>NW_019154090.1:43885035-43953419 GCF_002288905.1 Enhydra lutris kenyoni | reverse complement strand
AGCAGGCTCTGCCCTCAGCACAGAGCCCAACCCAGGCCTCAATCTCATGACCCTGAGATCACAACCTGAGCCAAAACTGAGGCAAATGCTTTACCCAGCCATGCTACCCAGGCACCTGGGACATTCTCCCACCCTTGGGCATTCTCCCCACTATCCCACCAATATCTCACTCAATTTATCCTGACTCAGACCCATTCTATTATCTTCCATCTCAGAGATAACCACTAGTCTTCCATTGTGCACCCATCTTATGGACTGATAGGGTCATGAATGTCACCAGGCACCCAAATGGAAAATCAGAGTTGGCCTGCATTTTCCTGACCTTTGATGCCCTCACCCAAGACCCAGCTCTCTCAGAGCAGGCTCTGCCCTCAGCACAGAGCCCAACCCAGGCCTCAATCTCATGACCCTGAGATCACAACCTGAGCCAAAACTGAGGCAAATGCTTTACCCAGCCATGCTACCCAGGCACCTGGGACATTCTCCCACCCTTGGGCATTCTCCCCACTATCCCACCAATATCTCACTCAATTTATCCTGACTCAGACCCATTCTATTATCTTCCATCTCAGAGATAACCACTAGTCTTCCATTGTGCACCCATCTTATGGACTGATAGGGTCATGAATGTCACCAGGCACCCAAATGGAAAATCAGAGTTGGCCTGCATTTTCCTGACCTTTGATGCCCTCACCCAAGACCCAGCTCTCTCAGACCCTTCTCTCCATCCCTACCAGATTCTTCTCATTTCAGGAGGATGGATTTTCAGTAAGGTCTAAAGCCCGGCCTTCCAGATTCTCATTCTAACTCCACCTCTTACCAGCTGGGCAGTGTTGGGCCTCAGTTTCCTCATCTAAAATTGTGAAGTCAGCCTCCTCTACTTTATATAGAATGTGTGTAAAGCTGAGCACTAATGTACATAAAGTGCTAAAACAAGGGTCCAGGACATTGTAATTGCTCAATAAGTACTGGCTATCATTTCAGTATCTCTTTCCACATACTTCACACTGACAGCCAAGACGTGGCAATGTAGCACCTTCTCTTGAAAGCCCTACCTCAGATATCTGTCTCTTCATCTGGACTGGCCATTCCTCACAGGAAAGAGCTGTTCCTCATTCATATTTGACTCCCAAGCACCCAATATATGCTCCAAAAATGACTGCTCTTTCCCTGAACGTGTAGCCACAAGAAATTTTACAAGAGGAGTAGACAGTAAGTCATAGGCAAGGCAAGCATTTCTGATGCTCCTGTCAAGAAGCCACAGTATTTTCAGATGCTTTTTATTAAGCAGGGTGGCCAATATACATCTGTTGAATTCTACTGGATTTTTCTTACATTACTAAACTCAGTTGTGCTGTTTCAGACCCTTCCAGGAGAACGTCTGAGCCTCACTGCCAGGAAGGATCGGTCTCCCATGACCCAGATGTTCCTGAGCAATAAATGCGGCTCTGAGATTGAGGCCAATGACCCAAGGAACTCAGGTAAGCCAACAGTCCTCTGGGGAAACTTTCCTTCTCCAAGACCTGCACACAGATGAGTGTGAAATCTACGGAATGTTCTGGACTTGCCTGTGAGCAGGGTCTGAGGAGCTAAGTGGGCTAGTTGTTTGACAAAGGCACAGAACCGAGACTAGAGGTAAGGACCCTGCCACCTGTGAGTGAGGCAACCTGCCAGGCTGTCCCTAATGAAGTAATATAATACTGCACCTCGAACTGGGTACCATTTCTTCCTCTTTTTGAAAAAGGAGATGCAGGCAGTTACATGTCCAGTGATATAAATATGGTTCCCAAGGAAAGGTTTGGGAGACAAAAAGACCAGCAGGGAGTAAAGTGCAGCTTTCCATGAGTAGCTATTCTGCAGATTCATCAATGATTAGAACCCTCTTCCAGTCTAAAATTCCTGAATGAGAAAATGGGTCCAAAGGGGAGAAATGACTTTCCTTAGCTTACTCATCTTAAGGCCATCTTAAGGCCCCTGCCCCCCTCACCCTGTGTCCTGCTAACCGCAACCTCTTGCTGCATGTTTCTGCAGACATCTGATCACACTGCAATGAGCAAATTTCAGTCTGAAATAATCAGTGAGAGACAGACAGGTACAGTTACAGCACCATTCAGGGCTAAAATATCCTTGAACTTCCTTAGCCAGGTCCCATGCCTATAAGCATTTCCTAGTTTGGGCAACCACGGTATAAATGTGTACCACAACTGTCCCTGTCACAGAGTTTGGGCTGCTTGGCCCAGTCCACGGAGCAGGCAGGTATAGGAGCCCACTTTGAAGCCTCAAAACCTGAGGGTAATAGTGCTGTTCATGTCCCAGCCATGTGTTCTGGGCACACTCATAGCCCTCATGCCAAGAGCCTGAGATTCTCCATGTCCTACCTGCAGGATGGGGCTGTCTCCCATCCTGCAGGTAAGACAGCAGGACAGACTAGAGAACTGGGGGTTAATGGTCCGAGGGTACCCCCAGCCAGTGATGGGTGGGAGCTAGAGGTTACACACTACCTAGTAGGACTGAACCCTACCTTCTCCTTAACACACCTTGTACTGATTTCCTTCCCCTCCCATCTCACTTCCCCATGGCCTCCTAAGTTCCCTGGGGTCACTCCCAGTAAATCTCTCACACTTACATTTTGTCCAGGGGCTGCTCCCTGGGGAACCCAGGCTAAGATTGAGAGAAACAAACAGGAACGTCCTCTCTCCTGATCTGTGAGAACGCGGAGCACAGAAGACATCCGAAACACAGAAGAGCAATGTCAGGAAAGCTGGGCAGGAGGTGGGGGTTCCTCCCACAAACATGGATGATGGGCAGTTACAAAGCCAAGAAGAGCTACAGCCGAATGGACAGAGTGCAAGACCCTGGCAACAAACAGTTAACCTGAGAACCTGCCTGCAGTCAGTAGTTCCCGATGACGGTGCTGAACCCACGGGATCCTGGTGGGAACGGGAGCCGCATGTACATGGATGTTAGCCACAGAACACTGAGGCGACCCAGGCTGTGACTCTGCCCTCTCCACTCAGGGGTAGCCAGTCAGCAAACCTGGCCTGGGCCCAGGAGAAGCCTGGGAGAAGGCCACACTGCCGTCTGAAACCTATAATGAGCTCCAAGACAGCACAGTGGTCTTCCAAAGGAGGAAACCAAAATTTCTATGGCCAGGGCATCAAAGATGCTCGTTTCCTAAGGAGTCTTGGTGCTGGCAACCAAGGCCACCTGTTCCCCCATTCAGCCAACAGGAGCTGATGGTGCCAGGCATGGAGCTGAGTTTTGGGATGCAGAGAAACTTGATTCAGCTCTCACCTTCAAGTTTCCAAACATTCATGGTTTCCAGTTCCTTGTCACATAATAGGAATGGCCTGGTGAGCCAGAACTTATCCGTGGATGGCTCTTACAGAGGTCAGACTCTCCCAGGGGAAATTTTCACCCTTACCCCAGCTGGGCTAAGAAACACTGCTGATGGTCAGGGGAGCACTCATTTTGGGGGCACACTGTAACTTGCTGAGCCTCACTTGTCAAACCATAGGAGATCAAGGGCTGTGGTCCCTTCATTCCCCTTCTGAAAAAAATCTCTGAAATCAAAGTGCAGAAATGCCCCCCAGTGAAGAACAGGGTGTACCTGAACCCCAAGGATATTCTCCACATCATCTGTAAGAAAAAGCCATGGCATAAAGGGTAATGCCAAGGAGAAGAGTAGTAATACATTTTGTCTGCTGATTTATGGACCTGAATCGGGTCAGAAGTCCACTTCTGAAATAAAAATAGAGTTCTAAAGATGCATCTGTTGTTATGGAAAATCGATAAGGCCCTGAGCCTGCACTTCATTTCTTCCAGGGGGTGGGAAGAGGGGTGTGTCATTCATCAAATGCAGGAAGACTGGGACAGGACCAGAGGCAGCCATGCAAGGTCATCCCCCGGCTCCCGACTCTGACGGACAACCTCTGGGTTCAGATCACTAAATGAAATCCCTACAAATAATCAAGATGACAGATGGCAATAAATGTGAATGACCAAGAACTTCTTGCTGACCCCATGGATGGGATTCCTGAAGGCCTTTCAAGGGAGAGAATTAATATCCAGACACCTGGGGTTTCTGTTTCTCTGTAGGTTTTTTTTTTTTTCTTTTAATCCCCTCTATAGGTTGTCCCTTGTGACAATAACAACCAGATCCTTTCATTCACTTCCAATAACTTCAAGGTGTAATATTAGTAATTTAATTTCTTTTGCCATCAAGTCTAAATGGTTTTATACTATACAGACTATATACCATTTACATATAGTATCCAATGTGTACAGAGTTTATACTATATTCATGTATTAAGTCTGGCCAAAGGGAGAAATTGTCAGAGAAGGAAGAAGATCATCAAGCCATTTGCCTTGATTCGATGTCATAGGCACCTGATTTTCACACACGTGGCAGGTGGTACTCTCCTGACAGGTAAAGCCAGCTTGGCTGACCCCTTGGCTAAAGACCCTCCCCGATGCAAGAAATGTGGTACCTGTAATTCTTAACTCTGAGTGAAGCACTGTCCTTTCTCTGCAGGGTTTTTTAGCACACACCTACACCATGGAAGAGAAACTGTAACTCAAAAATACTTCCAGGTAATTAATTTATCTGCTATTAAAATCCCTCCCTTTTGTGAATTTAGCTTGCTTTCAACTAAATTGGCAATCCGCTCCCTGAAGGTCCTTCCAGCTGCAAACACCTGCTTCTTTCTGCCTCATGTGTTATTTCTGCCAATGGCAGCAACACCTGCACAGGTGCCTGACAGAAGGTCTGGAAGCAGCTGGCTTCCTCACACTTGCCCAGCCCATGTCCAGCCAGCTTCCCAATCAGGAAGGCTGTTTCCTGCCAAATTTCTTCTACCCATCAGCTGTCCTTCCTCTCAGCATCACAGGGAACAGGTCCTTAGGAGGTCCACCTGCTTGTGCCATGATAAGCACGTTTCTCCAGTGGTAAACTTTCCTTTCTCAATCTCTCCTGCTCACTTCCAACCAGGTAAGAACTCTTGCTCACCTCAAGTGGGGACCAGCGTCCTTACCATGGTGTCTACATACTCCCCCACCAACACCCTGGGGGCTCATCCACAGGAAGGAAGCGAGCCCTCACCTTGTATTGTTGTTTCTGCCTAATTCAGCTCTTAACAATCCCATATGGTGCCCAGAGAGTCAGGACAGTGATACAAACAGAGAAAAGGAGGATTAACAAGCTTGTACTGCTGGCATCCCTCCTCCAAGGGTTGCCTTTGGAATTCTTTGTGCTCTGGATTCCCACAACTGGATGATGACCACCCACCCCTGCTCCTTTCTCCCTGCCATGAAGGCTGCACCCTCTCCACTGTGTTCCTCTCTTCCTCTGAAGCTTCCCTCCATATGCACTCACCCAGCCCTCTCCAGCAGCAGGTTGCAGAGTTTTACATAGTTTGGATAACAGCCCTTTATTGGATCTGTTTTTACAAAGATGTTCTTCCAGTCTGTGGCTTTTTTATTCTCTTAACCGTGTCCTTCAACAAGCTCAAGTTTTTTCATTTTAATAAAGTCCAATTTACCATCTTCTTTCATGGATCGTGCTTTTGGGGTCCTACCTGAAAAGTTAGCACCAAATTCAAAGCCAGCTAGATTTTTCTCCTGTGTTATCTTCTAGGAGTTAAAGTTTTGCATTTTACATTTAGACTTGTTTTATATTGCACAGCAGAAACGTGAAATCATTTGCTGAGTAGTAAGAACAGCAGGACTGCCTTTATCCGCCTTTAATCAAGCCTAGGATTTGCATCCAAGGCAAGCTCAGGCTTATCATTATTAACCACTAGCATCTTGGATTTATAGCAATCGCTCCTCAAAATGAGGTTCTGGGTGCGTTCACATAACCAGCTGCAATTCTGGCAAGAAAGAGGCTGGAAGGGCAGATGCTTCATACTTTCCCATCTGTGAGTGGATTGCTTTGGATCTGAGAAAGTGGTGGGAGAACAAGGACAGTTTTATATATATGGTGAGGTGGGACTCTACCTTGAGTCTTCCCAACCAATTTCCCCCTGCACTTTGCTAAACATCCCTTCTGCCTCGATCAAGGCTGTCCCCTTTGTTAGAGACTAGGTTCATGGCCTGAGGTCAGTTTCAGGCTATCCACACTGTTCCACTCATCTGCCTGCTATGATGCTGCAGCTCTAACAAAATGTAAAACACATTTCTGTATGGAGGAAGGGAAAAATGTTCCTTCGTGGTTCTTCCTCAAAATATTTTTAGGTCTTCAGGTAAATCCAAAAATAGACCCTATAGATTTTTTTTTAAAGATTTTATTTATTTATATGACACAGAGAGAGTGGTCACAAGTAGGCAGAGAGGCTCCTTGTAGGGGAAGAGGCTCCTTGTAGGGGAAGCAGGCTCCTTGCTAAGCAGAGAGCCCAATGCGGGGCTCGATTCCAGGACCCTGAGATCATGACCTGAGCCGAAGGCAGAGGCTTAACTCACTGAGCCACCCAGGTGCCCGACCCTATAGATTTTTGTGTTAAATTGGAAAGAGGATTTAAAAATAAGTTTCCTACATAAAAAAACAAACAAACAAACAAACAAAAAACTAATGATGTTCTGTATGGTGACTAACATAACATAATAAAAAAATAAAAAAATAAAAATAAGTGGGGTGCCTAGGTGGCTCAGTGGGTTAAGGCCTCTGCCTTCGGCTCAGGTCATGATCTCAGGGTCCTGGGATCGAGCCCCTCCTGGGGCTCTCTGCTCAGTGGGGAGCCTGCTTCCCCCTCTCTCTCTCTGCCTGCCTCTCTGCCTACTTGTGATCTCTGTCTGTCAAATAAATAAATAAAATCTTAAAAAAAAAATAAACATAAGTTTCCAAGTTCTACTCAAGAACATCGACTTTAAAAAATATTTTAATATATACTTAGATACATGTTTAAGTTTTCTTTATAAAGGGGTGCACGGTTAAAATCAATCCTAGTAAATATGTTATATCTCTTTTATTGCTATTATCTGAGTAAAAGATTCAGTGTATTGTCTAGTCACTGTCAGTATTTGGGAGAGTTATTGATTTCTGCATCTTATGTCTGACCACTTAAAACTTTCTTGCTAATTTTTAGAGATTATCAGTAAATTCTTATGATTTTCTAGGTATACCATTGTATTATCTGTAAATAACATTCATTCTTCTATTGATCAGAACATTTAAAAAAGCAAGTATGTCAAATAAAAACGGTCATGATGGACACTGTGTCATGGAAGTGATTTTTATATATCATGTGTGTTTCTTGGCCACCTCCATTGCTGACCACTTGTATCAGAGTGAGAGAGTATTTTTGACATTGGGGATGCCCTTCATTCAACATCAATTTTTTTTTTTCCACATGATTGTTTTTTCTCCACAGAGTCTCATGTCTATAAAATATGGCATTGGTAGATATTCTACTATTAATCAGTCTTTGTAGCACTAAGATAACTCCCACCTGCTTATGAGAAATACTTCTTTCATGTACTGCCAAATTTAGTCAGTATTTTCTTCGGCAGGTCTGAATTTTTAATAATTTTCTTTTCACAGTGCTCTCTAATAGAGCCTAAAATCTGGGTTATGATGAAGTTCAAAGCTATTGGGAAATAAAGCTACCCTCCACCGTTCCTGGGCTACCCTGCCCAGGGATGGTAGCAGAATCCCCCCAGGGACTTGGGGGATTTCTCAATCCCTGAAATCATGTAACAATTATGTGCTTTGCTTCAGGTGGGTGTCACTGAGACCACAATGGGAATTTTAGAAGTAGATGACACCAAATGAACCCCAACTTCAAAAGTAAAGCTCGACTTGAGTTGCCACTGTGGCTAACAGGATTTATGAAGCACACTCCTGGGCCCGTGTTGAGTAAGACAAGTAGAAAATCTCCTCAGACAGTTTAATTAAGTTGAGTGACTTTCTTTGTTCTGGAAAATAAACCAAACCATTTTCTCTATTAGCAAAAATGACAATTCAGCATTCAGTCAGATTGCTGAATTAATAAAAGTTCATTAAAAAAATCCATCTCTTAATTAGAAGTCTCTGCAGACCCAACGACTGAATTACAGACTGATCTGATTCGAAAGGATGGGAGAGGTATTTGGTGCCAAGGCCTGCACCAGCCGGATGGCTTCTGTCCCTCCTTGAGGCACGTCCCCAAACTCTTCACCAGCATCTGCAATGGAGCTATCAGACCCTCTGTGGCAGTGACAACAGCTCCCCTGGGAAGGTCTTGTACCGCCTTGTAAGTCTTCCAAGACCTACATGGAACTTACTAGAAGCAGAGAGTAAGGTCAGGGAGAGTTGGTTCAGATTCTGGCTTCCCAGCTCCCCAGCTGCCTGGCTATGGGTGAGTGGTTCACTCACTGTGTGACCCTGGAAATGGGAATAATAATAGTACTTATTTGTGTCATAGGTTGTTGTGAGATGAAAGAAGAAAAACCACATAAAGGACTGAGCCTAGTTCCAGAAAGTGTTCAAGGAAAGCTAGCTGTCATTGCTAGGACTATGACTGTCCCTACCATTATTATTTCCCACTGGCTGACTGGAGCGGATGGTGAGTTAGCAATCTAGAGCTCTTGCTTCAGCCAATTCCATAAACTCTGCAGCTCAGTTTTCTCACCTTTATAATGTAAACAAATAATAATTTGTCTAACTTGTTCCATAGAGTTCTAAGGAGCAAGTGTTTTGAAGTCCTGAAGATGAAGAAAGGAAAGAAAAGAAAGAAATCATCCCATTCATTCTGAAACATAATTCACTGAAAAGACTGTATTCCCCGAACAGCAACTATATGGAGACTGAAATGATCATATTCTTCAGAATATAGTTCATTTATATATTAACCCTATGAAGATGTTGTGTTCACTCGGGATTTTTTACCGTATGGTGACTAACAACACATAATTTTTAAAAAATTTTATTTATTTATTTGACAGACAGAGATCACAAGTAGGCAGAGAGACAGACAGAGAGAGAGGAAGGGAAGCAGGTTTCCTGCTGAGCAGAGAGCCCGACGTGAGGCTCGATCCCAGGACCCTAGGATCATGACGTGAGCTGAAAGCAGAGGCTTTAACCCACTGAGCCACCCAGGTGCCCCAACAACACATACTTTAAAAAGAAAGCAAGCATTCCTTCTGCAGAGGATGACATTAATTAATGCACAGAGAACTGCAAAAATCTCACCCACCAACCAGCCTGGGGACGTGCTTGGAGCAAGGCAGACAGAGACCGGCTGGCTGACGGACGACACAGGACAACACAGGACGTATCACTACATCGTGATAATCCAGCGGCAGGGGGCACCTGGGAGAATCCCACACCACCTAGGGTGCAGCACACAGAAAGCCAAATGTTTCCATTTTAGTGAGTTTTCCACTTACAATCAGTGACAGACAAACTGAACTTAATCCCTCTCTTTAAAATGAGGACCACGTGGACAAATACAAACCCATGAAGTAAAATCCCGAAGAGTCACGTGGACGTGAGGCTTCATGTGGGGCTGAATGTATAACCATAGCAAGCGTATAAGGGACGCCCTGCCCCCACCAAGTCACTTCGGTCCTGAATGGGGCCAAACTCGGCTTCTGGGGGTTAGAGCGGCGTGGCAAAGCCAGACCGCTAACTCGCTGTCAGACGCAGCAGGAGTCCCACATGCCCCAGCTGAGTGGTCCATGCAATGGCCCCAAGCCTCCTTGTGCCCTCCACAGCCTTCCTGGGGTCCTCAGGAGCGCTCCCACACCTGCAGAAAATCCTTCTGTCCTTGGGAAGGCCAGGTGCAGAGAGGACTTGGTTTCCCCAGTTCACGAGGAGACCCCACCATGGTGATGACTATTGTCACAGAAGACGGCCCCTCACAGCCCTGGTGACAGGAGCAAGCGTAACACCCTAAGACTCAAGGGCATAAACATGCAGAGTGGCCCCATGGATGAGTTTTGGCTTTAGTACGGTTTCTGTTTCTTTTGATTTCCTTCCCCACATATGTGAGTAAAGCTGAGATGCCACCATCATTGTCACTGTCCTCATCAAAAATCTGTTGTAGACCTTCCCTGCGAAGCCCAGGTCCCGCCTGCCATCCCAAGACAAGCCCAACACCTCTAGCAGGAAAAGGGGACCATTTACACAGACTGAATCTGCGCCGACTTTAAATGTGTCCTCAACTCGGAAATGCCCTGTTGGATCTGCAGGGCTGACCACCCATGCATTTATGACGTGCATGACCGAGCCCCGTGGCGGGTGACATGCTATCACCTTCTGTGTAATGGACATACTGAAGAATATGCTGGAATCTGCACGAAGTCCCTAAACTGTCACCCCAGTGGCTCCTTCCAGGGATTCCTGGATCCCAAATTTAGAACCACTGCTTTAAAAAACAAAACAAAACAAAACAAAAAAAACCAAGAGGGATTTTTAAAGAAACACTATGCTAATATTTGCAAAAGCAAATAATTAAAAAACCCCAAGATTACCTGGTATTTAAAGAAGTACATGGTAATTTCCTTGGCAAAGCAATAATCTCTTTGTCATGCAGACGCTTGTAGACTGTTATTTTTATATTTTAAAATTTCAGATGTTGCTGTATTTTAAAAAAGCACTTTTGAAATTTGGGTGTTGGTAAACCGGCTGTATCCGCTCAGGATATTAAACAATACAAACGTTGTTTTACAGTTCTGTAGGTAAATAGCAGCTGTGTGGATGGGGCCAGCTGTCAGAGATACTGTGACAGCAAGGGAAGGAAACTTTTCCAACTTGACTGCATACGCTTTCATTTCTTCACGTCACCCTTCCTGCCACTCAGTGATGGGCTGGCTGGACCAGCCCCTAGAACCATATGTTAAGCATTCAAAAATTTTACAAGCCACTTGTTAAATCATTCCTACTGTGACATTGGCGATTGTAGGGGTATCTACACCAGAGAAGTCAGCAAAGGCTACAATTCACAAACTGGGTCTTTTTCCCCTCTCAGGGGGGGCAATTTACCAAGACACCCCTGCCTCACTCCCTAGTTCCACACATGTAGTCAACACCAGAGCTGTTCACAGAAACAGCACCTCGCTTTCCGGCTTCCAGAGCGAAAGAGGAAATGCATTAGCAGTGACCCTAAGGAAGAAACTGGTGCTAAACTTGATCTTCATGGCATATTAATTAAGGTTGAAATCTGAAGCAGTTTCTGTGGGTGTTTCAGGATCACATTCGTGGAGGGACCGGAACAGCAGTCAAGGGCGAAGACCAGGAAAATCTGGGCACTCTCCCCCTCCCCCGTTAAGAGGGCATCCCTGTGATGCCACAACTGCAGACACCACCAGCCAGAGGGCCACATACAGCATCAACACAGAGGGTCCCCCTTGACTCCGCTTCTCCCTCAAATTCCCCGAAGATACCTTGAGCTAGAAACATCACAACAGGCCCAGAATCCCTGACGTGCCCTCCAAGGCCCTGACACCCGCTGTGCTGGGTGCTTACCCCTCCCCAGAACCTGCCTGCTGTAATCACGGGCACCACCTTTTTCCAGAGCCTCTCCCAAACCTGCCTTCTGGGAAAAATCCACCCTGCTTTGAACTCCCATGGGGTTTTGCTGTTGGGTATTGCATGTCACTTAGTATATGTGCATCATGGTCTTGTGGGTACGTGGGGTGTCTGTGTGTGTGTGGCGTGGTGTGTGTGTGTGTTGAATGGTGAGTGTGTGTGTGTCTTTGTGTGGGCTGCGTGCGTGTGTGTGTGGTGTGTGTATGTATGTGTGGTGTGTGGGGAGTATTATGTGTGTGTTGTATGGTGTGTGTGTGTGTGTCTTTGTGTGGGGTGCATATGTCTATGTGTGTGTGCGTGCGTGTGTGTGTGTATGCGTGCGCACGCTCACCTCCACTAGCCTGCACTTCCCTGAGTGGCTGGGGCTGTATGGGTTTGACATCACTCACATGTGCATGAAGAAAAAACACAAATCAGTGAAGAAATGTGGGCCTATGTGATCTACCTAATTCAAGGCCCTGGCGAGGCACAGGCGACACAGAGAAGGCCAGTCTTCCTTGGTGTCTAATACCCAGGATTGTGTGTTGTTAAATTTACTGTCAGCCAAGAGTGGTCTTGTGTATGTGTATGCATGCGTGCACACATACACGTAGGCAAACTCAGTATGCGCACTTAGTGCTGTGTATCTGAGCACTCATCTCCCAGCCTGCGATGTGACTTACATTTCAGGGTCGGAACAAGTGCTACTTAGGACAGAGATGAGCCCTCTCTTCACATCTGGGCAGGGCAGCCTGGCCTGCTGGTTCCAATCCACCCCCTTCTCAGAGAAGGAGAGTCAGTCCCCCAATCCCATAGCTGCAGTCACTGAGATAAGAGCCCTGTTCAGGGACCCCCAGACCCCCTCTCTTAAATCAAACCTGGGAACCGGCAACCTCGGAGCCATATGCCAAGCCATTCTGGGGAATCAGTAGCAGGACTGAGAGGGATGATGTTTGGGTTCACCTCTGTGGGCGGGATGTAGGCCCCTAGTTTGAATCCTTATCAGACAGGACAGGTACGGAGTGGGGCCGGTGGGACAGGGACTCTCCACACACACCTGCACACAGCCCTGGGCTGTGGGAGTGACCTGGCTGGCCAGGTGCTCCTCAAGCAATCATCCCTGGCAGACCTTAGAGCCCCTCCAGAGTTACAGGGAGGATGTCTGTGTGGGCAGACACCCCTTAGCAGTGTGACAGGTGTCCCTTTTGCACAGGAATATTGTTAGTCTTGAAGAGGTGAAGGTCCCACGGTGACACACTTGGATGGGCTTAGTTGATTAATATTCATAAACGGAGGGTGTCCTTTTCAATGTAAACAACTTGAAGTGTGCTGTTTTTTCTCAAGACTATAGACAGAGGCCTCAGGCCAGGTGCAGACAGGAAAAGTCATGGAAGGCTAGAGCAAATAAGGTTCCAGATCGAGGAGTACATTTACTCTCTCGCATCACACATGAGTAAACAGAAATGCCATCAAAGGTCCAAAGCCACACAGGGATATTCCGGCAGAGCTGGGCAGGTGCTCTGGTCCCCCGAGGCCCCCAGGTGAATGCACCGTGTGATCGTGCACTTGGTCTTGCAGCACTGGAGGCAGCCACATGTTGCGCTCTCTGTTCAGCACGGTGAGGTGCTGTCATTTCTCCAGCACTGCAGGTCAGTTGGGGCAGCTGGGAGCCCTCAAGCCTGGGGACATGTCGTTCTCCAAGAAGCTTCTGCAGCACACGGTAAAACACTGGCTCCAAGCCCAAATAGTGAGAAAACGCAAGCATTCCAGATAGCCTTCATTTCCATCACAGCTGCCCAGCTGGGGCTTCTAAACCATGTCTCCTCTTCCTTCTTCAACTTCCAGCTTCATCCCTGCTTCCCCATCCCTGCTCCTGTCATCATCATGGTGACATCAAGAACCAGAGGGACAACCATCTAGAGCCCTGACCTCTCCCTTTCCTGATCTCACTACCCCCAAGGCTCACGTTCTCTGCCCCTACTAATAAGCTTTGACTCTCGTCAACATACAGGACATCCCTAATCCAACATCCTGGTTTCAAACATCCTTTCTGACCACCCCCAAAGCTGTCCAGGTCACTTACTCTAGAACCCCAACTGCCACAACCCCTTCCCACTATCCACCACCTTCCCTTCTTCACGGCCTTGTCTATCCTTCTTATTACTCCTTTTCAAACACCCTCACCTCCTTGCTGTCACATCTTACATGGTACTCAAGGGGCAAAACTTCAGACTGTGGTTCAATCCAACACTCTACCTATTCTGGGCCACACCTGAGCAACTTACCTGGCCAGAGAAAATGACCCACCTGGACTGGCAGAACACTGAAACTCCAAGGGTCACCTAGGGAGCCAGGCACTTGGACTACATTTTCTATGTGAACTTGCTCCCTGCTCTTTGGGTGCTCTTCAAACACACCCTTTCCATCAGCTCATCACTTTGCCTTATTTTCAGAAAGAAGACTATCAGACTCTCATCTTCCCCCACCAAATCCCCATGCCTCCCTGCGTCTATACCTATAGTCTCCCTTGCCTGCTTTGAAAGTGGGAACATCCGGGCTGCTTTAGAAGGAAGACTGGTGAACTTGTGTTTTGGGTGCCACCCCCTCCTTGATTTTTGACAGCTTTACACCTAACCTTCTCCCCTCTGCTCTGAAACATGAACCCCTCCTTTCTACTCTGTCATTTCCATCAGTAAGTGAAGATGCTATAAAATCTCCACCTAAAAATACCTCCTTAAACAAATCCTTCCCGGGGCGCCTGCATGGCTCAGCTGGTTAAGCATCTGACCTTGATTTTGGCTCCGGTCATGATCTCAGGACTGCGAGATCGAGCCCCACATCAGGCTCCAAGCTCAGTGGGGAGGCTGCTTAGGATTCTCTCTCTCCTTCTCCCTCCGCCCCTCCCCCTGCTCTCTCTCCCTCAAATAAATAAATAAAATCTTTAAAAAACAAAGAAATCCTTCCGCTATTCAGTACCCTATATCCAGTTACTGCCCCATTTCTGTGTTTTCTTTTCCTCTTTTTTCTTTTTTTTTCTGTGTTCCAAGCTTCATTGTTCATGCACCACACTCGGTGCTCTATTCTGTGCTGTTTTCAAAGAAAAACTTGTAGAAGTGAGAGCTCAACTTGCTCCTCTTGGTCCTTTGACTCCATTTCTCATTGCCTCACCCAACCCATTTCACGTCCTCCAGCCTCCTTCTAGATCTGCCCTTGTCAAGGCTGCTACAGGTTCCATCGTACAAGACCCCTCACCGAGTGCTTCTCTGACCCTATTTCCCTGGTGTCCACCCCTCCTCACCTTTCTTGGCTTCTAGGATGCCATACCCTATTTTCCTTCTTCCTCACTGGCCACTCCTTGGTTTCCATCACCTGTACCTCTCCACTGGATTCCAAATGGTGACGGATCAGAGGGATCATTCTCTAATTGAGATGTCTTTCCAGGTCAATCCGTAGCTTCAAATGCCACCTATAAGCTTCTGTCTCTGCCCATCTGGGTATCTCCAGGACTGACCTCTTGCCAGAACTCTAGGCATGTCTGTCTGTGCTTAGGATATCCATATTTAGATCATTTAGATGACAGGACACTCGATATTTCTCCCCAAACCTCCCCCTTCTACTCACACCTCCATCTCCCCTTTGTACAACAATCCGCCAAGTTGCTGAGCTTCAAACTTAGGATTTTCCTTCCTTCTTTTTCTTCTGCTATCCTGTCCAAATCACCAGCAAGTTCTCTCACTTGCACTCTCATATATGTTGCAAATCCCCCCTTTCTTGCTACCTTCATCCCCATCACCGACTCTTCCCTGGACCCCTGCAACAGCCTCTTAATTGGTGTCCTGGCTTTCATGTCTGTCCCCCTACGATCCATCTTCCCACCCCGCAGCCAGAGTGATCTTTCAAAATGCAAATCAGGGGATGTCACTGCTGTGCTTAGAACATGTCACACCACCCTGCTTATATCTTTCATAGCAATTATCACAGCCGGTCATTACCTTATTTGTCTTCTTCCCTGTTGCCCATCTCCTGTGCTTAGAATAAAAGGTCGGGGGTCAGGCACCTGACCCCCTAACACAGGTTTGACCCATTGTGGGTAATCTTAACATACTGCTGCCTAAATTAAACAACACGTTTTTTTGGCAGGGGGCGGGGGGGGGGAGACTTATAATCTAATCTCAGGCCCAAGATACATTCTCATGATCAGCAGAATCTCTGTGCATTAGAAAGACGAGATGTGCTTTAAATAGGCACAGCCCTGGCAGAAGACAGGACACTAGGAGAACTCCACCTCTGCAGAACCTTTTATCGCCCTCAGAAACTGAAAGCCCCTAAATATAGGCCAGCCATTAAAGATTCATGAGCTCCCGCCACGATATATCAGCACCATGGAAATCGGAGACGTCCATCATGGTGGACATTTTGACATTTGTCCCTAATCAGAAAATGCATATACTTTATTACTTTTCGAGGGAAGGAAGACCAGGACAATATTCCAGAAGCATAGGAGGCTTCCCCCTTCAAGCAGGAATGATGTTTTGCTCTGTGATGCAAACAGAAAACACCGATGGGCCACCTCCACTGCATAGAGGCCAAAAAGAGAGGTGGTTCTGGCTGGACCCCCTTCCCCGCGACTCTTCAGGCATCACAGATGCTCACTGTCCTTTTTTCTGGGGCGTATTTTACATAATCCCCATTTAGGAGAGGTTTACAGCATCTTTCCTACAGCCACGAGACTTTTTGATCAAAAGAGCTTTTGTAGGGAATGGCAGTAGAGGGGATCAGCCTGAAATAATACTATCATTTGACATTTTACAGAAGTTATGTTGATTTATAATTTGGGCTCCTAAATTCAAGAAAATCCAAACTCCCACCCATGGCAAAAATATGGGGTTATATTTTCTCTAATCAATAGGATGAGGAACAGGGGAACTCACGGTGTGTTTGTGGACCTTAGTTTCTTCATCTGTATAAGGGACACACTCTCTCCTGTTTCCCCCCTGTTTCCTGTTTAAAGGCTTGCTGAAAAGGAAGGCTTACATTCCTGAGACAAATGTACCCTTGCACATAGAATGTGCTGTAATTGTTGTTAATTTTAACAACAGTAAGTACTAACAAAAGCCCCCCAGAAACCAGGCCCAGGAGGAAGAATTACTGCGAACGAATGAGTGAGCACAAGAGTTCTCCACGTGGTGTCCTAACAACAGAGCTTCAGAAGGTCATTGCTTTTCCCACTGACTTCCTCTCTCCCTTGCCCCCCCCATCTTTCTAGGCACGCATGCGAATGGGCTTACATCTATACACACGTCCACTGGCGTGAGCATGCGTACCTGTCTGCAGGTGTGTATGGGGGGGTGTGTGTGCGCACATGCTTTTGATTGCAGAGGAAGGTGGGTAAGTCATAGGCAAGTCACAGAAACTGCTCCAAGGATGCAGGAAAGCCCACCGTCAGCAGAGCCCACCCCTGCCCTGACAGCCCATGTGATGGAGAACCTTCCACTGCAGCGGCAGCTTTTTACAGGTTCTATTAACCTGTAAAATGTCAATAGAAAACCATTAACTTCCTGATGGCCTTGGTGACAGCGTGTTGCGATTTCCTTCTCAGTGTTTGGCGAGTCAGGAGTGAGTATCCAGGCCTGTGGATGACATGTGAATGGCCTTCTATTTTCAGCAGGGCTGTAAGAGTGGACAGAGAAGGCCCCAGGGCTGCCTCTCACCCCCAGGGGCTGCCTCCCAGCGATTCAGGGAGAGCCGTGTGACAAAGTCAGTGCAGCCCATGCTGAGCCCCTCCCCTCGAGACCTCCAGCAGGAGAGGATGAGCCCCTTGCACCCCTCCCCTTTCTCAGCTTTTCTCAGTCCTTGCCTTTCTCAGCCCTGATTCCAACTCCAGGCCACACCTATTAGATGGGTCTTCTCCTGAATTTCTCATGCTGCATGTGCAGGCGGGGAGAGGGTTCCTGTCCGCATGTCTCAGCTTCTCAACATGGCAATCAGCTGTCCCTGTGACCTGGCTGGGCCCAGCCTGGCACCCACTGTGATGGTCCACACCCCTCTTCTCTCTCCCACTCCTGCTCCAACGTTTCATTCATGCTATGCATTCACCTGGGCAGCTGTCGTAGAACAAATAATGGAAAATGCATTGAAAGCCCTCCTGTATCTTGATATTTACTAATAGAAAATCACCACAATGAGGGGTCAGTGTTTTGGTGGAGGTATTCTGGGGGTTTCTCTACACGAATATGTGAATACGCACCTTCAACATGATTCCATCCAGACTAAAATGTTAATAATGGAGGGAATGTGGTGGGCACATGTGTCCTGGGAAAGAGGGACCTGTCCCCACGTACACCACGTCCCTCAGGAAATACTGGCGTTACTGGACCCAGCAAGCACTCTAGGAATCTGTTGTAAGGCAAGGTGGACAGACAAGGAGGCAGTGGTGTTTATGACCTGAGGAACCTGGCAGTGAACCAGGGTCTTACAGAGACACCTACATAAATAAACATGGAGCTTCCATGCAGGGAAATGCCACACAGTTATTAAAAGCCATGGACTGCTTCTCTTCATGTTGACAAGGAAAGGTGTTCTTAGCATGTTGTGAACTGAACAAAAACATGGATGGCGGCCCTTGGAGACCTGCAAGGTGGTCCATCGGGGAAGATGGATCCATTGTTCTCACCACTGAGAACATCACCAGTGGTGCCGTAGGGGATCCGTCCCTGATTCCCCCCAATTAACAATGGAATTCTTCTAACAGGATCCCAACTCTGTGCACAGGTACTTTCTTTTCAAGGCAATGGTAAAAAGCGCTTGCTTGAAAATGAACAAGAAGGACCTTTTTAAGGAGATGATTACTGCTAACAGCCTTGACCTGAAGAATTTCTCCAAACACATTTTGGAGAGTGCGTGGAACACCCAGTAGGAGTCCAAACCCAAGGAAGGAAACAAGTCCACAGTAATCAGGAGACAAGTCACTCTAGGAAATGGCTTGGGCAGCAAAATCAGGAACTTGGATTTGCCTGACAGAGAGAGACTGGGCTACCTTGCAAGTAACCTTGCACCTAACAAAGATTGTGTCATCCGGAGTACCTGAGGTTAGGCTGCAGTGACATACAACTCAGGATCTCATGGCTTAACACAGCACATGTATATTTCTCATTCACACCACATATCCAGGGTGTGTCAGCAGGAGGCGGTGCTCCCAGGAATCACTCTAGGAGGCTTCCTCTCAACCCTCTCAACCCATAACCAGCCAAGTAAGGAAGGAAGATATGACAAACCACCACTGGCTCTTATAGCTCCCACATGGGATGCCGCACTTCTGCTGAAAACGCATCACATGACCACACCTGGCTTCAAGGGCATGGGGAGGTCATCTGAGTACCTGGAGGAAAAGAGGACTGAGACCCTTTGAGGAATAGCACTAAGACTACTGCAAAGGCAGGAGGTTGTGGTGAGGGGAGTGCCATCATCTGCCAAGACGTGGGCTCAGTAGTGTGCAATGGCAGGGCTGTAAGAAGGAAAATCTTTGGTGTCAAATACATCTTTGATGAGAGGGGACAAAGTGAGAGACCACAGGCAGGGAAGTATGAGGCATATGGCCCAGATGTCAGGGCAGGAGCTGAAGCCCAAAGAACTAAGCTGAAAAATTTTGCCCCATCAGCCCTGAACACAGCAAGAGCATATCACCCATGCTCCAGAAGCCAAAGGACCAAAATGAATTCCCTGGGAGGGCACACATGTCCTCAGAGACTCAGGTTCACCAAAAGACTCAAGGCATGTAGGGTGCCCATGACCTGCCTGCTGGTTCCCTGCTCCAGAACACAAGAAGCAAGAAGTGCTTTTTGCACAACTCCCCTGCTGCACAGTCTGGGTGGGGAGAGCTCCTCTCCACCTCTCTGAAGTTCATCATAAATGCCTCAAGTGCTGGAGCTCCCAAGACCCCCCTGGCAACCTCTGATTGTCTGAAAATAGTCATTTAACCACTCTTCTCTGCTTCCCACCATTTATCCTTTAGGTGATCTGGCTTCCATCCATGATATTGTTGGGCTCTGCATGTGCCCCTGGCATATCAGATAAATATGGATCTGGATTTCTGTAGGATCACTCAGTGACTGGTAGCAAGAGAGTATGGAAGAGAAAAGAATCAGGAGTGGGACAGGGCACAAAGCCCCTGGGGGGCAGTGTCCCAAGGGTGGGAAGCTGATAGCTTCCAAGGGCTGTGGGCTCTCTTGCCGTTTGAGGTTCAGCTGAGAGCTGTGTCTACACATTCAGCTCCTCTTTTCCCTAGGAAATGGGAACAAAAGAAGGTGACAGTTGGGACCCTCCCCCAGGTGTCAGGGGGTAGGGCAAGACAAGTCATGCTCTTCACCACCTAACACCTGTATAGGTGTGTGGGATAATCCTAACACCATCAGTGCCCATGGGAGCTAGCTTTCCCTGCTAGCAGAGCCTTCTCTGCCTGTGTGCACGGCAGCCCTGGATGGCCAAGGAATGAACATCTCTCAGCGAATAATGGGAGTTGGTGGACAAATACCCCGGCTCCTTTACCCCTCAGGCTGGGTGACACTGAGGCACGTGTTCTACTCTGTGTCCCAGAGTTGCCCAGTGGGATTGGGCTTCAGCTGTCCAAAGAGGTAACTGACTGGATAAAGCAAACTGTATTGACTGCCTTCCTTCCCTGTCTCTCTTCTCCACTCATCCATCAGTGAGTCCTGAAGTTGCCTTCCAAATAAATTACATGCATTTTCAGGGAAAGAGCAAACTCTGCTTCTGGGGAAACCCAAACTCAGACATACGAGAACGACTGGGATAGTGGTTAAGATTCCAGGCACTAGGGTCAGTGCATCTGCATTCTAATCCTCGATCAGCCATTTAATATCTGTTCAGCCTTCAGTACTTTACCTCTTGGGGGCAAGTGGAGAAGGGCATTGGTATTTTCCTCTTAAGACTGATGCTAGGATATACAGGAGATATGCAGGTAAAGTACTTAGCCAAGTATCTGGCAAATAAATAATGTTCAAGGCATGCATATTATATTCATACAATGTATGTGTATATGTTTAATATGTGTATGTATATAGATATACACATATATATGTACAGATGTATATGCAGTTTTTCCCTTTCCCATTTTTCTTCTGGTGGAGAAAATAAGAGCCAAACTTTTTTGCCAAACTTGAGGCAGAAGACAAGGGACTTATCCAAGACCATCTAGAGAACATGAAGTGGACTTAGACTTAGCATCCTAAACTCCTTCTTGGGAAACGGACACGGTGTGAGCAGAGAAGTGGAGTCTAGAAAAGCAGGAAATGCTGAAGGCGTAGATGTAGAAGTCACTAGCCTCACCTCATCCTTCTCAGGGGCTTGCAGACCTGGGTGTGGGGTGAGAAGAGGCGCATCAGTCCCTCGATGGCCTGAAAAATGAACTTTTAGCTTGAGAACAACCAAAGTCTGGTCTTCTCTGTCATGTGACTCCACCAGGAAATGTACATCCTGCCACCCCACCTCCCACCCCAATGGAACCATCCAGGAGAGCCCATGCTACACGGTTGTCGGCTAAACACTCATCCCTCTCTTCTTTTGCTTTCGGGTAATTTGATTTCACTGGAGAGTTAGAGGCTTGCAGAAAGGAGAGTGTAGGGGCTTTGCAGTGACTCGTCACAGCTAACATGTGGCAGAGAGCCTAATTACCCATGATAAACACCTGGAGGGAAAAACATTCACATAAGACAGCTTACACGGAGCATGCTCCAGCAATCTCGCTTCAGCTGAGCAAGTGGTTTAACACATAGCAAGTGAAGGATCCGCTTGGGTTCAAGTCATGGCCCCGTGACAGACTCACACCATGTCCCCTCAGCCTGCTGCCATGGAGGGCATCGTGTGCTTCACTCCATGGAGCACTTGGCAGAGAACATTCTCTTTTGAAAAGATTGCACCAGCTGGGCAGCGAAAGGACAGACTGAGCTATTTCGGGAGCCCTGCTCTGATTGGGTTAGGTGACGGGTCATTCAGGTATGTCCAGCTGGCTATCCAGGGTCAGATCAGGCAGCAGGGAGGACTGGGAAATCTCTGATCAAACACAGGTGTTTCCACTGTACTGGGCCACAAGGTAACTCAGGTTAGAGCAGCACATCAGCACCCACCCCCCTTCCCCTGGACCAAAAGCTTCCTTTCAGGGCCAGGACTAGCGTGGCATGAGAATGGAATTTGGGGCACAGAAGGTAAGGAGGCCCCTGGGGTCAAGCAGCCTTGCACTTGCACACCGAAAGAGGAAGTGCCACCCTCAGTGCCCTTGAATAAATAACACTGAGAGCCAGCGCCCCCTTGTGCTTTTTGCCCAAGATGTCACACTCACCTGGTCTGAGCCCCGCTCCTCTGATACCCTGTACTGCCAGGAGATTTGCTTATGCAGAGTGGTGGGACCACCAGCAGCAGCAGCACCTAGGAGCTGGCTAGAAATGCATAACCTCAGTTCCACTCCAGCCCTTCTGAGTCATAGAGGTGCAGATTAACAAGATGCCAGACGATTTGTATGTGCAAAATTAATGTCTGAGAGCTGGCAGGGCTGAGGAACAGAAATTGCAAACTCGCCCAGCATTTGCCATCTCTCAGCCTTGGTGGGCTGGGGTGAGGGGTGGCTGATATCAGAAAGATACTCCCAGAGGTTCCCCAAGTCTCTCTCAACTACTGAAGATCACAAATCTACACTCAACTTCCAGAGAGACATCACATTGGTTATATTAAAAGAAATAGTTATTGACAATTTATTAAATATTTAACAAAGCTCACACATTGTATTTGGATAAAAGAACAACCACTCTCTAAAGTTCCATCCAGGACTAAGAGTCTATTTAATATTACATTATGTCAATACAGTCCATGCAATAAAAATCAATAAATATTTACACGGTGTCTCAAATGTATCCATAACTTAAAAGAACAATGTGTCAGGCACATGCCCAAGTTCCCACTCCTTCCACAACTGAAAGATATGAAGAATGGTAATGAGTAGGTTATTAATATGAGGAAGGCTTGCACGAAGTCCATTTATACTTGGCTGTTTTACCTGATGGAGCCTTCAAGGGAGGGATGCTAGAGAAGCATAAATTGGACGAAGTTGCTGAAACTGTAACAAGACTGGCCTGTATGTTCAGGGTTATGATCAGTATCTCTTTAAATATATTGGAATGTGTATACTTTCCATTATCAGCAACCCAACTCAATAAATGTGTTCATCACCTAATCAAGTCAACCAAGACTGATCTATTATCCACCACACTTGCACTCTGCACACCTGAGTCCTCCAAAATCAAAGGATATTCGAGTGAACCCTGGGCTCACGCTGGAGAGAAGTGAGTTTTGAGCAAGTCTGACTCTTTGAACCCCTCTCATAAGCGAAGGCAAGTGTGTCCACTAGCCCCACATTCTCCAGTGTCTACAGGTAACAATTCTCAAGTCCATCAAGGTAAGCACCTTGATAAAGCTCACAGAACAAAAACTCACCAATTTTATCCACCTCCCCACAGAATTAAATGTAGTTCCTATTTCAAACATTGATGACTGCAGGGTATATATCAACAACATGAACTAGACTGTTCAATCAGCAGAGAAAAACAGTCTGAGATAAACAAAATGTGGAATACCCGTACAATGGAATATTGATTAACTTTAAAACAGAAGGAAATACTATCACATGCTACATAACATGGTTGAACCTAGGGGACATTATGCTAAGTGAAATAAACCAGTCACAAAAAGATAACCATATGATTCTTCTTCTTCTTCTTCATTTTTAAGTTGTGACAGTTTTTATTCTTTTTTTTTTCTTTTTTAAATTAATATATAATGTGTTGTTTGCTTCAGGGGTACAGGTCTGTGAATCATCAGTCTTACATAATTCATAGCACTGATCAGAGCACATACCCTCCCCAATGGCCATCACCCCGCCACCCAATCCCCTCACCCACCTCCCCTCCAGCAACCCTCAATTTGTTTCCTGACATTAAGAGTCTCTTATGGTTTGTCTCCCTCTCTGGTTTCATCTTGTTTCATTTTTCCCTCCCTTCCCTTGTGATGCTCTGTCTTGTTCTATAAGGTACTTAGAGTCATTACAGTCACAGAAGGACAAAAAGCAGTATGGTGTCTGTCAGGAGCTGGGAGGAAGAGGGGAATGGGGAATTTGTTGTTTAATCAGGACAGAATATCAGTTTTGCAGGATGAAAACAGTTCTGGAGATTGTTGCCCAACAATGTGAATGTGCTTAATGCTATTGAACATTAGGAAAAGGGTTAATGTGGCACATTTTATATGTGAAAGAACAGGCCTGTTAAAAATTTTAAAAAACCCGCCTGGACTAATACCAAATATAAGGCTGGAGTTGGTTAAAAATAACATTTACATAGTCACACTTAAAGGCTGTGTAGGAAGCCTGCCTCTAACTTTATTCAAGTGAGCCCAAGAATGGAGAGGATACAGACACACACACACACACACACGGACACAGGTGTGTATGTATGCCCGCACTTGTGCGTGTGCGTGTGCGCATGTGTGTGTTAGAGGCAGGTCTGAAGCCACCCTTTGTGCAGGATGTAGAAGGAATGAGTCCAGAACACATCCTGACTGATGGGGGTGCCCCGCCCACCCAGGTGTGCAGAAGTCACATATGACAGGATAATTATGGAACTGCAGAATGTGTGCAATCTGGCTTTTTCTGGGGAGGAAAAATCTGGGGAACAGATCCACTGCTGTTCCCGATTCCCTGGGATTCTCCTGGGGGCACCTTGTCCTGAGGTTTTGCCACTTCCCAGCCTCATAGCTAGTGCTGCCACTCTTGTTTACCACGAGCTGGAGGAAATGCCGGAGAAGCTGCGTGGGATTCTTTCTCTGGGGACTGCCCGACTCGCTCTCCCAGCTGATTCCCTCGCCCTCCTCCAGATGGGATGACAGTCGGCCAGAGTCACAGGCTTAGAGAATATTTGTCCTCCAAGGGGACTTTGGTCCCATGATGAGTGATCTGTGGCCGTCAGGATGCACACATTTGCCTGGCTTCACAAGACAGTGCAGAGAGCTTGTTCTAGGGCAGAATATTGGGAAGCTTCCCCCACTCTACCTCTTCTCAAATATGCCTAGCTATTACCATTTCAGAGGGTAAAAAAGTAGCACAGACTTTCTCATTGGTGTTCTATTCAGTGAAGTAAAACATCGAAATCGTTAGAATACACTTTTTTTTTTTCAAGGAGAATTTAATAAAGCATTTTCATTTTGAGTGAAAAAAAAAAGGAGGCCATGAATAATTTATAGTATAGCCAGAATTTGTATCATGCAAGGAAGGAAGGAAGGAAGGCAGGCAGGGATTGAAAATGACCCAGTCTCATTCTTTCATTTGAAAGTTAAAGCCCAGGGAGGTAAAACAATTTGCCCCAGGTCACACAGCAAATCAGGCCCCAGAACCCTGCCTTCCTTTGTACAGTCTGCCTGCCTCCACTAGAGACTCTGGTCATAAATGGGAGGCTCCGAGAAGATCTGGGATGATGCCATGAGGGCTACCCTTTACATCCCAGGCCACATGTCGGTAAGTGCTACATTATTCATTTTTTTCTGGGGTTGAGACATTATTCTGGATGCCCTTTGCAGGGTTCCTTTTTATAGCAGCAGAGAGCTCATGGAGGAGCCATATCTGGCACATGCCTCCCCTTTTATCAATCCCAAGAGAAAGCTCAGGCTCTAATATTTAAGCTTCTAAAGACATTAACAGGGAGGCTCTGCACAAGGTCTTAGTGTCGTGTTCTGTGTCTGCGAATACAACGGGACTGCCAGAACATGGGGAGCGTTACGTCCCCAGGCTGGTGACCCGGACATGGCAGTGACTCTCAGATCAAGCCCCCCACCCCACCCCCGCCAAGCTGAAGTCACTGCTCACGGCCACTCCCTGCTCCCACCAACCTGCCTTGTCCTGTGATTAGGGTTTGGGATTTGTAGGTGGACAGAGGATTTCTGAACCACTCCTAGCTGTGGAGGGACAATTCAGGCTACTGTGGTCACTGAAACGCTGGTCAACTTAAGACAATGTGGCAGGGTGTGAAGAATGGGATGGAGGCTTGCTCTGCCAAGGAACAAACACATTCCTCAAAAGGCTTGCTAACTGTTGGTCCAAAGAAATAGCATCCTACCGAGTTTCTTTTCCTAAGGATTTCTCCTTCAAAGTTAAGAAACAGTTTTACGAATAAAGATGGGGAAGAAGAGCAGAAGGCAGGATTCTCAGGGAACCCTGTGCTCCCTGGCAGTGTAGAGAACTTGCAGGGTGGGACATGCAAACTTGACCTTCCTCAGGCACTGTAAACTCGAAACTTTGTGTAAGAATGTCCAATCCACAGTGTAGTTACTTGCATTCAACAGGTGCCTACTCAACGTCACTGAAGGAATTGATATGTGATGGTAACACTTGTCAAGTTACTTGTTGTAACAAGTCTAGTTACTTGTCATTTTCATCACCCAACTAAATATAGTTCTAGTTATTTGGCCTTTATCTTCATGGGGGTTCCTCCAGAAGCTGACCATCAGATAAGGAGTTGATTTGGGGAGTGGTGACAGGAAGCAGCAGGAAGACAGCAGGGAAGTGAAGACAGGGTGGGGGGAAAGGGTATAGTCCCCAGCTTGTGACCTCAGTGGGCAACCCCACCGAGGATACTCTGAGAGGTGATGTTGAGTCACCTCTGAATTGTTCCACAAGGACACAGAGAAGGTGGTGTAATTTATCTACAAACCCTGTACAACACTAGGGAAGTTTCCTCCTGGGTCACTGAGTCCCAGGCATTTTCAGCTTGTTCTGTGCTCAAGCTGAGCACAGAGCCATGACCAGAGAACGCTATGAGGGAGAAAGATGAAGAAGTCAATAGTTAATTAGTTAACCCACCAATGACCCAACACTGCAGTAGGCACTACAGAAAATAAAAAAGAACTAGAGAATCTTAGAGTCACTGACATTATTGGCTGCCTGCTCCCCCCTCCCTCTTTCCTACCAGGATCCCAACTCCACTGGGCTGAGTTCTCCTCACGGCCAGTCATTCAGTGACCAACAATAGTCGTTCCATTCTGCTTACAAATACTGGGCTCAAGAACAAGCCTGAGATCCGAGGAAGAAAAATTTAAGGGGGCATAAAAGTCTTCTTGCTGATAACAAGGCACACAGAGCAAGTGTTGGGGGGTAAGAAGAGAAGGAGGTCTGACAGCAAAGCTATCACCTGGGTTCTTCCTAGGAACGCACATCCTCAGCCACATCGACGGCAGGAACATGAACCAAACCAGAATGTCCACTCTACAGAGAGTGTTCTTCAGCCAGAGTTCACCATCCCCCACTCACATCATGGGTCTCGGGGCATCTGTGTGGGACTCTGCACTTATACCAATTAAATTTGATCTCCTCCATCTGCGGACTGTGGAGACAGCCTGACATCCTGTCCTTCGTTACACGTTGTGGTTACCACTGCAACCCTCGGGTCTCTTGCAAATGTGATAATTACACCTTTTATGTCTTTGCTGAAACTTTTTATGGCTTGACGTTTCTAATCCACTGTCATTTGGGAAAATGTTGAACTTGCTTGACAGTCAAGTGCAGACATGCCATGATAGAGGACCCCTCCTACACCGACGCTATTAATCACATTTTTAATTGTTTTAAAGATTTTATTTATTTATTTGAGAGAGAGAGAGCAGAGCAAGAGGGAGAGAGAGAGCATGAGTGGGAGTGGAGAGAGAAGGAGAAGCAGGCTCCCCTCACTGAGCAGGGAGCCTGATGTGGGGCTCGATCCCAGGACCCTGGGATCATAACCTGAGCCAAAGGCAGATGCTTAACTGACTGAACTACTCAGACACCCTAATCACTTTTTAAAAAAATATTTATTTATTCATTTATTTATTTATTTGAGAGAGAAAGAGAGAGAGAGAGCATGAGAGCAGGGGGCAGAGAGAGGAAGAATGTCAAGTAGACTCCCTGCTGAGTGTGTCACGACCCTGAGATCATGATCTGAGCCAAAATCAAGGGTCAGATGTTTAATCAACAGAGCCCCCCATTAATCATATTTTTGAAGCAGTTTGTCCACCAGCTACTAACATACCAACTATATTCATGCCCTGTTATCTGTCTGGCCTCCAATGAAAACAATGACAGATTCTATAAGTCTCATATTGTAATCAAGACCCTGTGCCCCCATATCTACCTCATAGTCCTGAATTACCTGGAAATCCTATTACAAAACAGGAAATAAGTGACCAGTGCAAAAGATGCCCTCCATGAACCTTTAATCCATCATGAATCAGAGGGTCACAGGCTGGGGACCCCACAACATTGACGCCTCTTCTGTTCACTGACCCGGTAACAGTCGACTCCCTAGATGGTTGGAAAGTGCACAAGGTGGCTGCCAAACCTGTCCCCACCCTGTGGGTCCATAAATATTCAATTACATCAGAGTTGTCTCTAAATCACGGGCCTTGAGTACACTTGATAATCTCCAGCATCTCTGCCTTTTGAACTAGGAGATGGTAACATTACCAAGGTGATCAGATTTCTGAAAGGAGTAATTCATAAACATTTGGAGACAGTGGTAATGATTATTTGGTTATTTGGAGACAGTAAAATGGAAAAGGGTCCTGTCCATGGTGGTGGTGATCCTTCTTCCAAATGCTTTGCTGTAAGTGAAGTGTATTTCAGGTGTATTTTTTTTTTATAAACATATAATGTATTTTTATCCCTAGGGGTACAGGTCTGTGAATCGCCAGGTTTACACACTTCACAGCACTCACCATAACACATACCCTCCCCAATGTCCATAACCCCACCCCCCTCTCCCAACCCCCCTCCCCCCAGCAACCCTCAGTTTGTTTTGTGAGATTAAGAGTCACTTATGGTTTGTCTCCCTCCCAATCCCATCTCGTTTCATTTATTCTTCTTCTACCCCCTTAGCCCCCCCCATGTTGCATCTCCACTTCCTCATATCAGGGAGATCATATGATAGTTGTCTTTCTCTGATTGACTTATTTCGCTAAGCATGATACCCTCTAGTTCCATCCACATCGTCACAAATGGCAAGATTCCATTTCTTTTGATGGCTGCATAGTATTCCATTACAAATCAAAACCACAATGAGATATCACCTCACACCAGTCAGAATGGCTAAAATTAACAAGTCAGGAAATGACAGATGCTGGCGAGGATGCGGAGAAAGGGGAACCCTCCTACACTGTTGGTGGGAATGCAAGCTGGTGCAACCACTCTGGAAAACAGCATGGAGGTTCCTCAAAATGTTGAAAAGAGAACTACCCTATGACCCAGCAATTGCACTACTGGGTATTTACCCTAAAGATACAAACGTAGTGATCCGAAGGGGCACGTGCACCCGAATGTTTATAGCAGCAATGTCTACAATAGCCAAACTATGGAAAGAACCTAGATGTCCATCAACAGATGAATGGATAAAGAAGATGTAGTATATATACACAATGGAATACTTCAGGTGTATTTTTAGTCTTGTTTAAGGCAGATGGGGCAGCCTAGGAACACTCTCAGCCCCTCAAATCCCTCTCCTGAGTAGGTTTTTGATGCCCCCATTGGACAGGGACAAAACAGGGCCTGCACGTGAGCTGGGGAGAAGGAGCAGCTCAGAGGGGAGTGAGAGCATGCAGGGGTCCTGCATAAAAGAAACATGGGGCTGAGGCACGTGGAGAGCATCTAAAGCGAATGTTGCAAAATTGCTTCAATCAGAACCTGAAAGCTCACCACCTGTCTCTAGCCTTCTCTCTGTCACCATAACCCACTGCCACCCACCACTCCTTATGCCTCCTGGGACATTAAGCAGTTTTTCATTTGAGACCAGAAGCCAAGGACCTCCCAAACTTGGTCAGGCTCCCAAAGGACTCTGGTGGTGGACAGCATGTTCCTTGCATGCATCAGCTCGTTCTCTCTCCAAAGAGCTGGATCAGAGTGTGTGACACAAGGGATCTAGCCATAGCCCATCAATGATGTCCTGTGGATGGGTAGAGCTTAAGGCTCCTGGTGGGTCCTCTCCCTGCGGGTCAACTGCTGTCCTCTGCTTATTTCCCAGCCCCACCAAGTACCTCAATTTTTCCAGTTAAGCATCCAGAGTATCTCACCTCTCTCAACACTGTCCCTGCCTAATGATATGTCACCCCAACACCTCACCTCCCCCAAGACAGACAGGCAGACAGAGACACACACACACAGCCCTCAGATCCTACATCAGCCCCATGCTTTCCATTTTTTTTTTAAACTTTGCCATTGACAACAGTAAATACAATTAAGACAGAAATACTGCTGGGAGCCTGATGCCTGATGGCCAGATAGTAGGTTCTGATGTGAATCTTTGATAAACCATAACCCCCCCTTGGAAAATTCTAACCCTGTTCTTTAAAAAGTACACCATCTCTTCCCCTTGGCGTCTCAACTGTTGGTCTGTGGCTGAAATAAACTATTGCACTTGTGGGATAAGCCCCGAGCGTCTTATCTCTCACACGCAATGCTTCCCCAGAGCAGAGCTGGGCTTCTTTATGTTCTTGCGCTGTGATGAGATGTGGTCTGTGCTCCTGAAAATAGCCACACAGAGAATCCTGTTTTATGCATGTGCACAGACTGAGGATGTCAGGAAAAGCAAATAAGGATGGGGAGGGCTGCTCTTGGTAAATCTTTACTTTACTGGACCTGAAAGCCCATTCGAGCATTGCTAGGAAGCAAAACAAAAAAACAAAAAAGCCCCACAAAAACACAAACACAAAAACAAAAACAAAACCCCATGAGCCAAAATCTGATTTTCTTCCAGTTGCATGACAAAGAGCATGTAGACCACTCTTAAAGCAGGTGTGCAGGGAAGAGGAAAACAGCTACAGAAAGGGATGGAGTCACTAACAAACCAGTTAAAAGTTATTTATCAACAGCTGAAAATGCAACCTCCCCAATGACCTTGAGAATCTCCCAGTAGTACACGCATTTGCAGCAATCATTCAAAATGTCTCATGCACAGGGAGCTACTAGCCAACCTTTCATTTGCTCTTGCAGAAACAGGATTAGCGCAAGTGACAAAATTCTCTAGTTTGCACAAGTGACCTCTCCACTGGGCCACACAGCTAAGTTGTCAGTAGCAATGAAGGAGAAAAAGAGCTGTCTCTACTCAGAGGACTACAGAGGCTCAATACAACTGATGAATAGATCAAGAAGACACCCATTAACAAGATGACCTGCTGGAGGCCAGGCAGTTTCAGGAAGCCAGCCTGAGACATAAGACATTGAGTGAGGCTGAGGCAGCCATGCACAGTTGTTTTTGGGTAGGATGTGCGATGCACAAAGGCCCCTGGCCAAAGAAGCCACTGGCTGCCCTTGCCAAGCCAAAATGGAGAAGAAAGTATTTTTAAAAGATATATTTTCTTATTCTTTTAATGTTTTTGTAAATGTCACTGAAATAGCACATACATTTAGGAAAGTATGTAAATCATAAGCTGCAGGTTTGATGAATTTTCACAAAGTGAACACATCCAGGTAATCAACACCAGGGTCAAGAAACAGAACACTAGCCTGAACCCCAGAAGTCACCTCTAAAAGGAATCTTGAAAAAAATATGAACCAAGGTGCCATTTGCTTGCTAGGCCAGTGACCACAAGGCTGTGACTAGCACAAGGGGCACCTTTCTCCAGTCTGCACAAAAGTGTTCTATGAGCTAGTGGTGTCCCACGATAGGTGGAACTTACCACATAGTGAGGGGGAGGGTGGGCACGTGCAGAGATGACAACCTTCTGATACAGGTTGTGACAAATGACAATGCACAGAAGGAGGGCTTCCTTCCTCTGTGCACACTCCTCTTTACCTCCCTTCCACCTTCTCCTCCTCCCCACAGCAAGATTTTTCATTGCTCCTTACAGGGCCAGGGAGATGGCACCAGAATGGGGAGCGTATTGGCAGTGAGGGTGGAAAGAAGACTGAACAAGCATTGGGGATGCAAACTTGTCTGTCACCGAGAGCTGCCTTGAATTTGGATGCTGTGTGTTGGCCACTGTCTGAACGTTAGAGGTGAGGCCAGTTTACTGCTCGGTGGAAGGGATCCCCATCATGTCATCTGAAGCTTCATCATCTAAACTCTCATGAGTCAGAGGAAAGGCATGTGTTATGATCTCATTAGCCTGCAGAGACATGACTCCTTTGAACCACAACCTTGGTTCTTTTCAAACTGACCCACACCTCTGCCTCCTCTCCCCAGACTATTTAGGCCTTGAGGACTGGACTCCTGAGCTCTGTTCTTTTGGAAAAAGTGAGGATGCTCAAGAAATAATAAATGAATGAACGAATGAATGAATATGAAGGTTATAAAAAAAAAAGTATTTTGGGGCACTGGGTGGCTCAGCTGGTTAAGCATCCAACTCTTGATTTTGGGTCAGGTCAGGGTTGTGAGACCGAGCCCTGTGTCGGGCTCGATGCTGGGTGTGGAGCTGCTTGGGATTCACTCCCTCGTCCTCGGCTCCTTCCTCCCCCAGTGACTCCCCCTCCAGGCCCCACATGCTCTCTCTCTCTCTAAAAATTAAAATAATAACTATAATAAAAAGAAAGGCATTTCATTTCCCCTTATTTTCTAGTTAATGTTTCTTTCCAGTAAAATTTCAACACAGAGAGCACCTGTAACACCGTCTGCCTGCCTGACAATGCTTCCAGGGCAAGAGTTTGGACCTCTTGCCATAGAACAGTGGTAGGAAGGCGGGACTCCCAAGAGAGCCTACGGTAGAAATACATTCCTCCCCTTTCCCTCGGTTCTCATTCATCTCATCTGCCAGGCACTCTGGAATTGGTAGAACGTGCAAGCTCAAGGACAGGAAAACAATCCATGGTGTGGGAACACTGGCAGAATTGAGGGCACAAGTCCCAGGCCTGGGCATCTGGCTGGGCGGGGCACCCCGGCTGGGAGAACCTGAGACCTTCCACTTTCCTGAGGAAGGCCAAGGCTTTTCCCAGTTGCTGATTCAAGGCCCCAGCCTAGGCCACCCTCTGGGTGAGCTTCCTGAAAAGGCAGCTGCTGAGCCCCTCCTGGCCCTTCCCGGGGCAGGGAGGCCAGCAGACCCTGAACTTTCAGCTGTGACTGGGGGCTCAACCCAGGTCTTCAGGCAGAGTACCACCGCCAGCGCCAGCAACAGCCATCAGCCTTCTGCTCTGGACTCTCCCAAAGCCTAGCAAGGCTGTTCAGGCCCTGGAAGTGCAGAGAAGGGGGTCTCAGCTATGGGGGGTAGGGACTGCAGGAGAACTCTCCCTGCAGCCATCTCTGCAGGGGACAGCTTCACAGGGTGTCTACCCAGCCCGAGAACCGTGGAGCCCCTTTCCTCCTGCACAGCACACTCAACACTGCTCCCTTGATAGGGGCCCCCTCCTTCTTGCCCCACTTGTCTCTCCCTTCACTTCAAGTTCTTGCCACCGATCCCCTCCTAAACCACATGAGTCCTTATCTCAGGCTCTGCCTTCAGGGGATCCTGGGTAATATGGACAGAGTCCCTGCCGTATTCAACCCAGGACTGTCCACATAGGGGGGCCAAAGGACGTCCACTCTGTTGTGACTCCCTCCCAGGAACTTTTACTCCACTATGGAAGTGTTGAATCACTACACCGTACACCTGACACTAATGTAACACTGTATATTAATGACATTGGAATTAAAATTAAAAAAATAAATCAAAATGAAATACTTAAACCTTAAAAAAAAAGAAAAGATCAGAAGAGCAGAAATGCCCTCCAGCCTTTCACTCTTGCTCCAATACTAACAAGTTATGGAGAATTTGTGAGGAGGCAAGACTGTGCTGAGTGGCTCTGCGTGGTTTACCTGACCGAATCCTTGACAACTGCCTATGTGACTGGCATGATTGTCACTTTGGGGTGACATGCTGCTAGATGGTGAGGCCTAGATTGGACCTAAAGGTGGTCTGAGTCCAACCTCATACCCCTTACCATGATGGTGGGGGCGTCACCCAATTACCCATTGGCACAAACGCAACCTTGACCCAGGGAACCATAAAGGCTGCTTCTGGGGAGAAAGGGCAGATCATGACCTGTCTGATGCTGTGAGTTCACAGAAGCTCGGAGAAGTTGTGTGACATCCTGCAGGGGAAACGCGGCCCTAGGGAAGATCCCAGGCTTGCATCCAGGATCTGCCATGTATTTTCTCTGAAACCTAAGATTCTATTTTTATGTTAGAAAATGTAGAGACTGTGGACTCTGAGAAACAAACTGAGGGTTTTGGAGGGGAGGGGAAGGAGGGTTGGGTGAGCCTGGTGGTGGGTATTGTGGAGGGCACGTATTGCATGGAGCACTGGGTGTGGTGCATAAACAATGAATCTTGGAACACTGAAAAAAATAAAATAAAATTACCAAAAATAATGCAGATTATAAAAACTATTTAAAAGAGGTTGTGCAAAGTAACCAAGTGCTATTTGCACATAAGCATCCAATATGTGGCCACTATCAGCACAGACTCTGTTATTAGTAATGAGAAAATAATCTCAAAACACTGAGTCTGACACTGTGTCTAGCCATGAGCTGAGGATCTGGAGACTAGGTCCTGTCATCCTGGCCTGTGCAGGACTAGTGGTGACTTCAGACCCTGCATTTGGGGAAGAGGAGGTGACCTCCCTCTGGACTCAGTGGACCTTCCCAAGGACTCAGAACCAGCAAGGGCAGGAGGAGCTAAATGCACTGGTTAGTGCTGGGAGGCGGGGGGCTCATTTTGTGCATGGAAGTATGAAATCCTGGGGTTGGCAGGAACCCAAGAAATCACTTGTCCCTACCATCCAAACCAACATTCATTCATTCATTCATTCAAAAGCCTTTATTAAGTCCCCATTCTGTGCTAACCACTGGAGATGTGAAGGTACATTGAATCTACTGCAGAAATTAAGTAACTAATGTGTCCCAAGGGCAACAACAAGGCTCTTTTAAGGGCATGGTGGGGGTGTAAAGGAAAAGTGGACCATCCACCACTGGGGTGTCCTAGAGCAGCATTATTGAGAAATGGCCATCACCTCCAAGGGGTATTTGAATTCCTTCAAAACACCACTAGCAAAGCATGCCCAGCTTTGGCCCCAATACTGCCACTGATAGTGAACCTGCCATCTTTCTGTCTCTGTATTAAAAATAAAAAAAGCAAAACGTGTTCTTTCTTATACAGAACAGAACTTAGCCTCCCTGAACTGCACCGGTTCAGGCCCTGGGCCTACTGCTCAGGGCTCTTAAAAAACAGTCCCCTGAGGCGCCTCGGTGGCTCAGTGGGTTAAAGCCTCTGCCTTCGGCCCAGGTCATGATCCCAGGGTCCTGGGATCAAGCCCCACATCAGGCTGTCTGCTCCGCAGGGAGCCTGCTTCATCTTCTCTCTCTCTCTCTCTGCCTGCCTCTCTGCCTACTTGTGATCTCTGTCTGTCAAATAAATAAAATCTTTTAAAAAAAAAAAAAAAAACAGTCCCCTGAGACTCTCATTCCTTCAAGCAGATGGTGTGCCACCAAAATGCCCTTCCTCCAGACCAAACAGCACAGGCATCCAGCCTCCCCTGCAGAACAGGGCTTTCAAGGATCTCCTTGAGCCCTGTATTCTTTTTTTTTTTTTTAAGATATTTTTTATTTATTTGACAGAGAGAGAGGTCACAAGTAGGCAGAGAGGCAGGCAGAGACAAAGTGGAAGCAGGCTCCCTGCTGAGCAGAGAGCCCGATGCGGGGCTCGATCCCAGGACCCTGGATCATGACCTGAGCCAAAGAAGGCAGAGGCTTTAACCCACTGAGCCACCCAGGTGCCCCGAGCCCTATATTCTTGATCTGTAAAGTGAGGATGATGGGACTGTCAACTCCAAGGGTGGCTATGAAAATGAGAGAATGCATGCAAATGCCCAGTACATTACCTGCCCCAAAGACTTGACATAGTACTTGACACACATTAACTACTCAGTATATGCGACCCAAGGAAACTAAGAGCCACTTATAAATGTGATGCTCGTAAGTCCCATCTTCTCCAACTCATACTTCTGTAGAAAGCCTTTCCCCAAACCAAGAGCTTGACTTCAGATATTAATCTCCACCAAATTTCATCTTTTAAGATATGCCCCCTTATTAAAGGCTCTCAGACCTTCTTGAATCCTGCTTCTGCTCTCACATGATTGAAGCAGACTGGGCTATAATTGCAGCAAAACCCATGCCCACTCACTTCACCTTCAATGTGTGCCCACATAGCTAAGTTCTGGCCAATAACACATGGGAAAAAGTGATAGACACCACTTCTAAGTCTAGCCCTTTCAAATCTCTCTTGTGGTCCTCCACCATTTCTCCTTCCCCATCTGCCAGCTGGAGGGGAATATCTGAGGTCCTAACAGTTGGTGAGTTGAAGACAGAGATCCCTAGTTCCCTGAGTCATTGTATGGAAGGGTGCCTGTTGGATACTGCATCAGACCTTGCAAGAGTAAGGAAGGACCTTCCATGGTGCTCAGGCCCTGAAATTTGAGGTCTTGCCTATTACAGAAGCTACAACTACCTTAAATAATTCAACAAGGCCATTTTTGCCCACCCTTCCAGCTTTATGGGATCCATAGATGGATATGCATGCTTTCAGTGCCCTCATCCAAGCCACAAGGAAGATGTCGAACAACGGAGCCTTATAGTGAACCACCAGGCTTGGCCTGGGGGGATCCCACTTAATGACACAAGGGGACATGAACTAGTGGCAGACACTGGTGGCAGACACTGAGCACCACGAATGCATACAAAGCATTGGACGTGGGCTCCAGACATGTAGTCATCTGTTTGTCATGCACTGTTAGAGCTGAGCAGGATGGACTAAAATCAGTAAATCCAGAGAGTTCCATGGACTTGTTCGAAGTCTGACAGCTGGTTAGGGGCTAAACTGAAGTCTTTTTGTTTTTTAGCCCAGGAGATTACCCCACAGGCAGACATTGTGGTAGAATGAGTCAAGGTCACATAAAGGGTAGCCTCCCTTCCATCACTTGCTGCTCAAAGCCCCACCCAAGTCACCTGAATGCAGAGAATAAGGGTAACTCCACCGCAGAACACTTGTCTCCAATAGAACACCCGAAGACGTGTCCCCTGGCAACAGCGTCAGTCAGCAGCCAAACCCAAATCCAAGACCCGCCTAAAGGCAAAGTGTGAACTGAGAACTAACATCTTGTTCCCTATTGCTAGGAAACGAGAACTTGGTAATTATATCACCCCTAATGAGAGACCTGCATTTCCAGACTTTTACATGTTTTTTTAATCCGTAAATATTAGCTTTCCCATTGAAGCAACTTACTTTCAAGCTCCTGTGCTTTTCAGTGTTTAATTAAAAGGCTCCAAGCATTCACTGTATGTTGCCCTCTAAAAGTTGGCTCAAAAGCTTCCTTTGACACCGTAGCTTTTCCCTTTCTGAATGTTCTTAAGGGTTAGTGGCGCTACACTCTCTGAGACGCAGCTTGGGGTCCTGACAGGTGGGTCAGAGGTCTGACGCCGGCATCAGCCAGTGCTGAGCACTGAAGCCTGGCCAGTCTCATTTCCCAGATCTGGACAACAGGGAAAAGATAACACCCCTGTCCTCGCAGCGTTCTTACAAGGATGGAACAAGATCCCAGGAACTTGCACACAGCAAATGCTTTTACTTTTTCTTTTTTCTTTTTACATAATTATTAAATAAGCTAAGCGTTAGCAAAGAGATGTTTAATGAGAGGTTTTAACAGGTGCTGTCAGTGGGTGAACCACATCCCCTCCCTTAACCAGAGTACACCTGCGTGACTTCTGTCTGCCAGCACCTGCACCTTTGTGCCCAAGGGCCCTTTTTGGCTGTCAGAGCCAACTTTGTCCATGGTCAGAAATTCTAGGAGCTCAGTGGACCCCAGAGGTCCTCTCAGTCACCGTTTGATGGGAGCTATGGTGAACATCTCACTTCTTCATGTCTCATGTGTGCTCTGTGCTGCCTCCCATATCCCCAGAGGGCCAGGGCTCCATTTGCCAGTTACAACTGTCCTGATGATGTGTCCTCTCCTGGTGCTCTTTCCTTCCTTGTCCTACTTGCAGCTCCATGAGCTGCATGCCAAGCAAATGACTTGTCCTTAAATCCTTGACCCTGGGCCTGCTTCTAGAAGAACCCAGACTAAGACAGATGCATTGTGCATGAATACACATCTCTGCATTCCAGACTAGAGAACTCTGAATCCTGTTTCTTTTATCTTCTGTACTGACTGCTCTTCTTTCTAGCAACATGGGGTTCACAGTGTTGAAGTAAGACAAATTGAGGTTGTCACTGAACCCACCACCTTCATGATAGTAGTTGTTTCTGGGAATGGTGGGCCGGGAGTGATTAGGACTGGTGACAAGGACAGTACATCCATATCACATGTAGTATTGTGCTGGCTTTTACTAAAAAGAAATAAGATGGAAGGTTACTGACAAAGTCAGTTCTTGTTGGTGATAACACCGAATACATTAAATTACCTTGGTGCTTTTCTATATTTTACATGGGTTTTAAGTAAAATTAAAATGAATAAAAAAATGTCAAAATTTGTGGGATGCAGCAAAAACAGTACTTAGGGGGAGTTTTATAACATTGTGTGCATGTATTAGAAAAGAAGAAAGATTCTAAGTCAATCATCTTAGCTTTCACTTTAGGAAACCAGAAAAAGGAAAATGGATTAAATCCAAAGTAAGCAGAAGGAAAGAAATAATAAAATTAGAGCAAAAATAAATGGCAGAAAAAGAAAACTGGAAAACAGTAGAGAAAACAACAAAACCAAAGCTGGTTCTTCGAAATGATCATTAAAATTGATGAATATCTAGCCATGTTATAAGAAAAAAAAGAGAGAAGCCACAAATCACTAATATCAGAAAGAGGGGCCATCACCACTGATCTCAGGGACATAAAAGGATAATGAAAGGATATCATGAATAACCTTTGCCCACAAATTGATAAGTCATAAAATGGATCAATGTCTTGAATCATAAAATCTACCAAAACTCACATAAGGAGAAGCAGATAATATGAATAGGACTGTATCTATTAAAGAAATTGAATTAATAATTAATAACCTTCTAAAAGACAAGGCTCCAGGCCCAGACTGGTTCACCAGTATATTATATTAATATTTTAGGAAGAAATTATACCAATTCTCCATAATCTCTTCCAAAAAATGTAAGTACACAGAATACTCCCTAGCTCATTCTATGAGGCCAGTATTACCGTACTACTAAACCAGACAAAGAATTGTAAGAAATTTGTAAGAAAACTACAAAATATCTGTCATGAACACAGATTTTAAAATTCTGAATAAAATATTAGCAAATCCAATCTAAAAATGTATAAAAAATATACATCATGACCAGGTAAGATTTATTACAGGTACAGAGGATGGTTCAACATTTAAAAATCAGTTACTGTAATCCATCACATCAACAGGCCAAAGAAGAAAAATCATATGATCATATTAATAAATGCAAAAAAAAAGCACCTGACAAAAGCTAACATCCATTCATGGTGAAAACAAAACAAAACAAAATAAAACCTCTTATCAAATTAGGAATAGGGGAAAACCCCCTCAACCTGGTAAAGAACAACTACAAAAATTCTACAGCTAACATCATACTTAATGGTGAGAAAATAGGTACTTTATTAACCCCCAGTATTCCTGGCCTTTCCTGAGAATGGACTGAATCTGCTCTGTAGCCAGAGAAAGCCCTTCCACAAAGAAAAGTGGACGGCAAGGGAATAAAGGTAGAGCACCCATAACCCCATATCACATGGAGGATTTAAAGGTAAAAGTAATGATGAGAAACTTGGTGCTTTTCCCCCTAAGAGCAGGAACAAGGCAAGGATGTCCCTGCTCAACATTCCTATTTTATATCATACTGGAATTCCAAGTCAATTCAATAAGACAAAAAATAATAATAATAATAATAAAAGGCACACAGATTTGGGAAGGAAGAAATACATTGTCTTTATTCAGAGGTTAAATGCAAGAAATCACAAAGAACCAAAACAAAAACAAAACTCCAGGTATTAATAAGTGATTACAGCAAGACTGCAGGACACAAAGTTCATATACAAAATTATACTGTTCTCCTATATACAAGTAATAAACAATTGGAAGTTGAAATTACAAACAGAGTTTCATTTACGGCAGTACCCAAAACAGATAACTACATAGGTATAAATCTAATAAAACATGTGCAAGATCTATATGGAGAAAACTAGAAAATTCAGATGAAGGAAATCAGAGAACTAAATAAATGTAGAGATAGTCCTTGTTCATGGATAGGAAGATTCAATATTATTAAGATGTCAGTTCTCAATTTGATCTATAAACTCAATGCAATCCCAATCAAAATCCCAGCAAATAATTTCACAAATACAAACAAACTGATTACAAAGCTTATATAGAGAAACAAAAGACCCAAAATAGTCAACATAATACTGGAGAAGAACAAAGACAGAATATTGATACGACTTGATGGCAATACTTAATATAAAGCAATACTGATCAAGAAAGTGTGCTATTGGTGCAAAAACAGAAAGTTAATGGATTAATGACTAATGGAACACAGTCAAGAATTCAGAAATAGTCTCATGCAAATACAGCCAACCAATCTCTGAGGTGGAAACAAAGACAAATTTAATGGCAAAGAGCAGACTTTTTAACCTAAAGTGCTGGAACTAGACATCTATATGCAAATATATATATATATATGTATATATATATATGTATATATATTATATATTTACATTGACATTACACCTTTCACAAAAAAAAAACCTCAAAATGAATCACAGACCTAAACATAAAATTCAAAGCTATAAAACTTTTAGAAGATAATGTAAGGAAATATCTAGGTGACCTTAGTTTGAGGGATGACTTTTTATATCCAACACTAAAGGTATGATCCATGAAAAAAATAATCGATATGTTGGATTTCCTTAAAATTAAAAACTTCTGCTTAGTAAAAGATACTGTCAAGTGAATGAGAAGACAAGCCACAGACTGGGAGAAAATATGTGCAAAAGACTATCTGGCAAAAGACTATTAGACAAAATATACAAGAGCTCTTAAAACTCAACAATAAGAAAATGAACAACCCAATTAAAAGATGGGCAAGTTCCATCAGAAAGGATGAATACCCAACTTTTGTAGTAACATGGACGGGACTGGAAGAGATTATGCTGAGTGAAATAAGTCAAGCAGAGAGAGTCAATTATCACATGGTTTCACTTATTTGTGGAGCATAACAAATAGCATGGAGGACAAGGGGAGATGGAGAGGAGAAGGGAGTTGAGGGAAATTGGAAGGGGAGGTGAACAACGAGAGACTATGGACTCTGAAAAACAATCTGAGGGTTTTGAAGGGGTGGGGGGTGGGAGGTTGGGGGAACCAGGTGGTGGGTATTGGAGAGGGCACGGATTGCATGGAGCACTGGGTGTGGTGCAAAAACAATAAATACTGTTACGCTGAAAATAAATTAAAAATTAAAAAAAAAAAAGATGGGCAAGAGTCCTGGATAGATACCTAACAAAAGAAAGTACACAAATGGCATATAAACATATGAAAAGATGCTTAATATCATATGTTTTTAAGGAATTGAAACAACATAGTACTAGAAGTCCTAGCAACAGCAATCAGACAACAAAAAGAAATAAAAGGTATTCAAATTGGCAAAGAAGAAGTCAAATTCTCTCTCTTTGCAGATGACATGATACTTTATATGGAAAACCCAAGGACTCTACCTCCAAACTACCAGAACTCATACAACAACTCAGTAATGTGGCAGGATACAAAATCCATGTACAGAAATCAGTTGCTTTCTTATACACTAACAATGAAAATAGAGAAAGGGAAATTAGAGAATCGATTCCATTTACTATACCACCAAGAACCATAAGATACAGGAATAAACCGAACCAAAGAGGTAAAGGATCTGTACTTGAGGAACTACAGAACACTCATGAAAGTAACTGAAGACACAAAAAGATGGAAGACCATTCCATGCTCTTGGATCAGAAGAAAAAACATTGTTAAAATGTCTATAATGCCTAAAACAATCTATACTTTCAATGCCATCCCCATCAAAATTCCACTGGTATTTTTCAAAGAGCTGGAACAAACAATCCTAAAATTTGTATGGAACCAGAAGAGACCCTGAATTGCCAAGGAAATGTTGAAAAAGAAAAACAAAACTGGGGGCATCAGGTTGCCTGATTTCAAGCTTTACTACAAAGCTGTGATCACCAGGGCAGCATGGTACTGGCACAAAAACAAACACATATACCAGTGGGCAGAGTAGAGAGCCCAGATATGGACCCTCAACTCTATGGCCAAATAATTTTTGACAAAGCAGGAAAAAATATACAGTGGAAAAAAGACAGTCTCTTCAATAAATGGTGCTGGGAAAAGTGGACAGCTATGTGTAGAAAATGAAACTCTACCATTCTCTTACACCATACACAAAGATAAACTCGAAATGGATAAAGGACCTCAACATGAGGCAGGAATCCATCAAAATCATAGAGGAGAATATAAGCAGTAACCTCTTCAACATTGGCCACAGCAACTTCTTTCAAGCTATGTCTCCAAAGGCAATGGAAACAAAAGTGAAAATGAACTTTTGGGACTTCATCAAGATCAAAAGTTTCTGCACAGCAAAGGAAAAAGTCAACAAAACAAAGAGGCAACCCATGGAATGGGAGAAGATATTCGCAAATGACACTACAGATAAAGGGTTGATATCTAAGATCCATAAAGAACTCCTCAAACTCAACACACACAAAACAGATAATCATGTCAAAAAATGGGCAGAAGACATGAACAGACAATTCTCCAAAGAAGACATACAAATGGCTAATAGACACATGAAAAAATGTTCATCATCGTTAGCCATCGGGGAGACTCAAATCAAAACCACATTGAGATACCACCTGACACCAGTTAGAATGGCCAAAATTAACAAGACAGTGAAATCAAGTGTTGGAGGGGATGTGGAGAAAGGGGAACCCCCTTACACTGTTGGTGGGATTGCAAGTTGGTGCAGCCACTTTGGAAAACAGTGTGGAGATTCCTTAAGAAATTAAAAATAGAGCTTCCCTATGACCCTACAATTGCACTACTGGGTATTTACCCCAAAGATACAGATGTAGTGAAAAGAAGGGCCATCTGTACTCCGATGTTCATAGTAGCAATGGCCAGACTCACCAAACTGTGGAAAGAGCCAAGATGCTCTTCAACAGACAAATGGATAAAGAAGACATGGTCCGGGACACCTGGGTGGCTCAGTGGGTTAAAGCCTCTGCCTTTGGCTCAGGTCATGATCCCAGGGTTCTGGGATCGAGCCCCACATCGGGCTCTCTGCTCAGTGGGGAGCCTGCTTCCTCCTCTCTCTCTCTCTGCCTGTCTCTCTGCCTGCTTGTGATCTCTGTCTGTCAAATAAATAAATAAAATCTTTAAAAAAATAAAATAAAAAATAAAAATAATAATAAATAAAAGAAGACATGGTCCCTATACACTATGGAGTATTATGCTTCCATCAGAAAGGATGAATACTCAACTTCTGTATCAACATGGACTGAACAGGAAGAGATTATGCTGAGTGAAATAAGTCAAGATGAGAAAGTCAATTATCATAAGATTTCACTTACTTGTGGAGCATAAGGAATAACATGGAGGACATTGGGAGGTGGGGAGGAGAAGTGAGATGGGGGAAATCAGAGGGAGAGACATGAGAGACTGTGGACTCTGAGAAACAAACCAAGGATTTTGGAGAGGAAGGGAGTGGGGGGGTTGGGTAAGCCTGGTGGTGGGTATTAAGGAGTGAACATATTGCATGCGGAGCACTGGGTAAGTTGCATAAACAATGAATTTTGGAACACACACACACACACACACACACACACACACAATTAAATTAAATTAAAAAAAAACCAAAGAATAGGTTGAGCCTTAAACCTATGGCCAATTTCCTTAGAGTAGAAAAAATTAATTGAATCTGATGGTCCAGCACCATAACATATAATTTCTTAGCTTTTTACTTGCAAATCTGATATAATGGAATATGTCTTAGATTAAGTTTCTTTACATGATGATTAAATTTAAGAAAGAAATTTTTTTTAAAAAAGGAACTGAAAACTAAAGCAACAATAAGGTACCACTATACATATATTAGAATGGCCAAAATCCAAAACACTGATAACCCTAAATTCTGGTGAGACTCTGGAGCAATGGGAACTCATTCATTGCTGGTGCAAATGTGAAACTGTACAGTTACCTTGGAAAACAGTTTGGCAATTTCTTATGAAACTAAATATACTTTTACCAAACAATCCAGCAGTTGTACTTCTTGGTATTTACGTGAATGAACTGAAAACTTTAACACCTACACATACGTGTTCTTAGCAGCTTTATCCTTAATTGTCAAAACTTGGAAGAAACTGTGATGTCCTTCAGGAGGTGAATGGATAAACAAACTGTGGTACATCCATACAGTGGAATATTATCCAACGTTAAAAAGAAATGAGCTATTGACAGAAAGACATGGAAGAACCTTAAGTGCATATTGCTAAGTGAAAGACATCAAAGACTACTATATGGTTCCAACTATGTGACATTCTAGAAGAGGTAAAACTATGGAGACAATAAGAGGATCAGTGGTTCCCAGAGGTTGTGGGGGAGAGAGGGATGAAGAGGCAGAACACAGAGGATCTCTAGGTCAGGGAAACTATTCTGCAGGATACCATAATGGTGGATACGTGACACCATGTGCTTAACAAAACTCAGACCTGTATGTCACCAAAAGCAAACTCTACGGTAAACCACAGTTCAGTTAATAATGTTGCATCATTTTATGTTCATCATTTGTAACAAATAAACTACAGGGACGCAAGTTGTTACAAGAAGGGGACACTGGGAGGTGGAAGTGAAAGGGTGTATGGTGTTTCCCACCCACTTTTTATAAACCTAAAACTTTAAAGTCCTTTAAACTATCTTGAATAAGCATTAAATACATGCATACATATTTAAATTTATACAGGTATTACTATTTCCGGAGATTCTAAGAAATATGGTCTGTTTGGTTGAGGAAGGACTGTGAATTGAGTGAGCCCATGCCAACTTTAGCCCAATGTGATCTTCACTCCTTTCCTTCTGGAGGCAGAGGGTCCCTCAGCTGGAAAGGAGAGCCATGTATCCATAGCAGACCATGACGTTCCTGTACTTGGCTGTGAGTCACCGACTGTCATTACTTCCAGCCCCCAGGTGGGGATGCCAGGGCCCACGAAGGTGAGAACACCCAGGTCACAGCTTGTCAGCACTGGAGCTGAGATTAGAGGTGGGATCGTATTGTGTGAGGGAGGGACAGCCCAGAAAGAGGTCAGCCTGTTCCTGGTTCAGTAGACAGCAAGAAGGCTAAGGATTTCAACCTTGATTTCAAAAATGGCCTGACTCAGACGTTATTGTACAGACTGGTCTGAAAGAGTGCTACCGGCATGCGATGTGACATCCAATGAAGGCAGAGTTTTGGGATCCCATCTATTTCTCACTCAGAGAGCCAGTGGCTTTGCTGTTAATCCACCTGCCAACCACACTTGATGAAATTCCTGAGTCCAGTGCTGGGCTGCCAATAGTGTCCTCCACTCTGGGAGCCTTGGACTTGACCTTCTATCCATCCTCCTGAGATACCTGGTAGAGTCTTGGCCATCATCACCATTGTCTCCTACCTCTTCTGACACTGCTTCTTTTTTTTTTTTTTTTTTTTAATTTATTTGTTTGACAGAGAGGGAGAGAGCACAAGTACAGGGAACAGGAGGCAAAGGGAGAAGCAAGCTCCTTGCTGAGCAGAGAGCCTGATGCGGGGCTCGATCCCAGGACTCTGGAATGATGACCTGACCTGAAAGCAGATGCTTAACCAACTGAGCCACCCAGGTGCCCCAACACTGTTTCTTGGACTTATCTCCAGTTGTTGAAACGCTACTCATTCGTTAAAGAGTAACCAATCCAGGTCTCTCCTCCAGGAACTGTTTCTGGATTTTTTTTTTCAAGTACATAAATCTTTTCTGCTTAGCACAGTATAGGAATGACAACTGTGAACACCATCTCTCTCTCTCTCTCTGACCTCATGCCAAGTTAGTGGTGCCATAGACCGTTACTATTTTCCTCTTAGCTCTGCAGCATAGGATTTGGGAGGGTTACCACAATCAGAGATATAACAGCTCCTTAGACTCTCATCCCTTTTCTCCCCACCCATCCCACCAGCTCCCTTCTAGATTACAGAAAATAGCCTCATCACCTGACAAACAGGTGCCCAGCAGGTGTGGCAGGAGGGCAGGTGATCAGATGGTTCTGGTAAGCTGGAAGTAAAGTACGGTGTATATTGTTGCTCTCAAATTTACACTTGGTATTTCTGAACTTCGAAATAAGTGAAATTTGCCAAAACAGGAAGAAAACACAAATTCCAGAGTGATGTCTGATTTCAAAGTCCAAGGATTCACATATATTTTAGCAAAGAAAACTGTCAGTTAGGTCTGATTCTTTCCCCTATATGTGAAAGTGGGAAATATAATAAATCCACAGGAATACATACTACTTATGTGGGAATAAAATCCCTACATCCACCAATCAGAACCCAGCCACTAACATCACCCTCTCCAACACACAGCCACTCAATGCTGGTTAAATGCAAAACCAGTGTTAACCTTTCTCTCCCTTCCCTTAACCAGTGTTAACCTTCTCTCTGACTTCCACAAAGGGAGTCAGCCATGTCCACATGGAAAGGTCTTGTCCTTTGTCAAAGACACTCAGACTGGTTAGGCATTCTGTTTAATAAGCTCTGATTTATTCAAAGATCTCTGAACTACCCCCTGCACAGATCAAATCCACCAGTTGTTCTGATGAAAGGAAGAATGCAAGAGATTTGGAAGTCCTTGGAAGGAAATGCGTTCTGATTTGTTTTGGTGAATTCTGGCTATGATTAATCATTATTCCTGTGGGGTCCTAAGGAGTCACTTACATATGCCAACAAAATGTGTACAGAATCACATTAGATGTAAGTCATTCGTAAGTGTTTCACAAGTACATCTCTAACAGTGAAATCCAGCCAGATCTACCTGTTTGAGAGGCACTATGCTATTCTCCCCATATATGGGTTTCTTTTTATGTTTTTTTCTACAGAAGAAAATATTAAATAAAAACAAGAAACAATATAAAGACAAAAATTTGGTACTATGCTCCTACAGGCCTTCAAAGTGAAAGATGAGTGAGGCTTGATCCTCAGACCTGGGATGGCTCCCAAGTGGGATCACATGGCTCACATGACACACAACAGGGTCCCTGACCTAAGGGAAGCAACAGTGTGCTAAAAGGGGCATCAGGCCTGCTGGCGACAGTGGATGCCATGGAGACATGAGCAGCAGCTGAATAGGAGTATCTCTACTTTGGAGAGGAGTGTCCACTTAGAGGCAATAAGCCCAATTTTTTAAAGGAAGCTGCTTTGAATTCTAGAAAGCCACAACCAAAAGACATCTTCACTGGCTGTGCATTCATTTCTGGGCATGCTTTGGTCAGCCATGGGATGAAGGCTCCAAATAACTCTGTGGTGGGGTGGGGATGGGTGCTGGCAGAGACCAAGAAGTGGTTTGCTGTCTACACTATCCATCACCCCTGAACAGGCAATAGGTCAGGAGGAACCCAATGTGGAAGGTCTCCAAGATTAGCTTTCTATGTCACTCAGAAATAGTCCCTGTACAAACCAGGCCTCCCTGAAATAAAAGCCTCCTTTAAAAAATTCAATTTATCCCTCCTGAAAGTGGTGAAAAGCCACTTCTCCCAACTCATTTATATATTCTGAAAAACCAACATCTTCCTTTCACAGCAGAATGCATGGTGCCCAGACACTAGGGACTGGCCAAGCTCAACTGACTTTCTCCCAAGTGATCATTTCACATTTTGAAAACAGGGGGTCACTGGGTTCAACCATGAAGCAAGGAGTCTGCTCAGGGCACCAATGCCAGAGCCTTTCAGGGGGAACTTCCACTGGGTTGTTTGGGGGTTAGACGTGTGCACAGAACACTGCCCTGAAAATATAGCAGATTCTTTCAATGGCCTCATTGACGTGCCTTCACTGCCATGTGGCGAAGTGGTGGTGAGGAATTTTCTGAAATCGCAATGTGAGAGGTAGGCATGGCTAACAGTTGCACCCCAAGAACAGTGGGAAGAAGGCAGAGGAGAAAGGAGACAGGGAACAGAACCCACACCACACAAAGCACCACGGCCCACCTGGCATCTGTCAACCATTTGCAAACCCATTTCTCCATCACACCAACCATGGAACAGGGTCATGCCATGATAACCTAGACGCTCTCTGGCATCACCATCTTGGACACACAGATAAACTTTCTTAGATAAACCCTCACCCCATATGAAAACTCTAGGAAACCCAGAGTTATTTGAGGGCATTACAATGGCCCAGTTCCTTCCAACTTCCTTCTGACTTCTGACTCTCAGACTCTACTGTCTTTCCTCTATGTATCCTCTCCCCATTCTCTCCTCTCCACATTGGCCCAGCCCGTTTGCTTCTGATCATCCCTAAAACCATCATTCATACAAGGGCAGTATTTCCGCAATATGTATTGAGTGCCTACTGACTGCCAAGCATTGGCAATATACAGAGGAGCCAACAGACACAGTCCAGAGACATGGAACAAATAAAGAAACAATTCAATAAGTGACTAAAATTTATTTTAAGTGTTCTGAAAGAAAGAGGGATCTATGGAAGAGAAGAAAAAATGAGGACCCTAACTTAATCAAGGGCTCAAGATCAGCCTCTAGAGAAGATAATTCTTGCACTGGAGTCTTAAGGGTGAAAAAAGGCAGCTACAGTTAGTGTGAAAATGTGAGCATTACAAAAGAGAAGACATCATGTGCAAAGGCCCTGTGCTGAGAAGGCTTGGCTAGTTTGAGGAGCAGAAGAAAACTGGGAGAGTTGAGGTATATGAACCAACCCCTCCTCTGTGCTCCCCAATCGCTCGTCACACACACCTTTGCCTCTCTTCTTCCATTTGAAGCTCCCCGATATCCCAATGCCAAAACTTCCGCTGCACATTGGCAAAGGGTTATGGTCTTAGTTCGTCTCATTCTCAGATACTCTCAGGATAATTTTTCTATATTTGCTGTTCACATTGTTATTCTATCTGCCCACATCTCTGTTCTGTCTTTTGGAACTTGACCTCTTTCCTTTCAGGGGGACATCTCACCCCCCACACCTCCTCTACTCCTGTCAGCCAGAAAAAAGACTGCTATCTTCTGATGGGACCCCACTCCCACTCATCTAGCTGTAGTGATTGGTCAAAGGTTGACATGTGGGTGATTTGGGGCCAAAAATAATCCTTCATTTCCCTGGTTTTTGCAACTGCTATAACCAATCAGTACTTTATCTTGGGGTTTTCCTAACCAGAGCTGAGAAGAGGTTCCCTTTCTAGAGGCTGGGGAGAATCGAAGGGGAAAACAAGGCAATAAAATGGGAGGTACAGCCATACATCTATGTAGAGGCCTTCGCTCCAGCAGCTGGCCACTGGCCACAAGCTCCTTGATAGTTGCCAGCCAGACCCTGTAGGGAAGACATCCCCTGGAGATGCCCCTGGGGGGGTCCTAGGGCCTCTGATCCATGTGAACACAGAGATTGTTTCTCCCCATGGAGAGCAGGTGTTCTTTTCTATATTCGCATGGGACGTTTCAGAGATACACATGAGAGAGTCAGGCTCCATGGTGCCAAGAGCAGGAGCTGAAATTCTGTTGGGCCCTTTGGCTGGACTTGCTGAAAGGAAATGAGAGGAGACTACTCATAGCCTCTGAAGAATCGCAGGTCAGGCAGGAGACCTATTAGTGGCTCACACAAATCCATGCCTGCAGCTTCCCTTCCCCCGTGGTGTAACTTGGGACCAGGCACTGAATCTCTCTGGGCCTCAGTTTCCTTATCTGGGCCAATACATGTGCTATACTATGTTAGCACATGATGTCATAATAGTGGTCCTCACTTCATATAGAGTATGAGGACTGAGTGAGCTGATGTGTGTCATGCTCTAGGAACCACATCGGCCACAAGGCATATACTCAATAAATGTGAGTTACTATCATCTCTCTCTTTTTTAAAGACTGTATTTATTTATTTGTCAGAGGGAGAGAGAGAGCGTGTGCCCAAGCAGGGGGAGTGGCAGGCAGAGTGAGAAGCAGGTTCCCCGCTGAGCAAGGAGCCCAATGTGAGGCTTGATCCTAGGACCCCGATATCATGACCAAGCCGAAGGCAGACACTCACCTGACTAAACCACCCAGGTGTCCCTACTATCATCTCTTTATTTGTTTCTGAACAAAGGAGACCTCAAATCTCTCCTTACCAAGTACAAGTCAGCATTTGTAGGAAGGAGATGTTATATCCAACTGCGTCACTTGGTACAGGGAATTTCAGGTGACCAAACTAAAGATCTAGGTTCTCTTTCTATTCATTCCTGGAACCAGGAAGGGCAATAACCACAATGTGGTAGAATAAAACTTTCCTCTCTGTTCTGTTTCTCCTATATCCATTGACTGTTTCAGATGGAAGACACCCTAAATATAAAGAAAGCTGTCAGATTCTCATGCGACACCTGAGAAAAGGGCAGTCACCTTTGGACAGTGCCCGCTGGGAGTGAGTGGGGACCCCAACTGGGTCACTCTATGCCTGGCCAGACAGCTTGGTAAACCACATACTAATTGCTCTGAAATACCTCAATAGGGCCAGTACCCATCTGTGAACACAACATCTAGTCAAGTACACCATTCTGGGTTCCTAACATTTTCAGTGGGCAGATGAATCTCCTCCCAAAATATTCCACTTTGAAGCTGTACTTACTGCTATGGCATAAAATATAAATGGTGACAATAAATACATTTTTATTAAAATACATTTGTAGGTTATTTGGGTAGAAGTGTTAAAAATATACAAACAATAGGTCTACGACACAGCAGGACCTTCACAAACGGTATTGTCTGGCCTTCCTGTGAAGTCACAGGGTAGGTAGGTGCTGCTGAGTTCATTTTGCAGAGGAGGAAATTCAGGTTCAAAGAAGTTGAGTAATGGGCCCAAATCTGTCTTGCCGCTAAATGGCTCAGCTAGGATTTGAACCTGTGCTTGCCTGACTTAGAAGTCTCTTATCTCTTGATTATAGACTGTCCCCAATTAGAGAGGGCAGCATCTTGTAATCGTTTTTGGCAAAAATACGATGTCAGAGTAAGGGGATCACTTGATCAAAAAGCAGCTGCTGAAAGATATGTGAGCATCCCGGAACTAGCAGCAACACAAAGGAAAGGGGACTTGTGACCCAGTTGTTGTATAGCTTCCAAAACTAAGAAATGGAATCCCTACATGCTATCGGCAAGAAGGGAAGGGGTCCCTTTCCTTTGGGTGTGCAGTCAGCATCTTCTCTCACCTGCATCCATGACTCTCCAATGAGGCAGGAGAGAAGTTCTTCTTCTCTTAGGAAAAAAGAAAAAGGGTGAGTTCCTCACTTACTTCACTGTAAGACTGTAAGTCCTTCATTCTGTAATTAGCCAAGAGCACATAACCTCCAAGAGCCAGCTATGCGAGCTGCTGAAGGTTTGCAAAGATAGAAGAAGGGTATGTGCTCTGTCTACCCTGTAGGGATTACCAACAACTCACCTTCCCATCTTTCTAAACAGATGGCAAGTTCTCCAAAACAAGGTCATTCATCACCAATGCTAACAGTACAGACTGGTTCTACAATATTCTCCATCTTATCCACCAACTGAAATGTTATTCCTGCAGCGTAAATTTTTCCTAGGCTGAGGCCATCTGAAAAAAACACTTTCAAATTTGTTTTCATCATGCACTAGAACTCAGAGATGTGCCCCCCTTTTGTCTCTCGGCTCACTTAGCTTCCCGCTTCTCTGTACAGAGCCTTCCAGAGCCTCTTGACTTCATGATCAGCAGGGGCTGATGAATGCCAGGTTTGTGGACTTCCATGGGAGAATAAAGATCTGTCATTTCTTGGTATCAATATCCAAGAAAATTTCCCTCAGATGAGGGTTTCTGTGAGCACAGATGCAGCCCTAAATCTTTACTTGTCTTGTTTGATAAACCATGGGATCTTCAACTTGGAGTTGTGCATTAATCATGTCTTTTATTTTCTAACTTCTAATGGTTTGACATCTGGGGCCCTGCTGACCCTGAAGGGATGGCCTCTCTCAGGGGAAGTCAATTCCTTGAGTAAACATAAAAGTAATGAATAGTAAACATAGAGCATGCTTTTCAAATGCAAACCAATCAATCCAAAGCCCACCCAGTGTCACATTCTGGGTCACTATCCACCTGCCCTAACCTGGTACCCAGGGCCAAGCACTAGACAAGGGACAGCCCCTACTCCCCAGAGTATACTGAAATTATTCCAACTAGCAAATCCTAAGCCTGCTTATATTGCCTCACCCACTCCTTCCCATGGAAACCACAATAAAGGCTTTGCCCACAGATGTGTCTTCACCCTCCTGACCCTGGTGCTTCCCCAGGTGGCTATGAATGGTATAGAATGGCCCCTTCTCTCCAGAACCGTAAGGAAAGAGCTGTTTCCATGGCAGTCTGCTTCTAATCTGTTGGTCCTACCCTACCTCGAATTTATCTATGAACACATTATATTTTAAACCAAGATGGGAATTTCTCTCTACTAAGACACTCTCATCAAACTCCAAGCCCATATCCTACAGGACAGAAGAAAACTCTGGGTGGCCTCATCATGCTTTTCAGAGATGAAAACCCTACAGTTGTGACTGAAAGAAGAATCAAAAGAATCAAATATATGCAGATGCAAGGTTAATACTCTGCATATTGGAGGAAATTTACCCAAAGTGACCTAAGTTAAGTCACTGCCTGATTCAAACAAAAAATCTTGTTGCATCTTCCCCATGGAACATTCATTAAAACCACTGCAAGCATGATTTCTGAGGATCTGGATTTTGTAACCTCATTAGTTTGTGTAAGAGCTCTCTGGGATTTGACCCAGTTTCAACTCCCAAAGTCTGAAAATAAAATGTAAATGTTTTCTGTATAAGGATTTGGTCATGTGTCATTAGTCTACTAAGAAAATGTGGGGCCATACTGCTCCACACAGAACTTGAAAAGCTCCATGTGATGTACCAAGAGGAAGGCAAATATCCCATTAAATCCTGAGCGGGGGCACCTCCTACACTGATAACTACTTGCACTGGGTAAAATATCTATATCTCTACTGGAACTACCTGAAGAAGGGAACTATACTCCTTCTAAAATGATTGAAGATGAAGACAGTGACAACCATCACCTTCCATCACTGAAAGCTTGCAACATTCACATGGATTTAAATTCTCATAACTTATAGCACTACATTGATGTTTTAAGATGCTTTGGTGAATGCACATTAAATAATGCATCTTGCTACTAAAAGCTGGCAAATCTTTCTCCTCAGTAGCTGGGACAACACAGCTGAGTGGGTCCCTGCAGTGTCATATTACAGACTCTCTACCGGGGTAGACCAGAGATCCCAGCTCCTGGACGAAAACTTCTTTTCATAATGGCTGATTTTTTTCCCCCTTCGCTTATGAATGTCTTGGGGCTTGAGATATGTGTGTGGTAGTGGAATCATACCTTAGCTTGGAATTCTCTGTGCTGTTATTTTCGTCTACATGAATTATGGCGGGCCGTGAGAGAAAGCTTTACAGGTTACCTTAAAGATGGTCACAGAAAAAGAACAAGCAAAGACCAGAAGTATGCAGGCACTTTTTCCTTGTCTTCTGTGATGGATTGGGCATTTTTTTAAACTCTGAAATTTTCCACTGTTTATTAGGATGATTCCTTAAAATTATATCTAAACCTGTTTGATTTCATAAAAATGATGTCAGGCAACTACCAGTCTTCTCAGGATATCAGCTTTGGGGTCAGCTTTTGCTAAGGTCTGTGTTTACATGGACATACTCAGCACTTCCTCGTCCTCCATGTGAGGACCTCTATCTCCTGTCACCCCACAGGGCCTTTCACTGAACCCAGCATGAAAGGAGTGGTCTTATGGGGAAGTCAGAATGACAAAGTATCTCCCCTCAGCCAGGGTCACTCAACCTACCTCAAACTGGTTTTTAAAGGTACTAAAATGAAATGATTCAATAACCATGGGCAATGTTCAGGGTTCCCTTCAACATCCAAAAAGACCTCCCTATTTCCAGAAAGACCTCCCTATTCCCAAGCCAAGAGCTCCCTTACCCAGTTGAAAGGGCTGGCATTCCTTGGTGCTGATAACAGGGGTGCCTGCATGTTGACCAGCTGAACGGGCAGAGAAAACCCCCTGGTATTCAGACACCTTGTGAGCAAATGATTACTGGACCAAATATAGCATTATTTGAAAAGTGAACCTATTTCTTGAGTGAATTGTTGATTTTCTGTTTTGAATCATTACAAAAGAGAGCTGGGTCACTGCTTCTGACTTGGGGCAAAGTTTCAATCAACTTCTGTCTCTGTCTTCCCTTACACAGATAGGTGTGTGTGTGGCCACGCACCTGACACAACTTGCCCACTGGCCATGGGATGATAGGATCCACAGCCACATCAGCAGGGACACCAAGGCAGGCCTGTTCCCAGGAGATGTGGGACTCCCATGAGGGCCAGCAATGGCTCAGTGATTCCCTGATGGTCCCGTCCTGTAAAACCTTTCTTGGCCTGCAGGGCCATTCCATAGGGCACATCCATGTGTGCCCTACCCCCACCCCCCATAGACACTTCCCTAGGAAAGTCCTTGCATGTTTCATCCCATCCTGGCGTCTGTTTCGCGGAGGCTCCCACGATGACCTTGGTACGTCTGTTGGAGGCTCAGCCAAGGGCACACCCAAGGCCTCGCCAGACTCAAGTCAACATTTTCTTCCTGCTAATTCACTGGCCAGTTCAAACTCTCATAGGTGTATAAAGGCTGTTCCACCCCTCTCCAAAAGTCCAAGGTATTCCTTGTTCATGCCCAGCAGAAGTAGAAGACTGGCTGGGGTCCTGAGGGCAGGCAGAGAATGAGAGGACATGACCCTGTTGGAGATTCCGCCCCTGGATCAAGGGTGAAGACAACTACAGAGGCCAAGACTCCGAACAGGAAGAATGGGGCAGGGGGTGATATACCCGTGTGTGTATGCGTGCGTGCATGTGTGCACATGATTGTTTGTGTACGTGCATGAGTGTGTGTGCATGTATCCAAGTCTGTGTGTGCCTGTGTAGGTCCACGTGTGCCCATGAGTCAGTGTGCGTGTGTCTCTGTGTGCATGCATCTATACACAAGCATGTCTCTCTGTGTGCACGTGCATGCTGCATGCAAGTGTGTGATAACATGTGCGAGTGTGGGCCTGTGTGTACCTGTGAGTGCACGTGTGCATGCATGCGGGTACAGGTGTGCCTGCCTACATGTGCATGTGTTTGAACCGAGTGTCTGCGTGTGTGTGCACACGTGCGGGCATATGTGTGTGTGGTCATAGGCTGGGGCAGAGGCATCTCAAGGGAGCGGGGCTGCTAACGTGGATCAGCTGCGTTTTTCCGCACTATTTTCCCCATTAACTCTCTCCCTGAAGGTTGCAGAAATCCTGCAGTCTGGGTTCTGTTTTTAATTTCCACACAAATCAATTGGGAAAATGGCCTTTCCCTCCCCCTTTCATTCCTCCCCCTCCCCCATTCCCTCCTTTCCCCTTTTCCTCCACCCCTCCCTCTTCCCTTCCCTCTACCCTTTTCCTCCACCCCTCCCTCTTCCCTTCCCTCTACCCTTTTCCTCCTTCTCACCCAATTTCCCTCCCATCTCCTGTTCCTTTTCTTTGGGTTTCAGGCCCTTGGTCTGACTGGAGACAGCACCTGCCTGAACAGAGCACCAAAGGAGAACACCCTTTAGATTTCCTATCTTCTCTGCTTAATTCTCCTTCCTCTCCTTGGTGAGCCCAGAAAACAAGACTAGGATGTCTGTGTCTCTATAAATCCCCTGCCAGCAGAGATCACAGCTCCAAGACCTAAACCCAAAGAGGGGCTTTACCCCAGCCAGAGCCACAAGGAATCTTTAGCTCAATGGAAAAGGAAAAGGCTGGGGGGTGGGCGGAGTGGAGATTAAGAGAGGTGAGGACAGAAGGGGTGGGGCTGGGGAGCAGGTTGGAGAAGGGAGTGGGGGGTGAGAGTTCAGGAGGGGTGGGGTTTGGAGAAGGGAAGGGAGGAGGTAGGGTATGGAGAGGAGACTGGAGAGGGATAGGGAGGTGCAGAGAGTGGGGCTGGGAGAGGCAGGAAGGAGAGGAGCCTGGGGAGGGTGAAAGAGACCAAAAGAGCCCCTCCCTCCACTCAACCTCTCTCCCTCCTGGGACCTCAGACCCATGGGTACCCCAGAAATTCCTTCTGGCACCCTCTACCTCCCACTTTCCTCCAAACTGTGCAGACAGGCTTTCCCCATTTCAGTTTTGGATTAAAAATGAGATTTATTGGGGCGCCTGGGTGGCTCAGTGGGTTAAAGCCTCTGCCTTCAGCTCAGGTCATGATCCCAGGGTCCTGGGATCAAGCCCCGTATCGGGCTCTCTGCTCTGCAGAGAGCCTGCTTCCTCCTCTCTCTCTGCCTGCCTCTCTGCCTACTTGTAATCTCTGTCTGTCAAATAAATAAATTTTAAAAAAAATGAGATTTATTGTGAGGAACTTCTCCCTGCTTTAGGGTGACATAACTTCAAATCAGATGACGGGCTCATAATCAGCAACACAGAGGATGCTTTTTATGGGTCAGCCAGAAATGAAGATGGAGTAGCTAAACACCCTGCTGCTCTCCTGTGACAGTGGACTTATGAGCCTCTGGGACGCACTGTAGAGAGGTTCTGAGCTGCGCACATTATTTATTTAGCAGGTCGACAGTGCTCCGAAGACAGCCCTCAGTGAACCTGGCTGTCAAGTAAAGGGAGCAGTATATTAAAATGACACAGTAAATTCAAGTCCAATTTCCCATCGTCTTCCACACAAACATGTGGCTTTGTCCTGGCCCCAAGAAAAGAACAGCATCTAATGAATAGGGGACGGGAAAGGGGTAGAGAATAGAGTAATCAAAATGCTGTGTATTTATTACCTTTGCTTTTTATTTACATGGCACTCCTGGGGTTTATTTCCTTGATTTTTCCACCATAAAAGCGAGAGGTTCAGCATTACACTGCAGTATTGACTGACTAACCCTGAACCGTGCATGTCATTCCCTTTCCTCATAAATCATTAGGTTAAATCACTGGAAGCTGGCCTTTCTGCATGTTAAAAGTGGTCAAATGCCAGCCGCTTCCTACCGGCCAGCAGGTGTACACCAGCCCCTTGATTCTTTTCCTGAGGATAATAGAGAGAAAGGGGAGGACAGTGGGGGATGGCTGAGCTGTTTGCTTTTGCCCACATAGTTCACACCCCTTCCTATGGTGGATAACCTTCAGAGAAATGAAACTCTGCTGTTGATCACTGCAGGTCATGGCGGGGCAGGGGGAGCAGGGAGCATTATTTCAGATGTTTTTTTTTAAAACAGCATTATATTTCTTTTTCAAGTTCTGAGGAGCAGAGAGAGGTTAGAAAACATCTTTAGAGGAGAAGGGGGAACTTGAAGATGGAAAGCAAATGTCCCATGTGTGCTGAGGAAAGTCACAAATGGAATACCAGAACTTGTCTATCATCTATTTAAAATATCCCCAAAGTGCAGAGAAAGGTATTTTGTGTATGGAGACCACACTGCTTATATAAAGCTTTTCCACAGTCGCCAGTGGGGCAAGGCAGGTAAGAGCTCCATTTGTAGGGAGGAGACAGGAAGATAAGGAATTTCTAACCTTATGGTCTAACCTAACCCTACGGTCCAGAAGTGATAGAATCTGGGGCACATAAGAACTCAGAACGCCTGTCTGTGGCATCTTCTCTTTTGCCTGCCAGACAATGAGGAGGGCTTGCCCATGCCAATCTCCACCCACTCAAAGGACAGAATTCGTCCCAGCAATTCCACCCAAAGTTTATTTCTGGTCAGCTGCATCGTAGGCTTTATCAGTCTGAGGAAAAGGAACATTTCCAGAAGCCACACTTTCCCCACATCCTCACTCTCAATGGGAATCTCTCAGCCCTTGCTAACGGTGCCATGAACCCTCGTCCGGCATTTATGTTCGAGAAGTCTCTCAGAGTCTCGTGACTCCTATTTAACACATAGTCGTAACAGCGTTACAGACTGGGTAGCTGTGTCCAGGCCCACGGGATGTTCAAGACAGCAAACAAAGGAGAATGACTGGATTTTACTCGTGTGAAAAGAGCTATTAGAAGCAAACCAGAAGAGAACAGAAGTGGCCACTGGCAGCCAACCTTGAAGAGAGCGAACAGAAACGACAATAATCACAACCAGGCCGGGCTGATGCTTGTATTAATTCTACTGAGTTATTAAGAAATAACAAAGTAATGGACCCTACACACAGTATAGGGAGGCAGGAAAGCGTATTATTAGAAAGATTGCACTGGAATGAGTGAAACCAATGGGGGGTTGTATTTGATTGTTGCTGAGTTGGTTCTTGAAGGAATTTTTCAATGATTTGAGTAACTGAAGCATAAGGAGCCCAGCAATGCCCAGCCCCTGACGTGTTTCTGCAAATATGCTAGTTTGTTACATGTGTGCAGAGAATGGAATTTCTGATAAGCTGCTAAAAATGGGGATTGATCCGCTGCTATGTAAGTCAGTTGCACACGACTACCCAAGGCTGCACCTTTAGCCAAACATAAAGCGGCCTCTAGAAACAGAGCCTGTTTCCTGATGGAAGATAAGGACCCCTTTCCAGGGAGCTTTTGTAGATCCCACAGGAGCTTATCAGTGAACCGATTTCCCGCAGCCTTCTAGTGCTCCCAGCCTCTGGCAAATTAACTTTTTTCCAAGAGTGATCTTTATCGTGCCTGGGTCGGCCCAGGACAAGCCTTTTGGAGGATGAGGACAGAGGATGAGTCTAGGATGAACCAGAAGTCCCACAGGAATGGCTCATGAGGTCCCAGCCAGCGGCTTGTTTCATGAGAGTCCTCCTGCGTCCGATTGGGGCCTGTGTGCATCCACCCGCCCCTGCGGGGGCCGCCAAAGCCTGTGTGGTACCTGAGAAGCCAGGAAACATCAAATCCATTTTTTTTTTTTTTTTTTTTTTAACAGCAGGCAGGTCCATTTTGACATAGTATACTCGAGTATACTCGCTCTACTTTTCCTCTACTTCCAGTTACCCTTTCAGGTGAGTACCACTAAGGCTAAGGCAGCAGGCCCATGCTCATATCTGAGAAAGGTAAAATAAATGCCCCATTTCCCCTCTGTGTCCAGAGGCTGGGGACACACAGGAGTGGATGTAGTGATCTCAGCCACGATCTCAGCTCAGCCTCTTCATGCCAGGGGCTCACGGCTGCCAAGCCCACCCACTCTGTGCTCCAGGCCTCTGCACCTCTTTTTTCCAAACACATTTACACATGCGTGCATGCACAGACACACAAAAGGATAGAAACGCGCTCATTCATAGGCATCCAATCGCACCATCTTATATATGGAAACACACATACACGCACATGTGTGCTCATAAACACGTCTGCCTCAGTGTGGACGTTCAACTGCCTCCTTACCTTAGCCCAAACACTCTAGAGTCCTTTTATTTCCCCTATCCCACATCCAATCACACCCTCAGCCAGTGCCCATCTCTCTCTCTGATCTCACTGCCATTGGTTGAGACACTGGCCGTCACTTGTCTGGACAGCTGCAGTCACCTCCTATGTCCGACCTTGTTTGCTTTCAAGTCTCAAGTCCATTCTCCAACAGAACCTACGGAAAACTCAAGGGCAGTCTGTACCAAAGGAAATGTGGCAATATCTCATGAAATGACACTCATACTTGTCCTTCGACGCAGGAAGCACATTTGCAAGAGTTTACCTGAAAGATACATGTCCACAGATCAAAAGCATTTGCCACGGTGTTATTTGCGACAGCAAAATATTGAAAACAAGCAAGTGCCCATCCCTAGGACATTAAAAATTTCCAAAAAATACGGTTCCAGAAAATAAAACTGAAGATAAAAAACAAACCCTAAATTGTATTCCATGAATCTGATCATACACATTGGTAATGCAGCCACACACACAAATAATAAATTCAGATACTCTGATCACACACTCTCATAAAATACATTCTAGAAAAGAAAAGTAACTACAAAGAAATCTTGCATTTTACCTAGTAAGCCCGCTCTTAGTGGTGGTGTGACTAGTACAGTAATCCAGAATGACCGTCTATACTGAGGAATAGAGCAAAGAAGTAGTAAGTTCGTATATTTGGGGATCAATGTGGGGATATGGATGTGGGGAAAAAAGAGCCTTGTGAAGAATTGGTGTCATTTACATATACTTGCAAATTAAAAAAAAAAATACACATTTCCTAGCACTCCCCACTCAAAGGGCCTAGAAACAACATTTCTGTAGTTGGGGACCACAGCTGGTATCCAGGCCACAGTTTCCAATGATCATTCCTCACTGAAAGCAACCAGGGCTCCTCAGAGAAGTACTCATTTCCACGTGTGGAACATGAAAGTACCAAGCAAGGCAGAAAGCCCGCAGTCCTCAAAGTCAAATGGGAGCCCATCAAAGACACACGAGCTGGCTTGAAGGGGTTCCCACTGGCCCTGCTTTGGACAACTTGACCATCAACAAGCACAATGGCATTTTCTAACACCCTGAATAAAATATGAATCCCATAAGCCTCGATGATGATTTTTTTAGAAGTGGGGTGTGGTGGGGAGATTTTCCTGAAAGAATGCCAATCTACAAAGAGAGAAGGAAAAGAGAGAACTGCACAATCATCCTTAGTTATAGAGAAGGAGATGTTTCTGGACGATGGAGAGACCATGGTGACAATCAAGCGAACCATTTATCCCAGAACACTGGGCCAGCTGGCATCACGAGTTTCTGGGAGTGGTGCAATGGGAAGGAGAGTACTTTTCCCAAAAATGTTTCACCTTTATCTAGTTATGAGTGAACCATCACACAGATCAAGAAGGACATTCCACTAAGCCACTGGCCTGTCCTCTCAACAAAGGACAATGTCAAGAAACACAAAACAACAAAAGGTGGGGGACATTCGACCCTGAAAGAGACTGAAGAGCAATTGTCCCCAAGGGCAGTATGTCTTCTTGATCGGACACCAGATGAAGACTAGAAGAGCCATACAGTTCATTTTGGGGAAAAGAGAGGAAATTTGATTGTGGACCGGATGTAGGAAAACACATTCAGTGTGTGACCAGTGTTCGGTCCTTGGGTGTGATAATGGTATTGTGGTTAATGTGGGAAAATGGATGTCCTTTCTTCCTGGAGACCCATGTTCCATTATTTAGTCATCATGTCTGCAATCTACTTTCAAAGACTGTGCAAAAAAAAAAAAAAAAAAGGCAGAAAAAAGGTCAGTATGATATATTGACAGGCATTAACAACCTCAGAATCCCTGTGCAGGGAGCATAGTTATTTGTTGTATTATTCTTTCAACTTTTCTGTAGGTTTGGAAGTTTCAAAACATAAAAAAAAGTAGGAGAGAAGGACTTTCCTCTGATCACTCTCAGAGTGAAGTCTAGACTCTGACCCAGCAAATGGTCTTGGCTGTTTTGTCTCGGCTCAGTCTCCCAGCTACATCTTTCCTCAAACTCCCTGCCGCAACTCAACCCCCCAGCCCTGGGACCTTTTGCTGTAACCACACTTCCCTGTCTGCTGTTCCTGCTTCACACTATGCTTTTCCTCCTGGCTCTACCACGGCTCATGCATTTCCTTCCACCATGAAAGATTCCTTCCTTCCTGTTCATGCTGTAACTGTTTTTCCTTTAAACTTAACCCAGATGAGAAGCCTTGCTGGGCAAACGTCTTTCTGCATTTCCCCACCTCTCCCTCTAGGCTCCATGCCTACTTCCATTAAATCATGCACCATGTAATATTGAGATGATGTGCTGATGTACTTGGCATCCTGCACTCAAGAGTACGCTCTCCAGATAGAACTGGCTTCAAATCATGATTGCACCATTGGGACGGGGCACCCTCAAACGTCTAGAGGGCTGGCCCTACTGTGGGAGCTGGGCAGGGATGTCTGTGAACAGGCTGCGCTCTAAACATCAGGACCCCTGCTTTCCTGGTTGCCTGTCTTTGCTCAAACTCTGGATGATGTGGTGTTATTAATAACAACAAAAGAAGTTCTAGAAGACCAATACTGTTCAGTGCCCACACCAAAACAGAAATTGAACCCCTGGGAGCCAGGAAAACAATTCTGCAAGCCCTCCTGCTGCTCAGGCCCATTAAAAACACCTCCGGGGGGACTCCTGCTTAGCTGTTCTTTGGGAGGGAAAGCGTTCTGCAAAGTTTGTAAATGGCCTGGCTACATTTTCTTCTGTCCTAATTACAGCCGCCTCTTTCAGACTGAGTGGGGATCTTTTATCGCATAGCATTTGCCCTGCTGTTGGCTCTCTGCATTCGTGGTGGGGACTGAGCAGGGGGGCAGCAGGAAAAGCTGGAGGAAGAGTGATCTTCACTCCGGAGTCTGGGTGCTCAACTGCCTCCTTCACATGACATCTGGCCGCCCAGCACTGCAGAGAGGAGCCAACATTTACTCCACGACAGCAGATTTGATGTGGCCACCCTTGGCCTGTCCAGCTGGATGTGGGGCAGGGGCTGCCTTGCATACCCCAAGCATGGCAGGCACATGTTTATGGGAGTTTTCTCTGACGCACAGATCCCTGTTTCAGAGAAGAAGAAACAGAGGCTTGAGGAGTTGAAGAGGCACAGCTGGTGAGCAGGCCTTTATGACCAAGAGGTGACTGAGACCCGGCTCCCAGCAGCGAATCTCTCCCAATCGCTTATCAATCACTCACTCATCAGTTACACTTATGAACTCTCTTAATCCACCAGAGGCCTGAAGGCAAAAGAGACTTACTCATGCACCCCCCTGTTGGGTCTCCTTCTCCCCACAACTCAGTGGGCGGAGCTTCATAAAGAAGTGAGAAATTCCTTCTTGATTGCTACTATACTTGCTTGCAATAGGGACTTCCTGCTTAAGCTTTTAGAATTTTCTTATAAGCTGTGGCTGCTCATTAGAAACACCTGGAGAGATCTTTAAAGCTCCCTGGGCCGGCACTCACCTCAGATCAATTACTTTTGTCACTTTGGGGATGGGACAGAGGCATCTGTCATTTGAAAGGTCCCCAGATGACTGTAAAGTGCAGCCATGGTTGAGAGCCATTGACAGCATTTCCACCAAAGCTGCCAGGTGAGGAGCAGAAGTAGCTCTAAGGGTTGACCACAAGAGATGCTGAACTTGGAAGACTGCCTGGGTCAGAAGCCAGAACGCTGAGCAGAAAAATGTCCCAGTTTCTTTCCAGGGCACATCATGTCAGAGTCACCTGTGCACAGTACCAAGGGTCTGCTCCCCCAACACATGACACCTGCTGGGCTTAGGGAAGTCCAGCTGTCCTCTCTCCCTGAGTTCCAGATCTGGACCTTAGGAAAGACCCCAATACCAATCTAGTGCAGCAGTTACCACCATGGCATTGGGGCCAGGAAGGTCTGGCTCTGCTGAACTGTTCACCCTGGAAGTCATCTGCAGAAAGTTGCCCTACCGGTACCTGGCTCCCCAAGTCTCTCTGTCCGCAGGGACAGAGAGCATGGCCAGATAGCATGCTCAATAAGACTGGCCAGAAGTGTCAGGGAGTGAGTACCCCAGGTGCGGACCTCAGCCAATGAGAGACAATGACTGGTGGAGGGATACTCCCTCTTCCTCCTCCCTTGATGGGACAACTCCTGGAGGTCCCCAGGGGCACTGAACCCGAGCTGCCCATGGTGGTAGCTGGCTCCTAATGCATCTTGGGTGGGGGCACATGTCTCGCTTCTTCAATCCCTCACAGTGCCTCCTGGGATCCTTTGTTCATGCTTGGCTTTTGGGGGCACCCAAACTAAGACATTGTGAGACTCTGAGGTAACACCTCAGAACCTGGCTTACCTCAGCCTCTAAAAACCTGTGAAAGCAAAGGGTGAAGCTATAGGAGGAGATCACTCACTGCCTGTGGTGGAGAGAGGGAGGAAGGATCAGCTGCTGGGGCTGCCCAGCCCTGAAGCTGAGCCCTCCTTGCCTGGTTCCTCCATGTCCCTCCCTGGGTGGGTTTCAGAGGGGCCACAGCTCGAGCCTACCTGATGGATGCACTTTGGGTTAAACCTCCAACATTCCTTCCGGGCAGAGATTCAGGAACTTTTGCTTGGAGGCACTGGGTTGCTCATTAAATAATTAAATGACTTACAAAAGCCTTTATGCCAGATCCCCACTCCCTCCACTCAATATAAACAGAGCCTCAACCTAAATTATTCTCCCCGTCTTAAATATCAGAAATATGAGAAATATCCTTTTACTGTCTGGTGTGTGCTAAGAGAGGTGGGAACTTGGCCTTACCACCTCCCAGGTGCTACTCCTGGGTACTTCTATTTGAGGGCTCGATGCGTCTGGATGTCACTCTTTTTGGGATCTCCGTGACCAATGATCCTAGCTTGGATCCTTCATCTCGTTGGCCAATGCAACATGGTGAAGTTTTCATTTTTGTCATTCCTTCCTTGGTTATTAACTCAAGTGCTTTCATACAGAGAAATGTCTCTTGTCAACTATTTGGTGACCCGAGGTACAGTTTTACAAGAAAGACAAAACAAATAGATTCTTTCTTGCTATTTACCAGCTTTCAAAATAATGAGTTGGTTACTGGGCATCTTCCAAAGGTGATCAAAGAGTTTTCCTTTCAAGCATCATTATAGACTGTGGTTCCATGTATTACAGGCTTTATTCTCTAAGTGGGGCTCAGAACATCACATCTTTAGCCAATGGGAAACCTCCCAAGTTGACTCCTGGGTCCTACTGACATGGCCCAAAGAGACGAGTAACTATTTTGCTGGGGGGTGTGACACAATGTTCCATCTCTTAACTCCACTGGTTTCTGGGATCTCTACTAGAGCTAGAAGGGACCTCAGTAATCATGGAGCCCACTCTGTCCTAGCATTTTACAGATAAGAATCTAAGATTCAGGGACTGAGAGAACTTGTCCAGGTACCACTAGGGTGTTCATGGCAGAGCTGGGCTCATGGGCTGAGCAGCAAGTTCTTGACTTCTCCATAAGTGGTCTTTTCTCAGAACCACATACTCCCTTCCCTGCATTCTTCACTCATGTATTTGTTTCTCACATTTAAGCAGTCTTCTTGGTTCTGACTTGATCTCTGTGCCAATAGCTCATCTCCTGAACCAATCCCATACTGGCAGAAACTGGGATTTTAACTTCTTTTGAGTTCCTCATGCTTGCCCAGATACAGTGACATGTCAATTAATACTTGAGGATGCAAATGAAATTAGTGGAGTTTCTCTTCCCTGAATCAAATAACTGTTCTTTCCAAAGCTCAAATAATACATTTCATAATTACATAGGACTCTCTTATCTGTACAGAAAGTTCTTTCAATCTTCTGCTGAGGTAAGATGGGGAAACTTAGTTAACCATTCTTCCAGTGTCCACACAGTAAAATGGGGATAATAGGTTCTTTTAGCCCTATCTATCAGAAGCTTGCCCCCAGGTCTAGGAGATGTTACCAGGGGATCTCCAGAAACTCAGAGCAAAGTTCTCATTTTCCAAATGGACAGGCAAAACATTTTATGGAATTCATACCTTAATATAATTTGAACACCTTAATTTCTATAATATCCTCTACTGACATGTCTGTGGATGGCATTCTTTTTTATAAGAGCCCAGGTAAATCCTCTTACCACCTGGTAAGCACGGGAGGCTGACTGTGGTTGCCTCTACAGAAATAAACGGAAATGCCCTCAGTCTATTAGGGATGGGATATTGTATTAGTCTCCTGGGGCTGCTATAAACAAATCACCAGAAACCAGGAACCTTAAAGCAACAGATACGTAATTCTCTCACAGTTTTGGGGGCCCCAAGTCCGAAATCAAGAGGTCAACAGGGCCACAATCCCTCCAGAGGCTCCAGAGGAGAATACTTCCTTGTCTTTTCCAGCTTCCAATCTCTGTCCTTGTCTTCAAATGGCCTCCTTCTCTGTGTGAGTCCAGTCACTCTCCCCCTCTCTCTTATAGGGACACCTGTGATGATATTTGGGGCCACTGGAATAAGCCAGGATAATCTCTTCCTTTCAGGATCCTTAACTTCATTACATCTTTGGCCATTCAAGGTTAGTATTTGCTCCTTTGCCATATAAAAGTAATATTTATAGGTTCTGAGGCTTAGGAAGCCTGTCTTGGAGGGGGTGTTTTGTTTTTTTTTTTTGGTTTTTTTTTACAGCCTATCCCAGGTATGATCAAGTTTCTGTGACACTTTTTTTTTTTATTGTGTTATGTTTGTCACCATAAAATACATCATTAGGTTTTGATGCAGTGTTCCAAGATTCATTGTTTATGTATTATGGAGCACCCAGCGCTCCATGCAATACGTGCCCTCCTTAATACCCACCACCAGGGTCACCCATCCCCTCTAAAATCCTCAGTTTGTTTCTCAGAGTCCACAATCTCTCATGGTTCATCCCCCCCTCCGATTTCCCCCAATTCAGTTTTCCTTTCCTTCTCCTAATGTCCTCCATGTTACTCCCAATGTTCCACAAATAAGTGAAACCATATAATAATTGACTCTCTCTGCTTGACTTATTTCATTCAGCATCATCTCTTCCAGTCCCATCCATGCTGATGCAAAAGTTGGGTATTCATCCTTTCTGATGACTGAGTAATATTCCATTGTATATACAGACCACATCTTCTTTATCCATTCGTCTGTTGAACGGCATCTTGGCTCTTTCCACAGTTTGGCGATTGTGGCCATGACTGCTATGAACATTGGGGCATATATGGCCCTTATTTTCATTACATCTGTATCTTTGGGGTAAATACCCAATAGTGTAATTGCCGGGTCATGGGGTAGCTTTATTTTTAATTTTTTTGAGGAATCTCCACACTGTTTTCAAAAGTGACACTCTTTACAGAAATACGTAATGGAAATTTCAGATTTGCTAAAGCAACACCTGACCGGAGACCAGGGCATTATTCATGCTGCATGGTGGTGATGGGGAGTGGGGGTGGGTGCGAGGGGGGCTGTTACAGCATTTCCTTCCCTAAGTATGACTTCCCCTGGATGGCACTGTCTGGAACTGGGGGTGAAAGTGCAATTAGTCACTGTCCCTGCCCCATTCTGCCTAATCCTCAGGGTCATCCTTTGATATAACCGTAACCAGCCAAGGCTGGGCAGTTAAGAATACAGGCTCCACGGCTTTTCTTCCTACTGGCAATGCAGGCCCTGCCACTTACAAGTCTGTGAACTTTAGCAAATGGTTTCACTTCTTTGTGACTTCTTTGCCACGGAGTCCACGTGATGCCCACCCAGTGAAGTGGGGGCTGAGATGAGTCAATACGTTGTTAAGACCCTCAGCCCAGCCCCCTGCACAGAGAAAATCCACAGTGCATGAGCTGTGATTTTTGTTTGTATTTGCAAATGAGGAAACTGAGGCTCAGGGGAGTTAAATATCACTGCCAAGATCACAAAGCTGATAAGCAAGAGAGCTGTCATTCCGAGAGTACAAGGTTCCAGTTACACAGAATGAATAAATTCTAGAGCTCTGCTGTATAGCTCGGTGACTATAATTAATTAAGCTGTATGGTGTGCTGGACGTTTGCGAAGTGAGTACATCTTGGGTGCTCTCCTCCCCAAAACAAAGGTAATGATGTGAGGAGATGGACATGTTCATAATGTTGATCGTGGCCATCATTTCACTGTGTATATGTATATCAAAATATCATGCTTTCTCCTTTAAATATACATAATTCTTATTTGGAAAAAAAAAATAAAAAACTCACAAAGCCTGGCCCGAGACCCCACAAATCTGTGCTTGGCTATCCCGATGAACCAATTTTCACAGTCAGAAGGAAAGATATAAAAGATCCAAAACACAATAGAGCATTGAACGGTTTTCCTTTAAATTTAATACATTAATTGGAGGCTGAAATGGTCTACCCTGTTTCTCCTCCTGGAAATGGCATATGATGACAGAACTCACTTGACAGAGCAAATTCTCCGAAATGCCTGCAGGTTGACTCACGCCAATGGAACTTCAAGAGAAGTTCCCAGACAGGGTTCCAGAGCTAGTTCTGGAAGGCTGTTTCAATCTCAACTTTTTCTCCAAGGTGAATTCTGAATACTTTTAGGTTCTTTTGTTAATTTCAGGAAAAATGAATGGTACGGCTGAAGCAGTTGTCTCTACCTCCACTTTTTTTGTAGAGATGCATAGGGACTGGCCTGAGGTCTGTTAATACAATTTTGCTGCACTATGTAGACAAAGACAGATTTCTTCCAAGAAGAGAAAAGGCTGACTGTAGCCATGTGAGGTGGCATCTGTCACTCAGACTACACTATGAACTAAAGGCACAGAGTCCACACAGTTCTGAAGTAGCGCGTCAAGGATGTGGCCAGGGGTTAGGAATTATGCTGAACAAGGAATGTCTGGCAAAATGTGTGTGTTTGTGTGTGTGTGCTTGCACAGGTATGCACATGATGTGTGTGGTAGCATACCTATGAGTGTGTATACCCCCAACTCAGCTAGGATCTTTGCACAGCTTCTCACCTGTCCCTCCTGCTAAAGGACACATCACAACCAAATGTGTCTACCGAAACTTATGTGACACTGTGTGTCAACAAAATAAATAAATAAATAAATAAATAAATAAATAAATCACAAATGTATCTGGACTATTGAGCAGAACACACACACACACACACACACACACACACACACACACACACACA
>NW_019154090.1:43879221-43880035 GCF_002288905.1 Enhydra lutris kenyoni | reverse complement strand
GCAGTATAGACATTTTAACAATGTTTATTCTTCTGATCCAAGAGCATGGAATGGTCTTCCATCTTTTTGTGTCTTCTTCAATTTCTTTCATGAGTGTTCTGTAGTTCCTCGAGTACAGATCCTTTACCTCTTTGGTTAGGTTTATTCCCAGGTATCTTATGGTTCTTGGTGCTATAGTAAATGGAATCGATTCTCTAATTTCCCTTTCTGTATTTTCATGGTTAGTGTATAAGAAAGCCACTGATTTCTGTACATTGACTTTGTATCCTGCCATGTTACTGAATTGCTGTATGAGTTCTAGTAGTTTGGGGGTGGAGTCTTTTGGGTTTTCCATATAAAGAATCGTGTCATCTGCGAAGAGCGAGAGTTTGACTTCTTCATTGCCAATTTGGATACCTTTTATTTCTCTTTGTTGTCTAATTGCTGTTGCTAGGACTTCTAATACTATGTTAAACAAGAGTGGTGAGAGTGGGCATCCTTGTTGTGTTCCTGATCTCAACGGGAGGGCTGCACCCATTGAGGATGATATTTGCAGATGTAGTGAAAAGAAGGGCCATCTGTACCCCAATGTTTATAGCAGCAATGGCCACGGTCGCCAAACTGTGGAAAGAACCAAGATGCCCTTCAACGGACGAATAAGGAAGATGTGGTCCATATACACTATGGAGTATTATGCCTCCATCAGAAAGGATGAATACCCAACTTTTGTAGTAACATGGACGGGACTGGAAGAGATTATGCTGAGTGAAATAAGTCAAGCAGAGAGAGTCAATTATCATATGGTTTCACTTATTTGTGGAACATAACAAATAGC
>NW_019154090.1:43568769-43879121 GCF_002288905.1 Enhydra lutris kenyoni | reverse complement strand
GTGGTACAAAAACAATGAATACTGTTATGTTGAAAATAAATTTTAAAAAATGATTAAAATTAAAAAAAAACATAATCATTAGTCTGTGTGGCAAAGGTGGATTGAGGGTAAAGTAAAAGCTGATTACTGCGTGTCCAAATCCTTGACAGAAACCAAAACCGGGGGCCAGAGGAGGCTGTTAATGTAGCTGGAATTTACAGCTTCAGGCGTCTTCTTGCCTAGAACTCTGAAAAGATTGGCCACACCACTGGGCAGCTCAAAGGGCTCACCTGGAATTTGGTAATCCTCTCCTTGAAGAGGAATTGGAAAAATTTTCTAATCTTTCAGGATTTTCTCCAGTTCTTTGGCACTTTTCCCTTGTCACCAAGACCAGAGAGCTCAAAGCATGGTACTGTTTATTTATGGATACAATCAATACCCATTGCATTTCAGCTTTGTCCTAGACTCTCCATGAGGAATCATCAACCCATGCTCTCATTTTCCCATTTTCTTCTTTTGCTTTTGGAAAAGGGTCTGAGTTACGGAAACATAACTACCTGCAGGTTCAGGCCAACTCCCCTAGCCTTAGATTTCTGGGTTTAAGCTGGTTCAATAACTAAGTAGATGGCCAAAGGCAAAAGAGTTGACCATTACTTCAGGAGCTAAGAGACTATGGGAGTGTCCCAGATAGACATGCGCAGACTTCCCCAAGTAGATCACTCAAAACAAATGATGAACTCCCAAGGCAAGTGTCAGGTGAGAAGGCTCATCCCCAGTGAAGTCACTGTTCCAGTTCTTTTTTTTTTTTTTTAATGTGTCTTTTAATCATGCATGATTTTGTAACATCAGCCATTTGGTCATTTGGAAAATAGTGGTTCACTGAGTTATGCAGAACTTTCAAATTTTGACATATTTCATTATACAATTTCAAAAAATTAAATGTTGATTATCTTTTATTTTTTTTTTTATATCTTTTATTTTTATCCTGAAAACACTGCAATGTGTTCAACAGAGAGATACTGAAATGTAGAAAGTCTACCAAATAATATGAATTGGCCAGGTTCTAAGAGTTTCATTTAGAAGGGAATCAGGTAATGCTTTGCAAATTGTTACTCCACATTTAGGAAGTACAGGGGATTCAGGCTGTGAACAAATGACCCATTTCCTCCTATCTTGCAAGATATTAAGCCAAGGGGGCATCTAAAATAAGCTCCCTATACTGTGCCCTGAGAGATCTTGAAATTATTTCATCAGGACAGGCTGGCCATCCTGTTGCATTTGGGTGGTCCCCTTCTCTTCCTCCTCCTTTTCTTCCTCTTTCCCCTCTCCCTCCCCAGTTTGGTATTGCACTCATTCAGGGAAATCAATGGTCATTTTTTTCATGATTTTCCCATCCCTGTTCCATAGGAAAGTTTTCTCCATGAGCTTCCGGCTCTGTCTTACCAGCTGAAGCCAGAGTGTTTTTCTTTGTTTGGGTCACTCCTTCTCCCTGAATAATTTCATTAGGACTTAATTTCATTAGGCTTGAAACAAAGATGCATTGGATGAATTGGAACAAAATCACAGGCCAAATGCTCCAAATTCCTAGTTACTGGGATTGAAATCTGCCTCGATCAAGAATACTGTAGTTTAATATCTTCAAAAGTTTCCCCCAATTGTTGCAGAAGGAGAGGCTATGACCTTGTGCATACTTAGAGTTCAAAGTATGATGAAAAATAAGTACAGGGAATGGGGACCGACTACTTTCTTTCACTCACATTCTGAATTTCTTACATCCTGGTAGGTCCTGACATGAACACAAAATAAGTTCATCAAATAGCTAAGAAACAAAATTCCACTCTTTTGGAAGTGTCGAGAGAAATTTCATGTCCCTGTGCCCAAAGCTAGAGTGTGCAGCTGCTGGTGACTGATGGCATCAAAGGTTGCTAAAGGGGAACAACTTGGGTTTCCACTTCTCACAGCCATAACCCGCAATTATTCACACTGATGGAAAGATTGCCAAAACCTTTGGAGGCGGGAAGCAAATGAGATGTTCCCCAAGTGACTTCCCATCGCTCGTATATTATTTTCCTTATGCCACTTTCACCTCAAGCTTGTTTGACTCACTCATGCATCAAAACAAGACTTTTCTGACAGCCAGAGCCTTCAGTTGCTTGAAAAATCCAACTTACTTCTTGCTGCTGGACACCCTTGAAAGATGCAGACCCTAGAATTGGGCCGTAGCTACCATCAAGCTGCTTGGGGAGAGCCAAGGCAGAATCTAAGAGTATCCTGACATTTTCAAAATACTGACTTTCTTTCCCTGCTAACTAAAGTGGCACTAGAGGAGTCTGAAGACTCATGCTAGAGAAATGAAGAGGTGACAACGTACAGTCAGTGCTGCCCATCTTTGCACTGCTCAGAACATTGCCCTACACAGTAAGAAGGAAGATGTCAACTGGATTGGAAGGGAAGGGATTCAGGAACCAGACCCACAAATGCACAGCCATTCTGAGGTCCAAGGAATGCAGGGAGCAATGAGAATCCATCTCTAAAAGGTGGAGATGTTTCCAGGAAGATCATCCACCTCAGGTCCCTTTCACGACCCAGTGTATGCTCACTGATTTGGTCAATTTTACCATGGACTCGTTTCTACTTCGAAGATGTTGCCTTGCACTGGAAAAATGTTCAATTTTTAATTTAAGTTAATGTTTGAGTGAAGATGTTTATAGTGTGAGCTCTAAGTTACCTTCAACTCGTGCTTCCCTGGATTCTTTTATTCCTTTATTTTCACTGTTTATGGAGCACCTACTATGTGCCAGATGGTGTTCTTCATGCTGGGTCTGTGGTGGAGAGCAAAATGGGACGTGATTCCACCTTCTTGGAATATACAGACTTGACAGAAGCAAGGATGAAGCAGTATATTCCCATACGTTCCACCATTTTATGATTTCATGATCTGATAGCTGCTTACCTTCTTTCCAGCCCAAATGCTATTCATCTTTTAAGTCTGTCTTCAAGTGACCTTCTCTCTTCCCACAGCCCCAATCCCCTGCTTCCTGGCTCATGGGGGATGGGGCACTCCACCACACACACTGGGGGATACATGCACCTTACCACCTCAACCACCCAGTAAGGAATGGCCTAATGTTCTTGGGCTTGGAAATCAGACCTGGGCAGGTGTCCTGCCTGCTCCACACCTTGGTTCACTTACCTGGAAGAGCAGGTGTATTCCATGGGATCTGATTAAATATTAAAATAAAATCCGCAGCTACCTCCTTCCCCATTCACCTCTCCCACCTCACCTCCCAACTCCCATTTCCTCTGCCCTGTCTTTCTTGTGGTAGAATGGCCTAAGTCCCACCTAGGAGCTCAGAAGGGAGCACAGCATTTCCTGTTTCTCTCCAAATGTGTGCTGAGATGCACAGCAAGGCAGTAACTTCCCCTTTTCCCTCCATGCTCTTAATTTTGGGGGGTGGGGGGTGGGGGGAGCATGACCACACAGTGGGTCGCTTTCTACAAGGACATTATCTAACGCCTTTTGTCAGTTTGTCAGGTGGCAGTTTATTTTTTCCCCTTTGGGCATAACATCTCTTTGCTTCTCTGTAAGTATTTTTTTCTAGGCCTTTAATAAGGTGTTTAATAAAGTCTCCAGGCTTCTTATAAGGCACTTCCTTTGTTCCATGGCTCTTTTCAACATCTTTCTACCATATACCTCTATTCTTATTATGGTCGTTCTTGTCCTATAATTGAGTATCTGTGTAATGTGTTTCATCTGAATTCTCGTATTCAAAAAAGCATCTGTATATTTTATTTTTCAGATCACAGATGTAATGTCTATATCACTCAAGTTTTGGAAGATACAGAAAATTATATAGATAAAAATGAAAGATAACCCTAATCCTACCACCCAGAGACACCCACTGTTAGCACCTGAGACTGCTCTGTTCATACATATTTTGACTATGTATATACTTTTTATATAACTGTGCTACTATATATAGTTCTAGATCTTTTTTAACTTCACACAGTCTCATTAACTATGTTCTTCTATGTTATTTTTCTATGTTATTAAAATTCTTCAAGGCCATGACTTTAAACAGTGGTATAATATTTTTATACTATGGATCTATCATTATTTATTGCATCATTTTCCTAGCTTGACACTTGGGTTGTTTTTCCTTTTTTGCTATAATTGTATAAGGAAATACATTTATCTCCCTCAACCTCTTCTCCAAACAAACATTTGAATTTAATTGGGCTGCAATCCTTCTGACTCAGTGTCTTACCCACAAATATGCCCTGAACCCTTTCCAGTTTATTGGTCAGAACAGGCACAGAATGTTCTCCTTCCTCTTAGGATATGTGTCCTGGCCAAAAGCTGCATATCCTAGTCTTCACCTGATGGGGCACATCCCGCCTCCAGATCCCTCAGCATCAGCATCTGGGCTCATTTTTTGCTTCCTTAACTCTATTGAGTCTGGCCCAGCTGCCCCTCCAGTCTTGGCTCTGACCCCTTCACCTTCACAGAGAAGGCCCATGACAGTCCTTTGCACCTGTTACTCCTCTGCCTGGAAAGCCCAATCCTCAGGTCTCTGCGAGGTTTCTCCTCATAATTCAGGTCCCGGCCTGTGGGTCACCTTTCAAAGGCCTCTTTGGAGCTATAATCTAAAGAAGCTATAGGTTCCCATCCCTGTCAGTTACTTTCAACGAGCTCCTCACCCAGCACGCTCTGAAAATATCTCCTTTTTAGTGTGTTCCTTGACTGTCTTCTTCCTTCAGTGAAACCCAGTTTCTTTTGTTCATTATTATGACACCTTGCCCAGAACAGTGAAGATATAGAGCAGGAGCTAAATAAATGTTTCCTGGTGAATGAATGAATGAAAACATGAAAGTCAATCTCATTTCCTTGGTGAAATACTCTATGTAGTATTTGCCACATTATATGAATGTAGTTTATATCCAGAGAATTTCTTAACTCTTGAAAATATCCATATACTTTCAGCTAGGATTTTCTTTCAAGGAAGCTCTTCTGATGACATGAAAGGGAAAAGAGATGCCAGTTCTGGTAAAGAATGGTCGTCAGACAACGATTTATAATCTTAAAAACTGAAAGTGAATCACTGTATTTTACACCTGAAACTGATCTAACACTATACGTTAATTATACTGGAATTAAAAAAAAACAAACTGAAAGCAACTGTAATCTACAGAAAAATAGGGAACTTGTTGTACATGTAATCTCATATGAAAATGATGAAATATGATTCAGCCATTGAAAAAAACACATTTGTAGGGGTGCCTGGGTGGCACAGTCAGTTGAGTGTCTGACTCCTGGTTTTAGCTCAGGTAGTAATCTCAGGGTGGTGAGATGGAGCCCTGCATCAGGCTCTGCACTGGGTGTGACACTTGCTTAACATTCTCTCCCTCTCCCTTAGCCTTTCCCCCCACCTCTAAAATAAATAATCCTAAAAAAACCCCTATATTAATAAAATAAATAAAATAAAAAATAAAAAAATCCCATATTTATAGAGAATTTTTAAGGATGTGAAAATGATAACAAATGTATCAAATGGTGGTGGTATATCTCTGATTGATAAAGTTAGGATGACAATTTCCTTTCTACTTTCAGTGTTTTACAAATTTTCTTCAATGAAAATGTGTTTCTTTTACAGATTAAAAAAAGACAAAAAACAAAAACCCTCCCATGTCTGAGTTTAAAGGTATTTCTACTCAACGGTTTTCTCCCACTTCTTTTTTTGAGTTCTCGTCCTCTTCTATTCTTAGAGGTGTTTTGCAAACAGTAGGTTTTTTTTTTTTTTAAGTGTTACAGAATGAATGTTCAAAGAAGGAACCGGTTTTACAGGGTTAGTCCTATAAAACCACTATGTTCCCTTGGAACTGGGAGTAGTCCTCACCTTGTCTTCCCCCAACCCCCACTAACACGGAAAGAAGTGTAAGGATTTACTCTCACTGAAAACTTCTGCTAACTTCTTTTGGGGTGATTAGGTAGTTAGGGTGCAGACATCAAAACAGAAACACACCACTGTCAACATTTCCTTGCTGGACTATAGAAGGTTGAACAGTCAATACAGTGGAGAAAGAGAAAATAGGTTCACATAAAACACAAGGGGTGAAATTGACTTATCTCTATGAGATTACTCTCATTATTATTGTTGTGGTGGGTTAATTTTTCCTGTTTTTTCTTTCCATGCCTGACATTAATCACCAGTAACCAGCCTCCTAAAATAGATCCTTTTGTGATTCACTTATTCTCCTCGAAGATCTTTTCCTGCTCATCTTTCCTGCGGTTCTCTTCTAAAGCCAGGAAAACTTTGTTGTTATTTTCCCTCCCCTGTTTCTGACATGAAAGGCAGCTCCGCTTTGCCAGGTGGCCTCCATCGATGCCTGAAGCAGTGGGAGAGCGCACCATCAGAGCACAACCCACCCCTTTCCTGACTCCCAGGAGGAGAAACTGGGACACAGTATCGGGACACAGAGAAACTAAAGATGACAAACACCATCCATCTAAAGAGCATGTCTAACTCATCCCAAAATCTCCCTCCACCACCATTTCAATTGATCACCACAAACAACCCTATTACCAGTTCTTTGCCTTGGACCTTCTTAGACAGCCTCTCAATATCACTGTCCAAATGCTCTCCCCCAGGATGGCTACCTTCTGCACATGGACCCAGTGATAAGAACTGGCTCTGGTCTTTGTGAGCCTCCACTGTCCCTAGACCAAAAAACCCAGTTTGCTCCCACCTTCCTACTCAGTCTTCAGAAACATCCTCTGGTAAGAGTCAACCTCACCAACTGGTAGAAAGTACCTGGTTCATCATCTTGTCAGAGACCAACAGAAAAGAGTGCCATGATTGATTAGTGATACTTGTCCGTGAGGAGGACCCAGAAGTACCATATCTGCTAACCTGTATCTCTTACTGGATCCATCCCCTCACCTCCCCTGAGGCTGATACTTCTATCTTTGTCAACTCATTCATAGGAGGTTTCTCTCAAATACAATAGAAAAAGCAAATGAATAACCCTACCCATGCTTTGGGATGCCCAGGCCACAGCACTGCCTCATTCCAGCCAGGTGGACTGAAATGGCCGCTAAAGACACGGAGAACACCACAGATCCCTTCTGTGTCCACACTCTCATAGTTAATCCTTTCTTCTTTGGTGCTGTCTTTCCCTCTTCTCGTTATACCCCTATACTTGTCCCTACTCTTCTTGCTCCACTGCTGTTTCTTTCTTGTAATAATTCTGTCACACGTGTCTTTATCCCCCAGCAAGAGACTGTTAAAGCATGGATCAGTTTGTTCAGAGTGGACTGGCCTAGAAAGGGCCCTCAAAATATATTTCTGAATGGCATTGGACTGAATCTCTGGACAAAGTTCTAAAAGTCAATTCTCTTAGTCTCTGTATGGACATTACAGAAAAAGAGAGGCAGAAAAGTTGTAAAGTTGAGCTCTAAGCCCCACCATTTCTAAATCAACTGTGCCAATCCTCTATACTTTCACAATTTTCTCACATGTAAGTACAAGGATACTCAGGTGGAATTTCAAAGAAAATGGAACCTTCCAGATGAGGTATGATTTGGCACCAACATTCAAGTCCTCCCCCCACAACCCTGTCCACCCCACCCCCCCACTAATCATATCTATTTAAGAACACCAAACATTCTGCTAAAATATGGGTACTTTGGGTTGGGCCACCCAAATATCGCTGAAGGCCATCAAGCCTCTGAGACTGAGTTCTAACACTTTTCCAAAGCAATCAAATAAAAAAGAAAGGCAGGTACAAGATTTTAGCGAATTCTATGAAGCAATTCAAAATCAGATTTTGAGAGGTTCCTTTTTGAAATTCCATTTGCTGACAGAGTATTTATTAATACAATCCTTCAGCACAGGAAATCATTCACTGAACAAACGTGAATCTATTTCCAAATCCATGCATTAAAACTGTTCCATTATCTCATCCAAAGTTCCCTCTACAAAAAGAAAAAAGAAAAAAAAAAAAGCACCTTAATTTGACACTGTCCAGCCAGAACAGTCCCATCAGCCCAAGCAACTGCACCTTTTGATAATTTTTCTTGGTAGAAATAAAATTTAAATTCTTCAAATACTTCAAATGTTTGGGGCTTTGTTTTAAACCAGTTGGAAAACAGTGCTGATGTCAACTGTACTCCTAGGAATTAGGTTATTTATGTCAGGATGATTTTTGATAAAAATACAGGGAAAACACCAACTGGGAATGAAGGTGGATACAGCTCAAATTATGCCTCCACCATGGCCATCAATTCCAAGTTGTCACTCTGCCTTGTGTGCTTCAGTTATGCACCCAGGCACCTGGTCAGACTACTGATGACATGTGGTGATTTGTTCATGCCCTTGTCTCAAAATGAAAACGAATTTGAAGAATCTAGGAGGCCAATGATAGAAAACTCCTCCTAATTTTGTTTTCTCAAATATGAATCTATTTTCCTAGCTGTAAGCTTTACTTCACAGAAGGAATAGGGAAGAGGGAATCAAGATGGATGGTCTAGTGGTCTGGGTGGGTCCTGGTTTTCTAGAAGACCCTGGAGGATAGAAGGGGGAGTTCCAACACTCAGTTATGCATGCAGCTACTTGAGCCCTACCCCCCATGCTGGAGGGGATGCTGGGAGCAGGCCATAATAAAATACATTAGATCTTGGAATTAAGACTCCAGACAAGCTGGAGGACAAAGGAGCAACGAGGATTCTTGGCCTTCAGAGACAGCCATGCCAGCAAGAGTTCACCCTAAGGCCAGAAGACCTTCACCAGGGAGCAACCCCACTGGGATGTGTCACTGTGCATGCTATCTCTGCTCTTGGTACTCTGGGAGAGCAGGTGCAAAGAAACTGAGCAGGGTCTTAAAAATAAAGCTGTGTTGGGGTCCCTGGGTGGCTCAGTCAATTAAGTGTTCAACTCTTGATCTCAGCTCAAGTCTTGACTTCAGGGTTCTGAGTTCTAACCTCACGTTGGGCTCCATGTTGGGTGTGGAGCCTACTTAAAAATAAAATTTATATATATATATATATATATATATATATATATAAAATTAAAAACAGCCCTGTCACCCCTAATAGGTTTGAAAGAAACCAGGGATGCAGGACCATCTTGCTTGGGAGTCGGGGGGAAAGAAGCAGAGTGCAGCCAGGGAAGAAGCCCAGTACACTTCTCCGACTGCCCTATCATTCCCGCGAGGGAGCGTGTGTTGCACGATGACTGGCTCATACCTGCAACAGACTGCAACTGACCAACCTGTCTCCCGAGCCCATTGGCACTGTGCTGTAACACACTGACATCTGTGTAGGATGGAATGAAAACGCATGCCCCCATCACCAGCTTGGCAAACTATTTGCTTGCACTGAGGTGAATCAATAAATGCATGAGGGAGGCTGGTAGATGTGCAGAGCGAAAACTGGGGGTGAGGCTGGGATCCCCTTTTGGCTCCTGTTTCTTGGTGGTGCCTATTAAAGATCTACTTACTAGGTCCCTTGTACTCGGCGGCTCTCATGACCACCACATCAAGCTGGTAAAGGCATTTTTAATTGCCCCCTGTGCAATGTCCTAAGAATCTAAGGATTTTGACAAGGAGAAAAGGCCATCGGCTTATCCAGCCCAATATTTCACTGTCTGAATATAAGCACACAAAATTTAAGCTCCACAAAGGACTGTGGGCTGTTTCATTAACTAATATATTCCTAGCTCCTTGGAGAGCACCTGGCACATATAAGAGATGCTCAGAAATATCTGCTAAATGGAACAGAGTTCTGAAAGAAATACCAAGGAATCTCCAGTGGCAGGCTCAGAATTCTTCCCTTGTAGTAAAGCAGAGAGAACATGTGCTGGTAGGGGGTGGAGACGGACGACCAAAGTGCTGATTTCCCTTGGCCCTTATAAAACTCTAGGACTTTAATAAAGTCACACATTTGATCCTCAGTATCTTCCTCTGTGCCAATTAAAGAGTGGACTCCAGCAATGTTTTCCAACTATGTTACGTTGAACCCCAAAGCTTAGGAGGGGTGCTTCCATGCACAAGGTGCATACAAAACTTTTCTTTCAACTTCATCTGCTTTATCATGAGAGCTCCCACAATTTTTTGTTTGACTGATGAATTCCACTGATAATAATAATAAAAGGTTGCTAAAACCACTTGACTCTTTGCCCCCTAAAGGCTCTCCCACCCAAAAATATTTATAATACCCTGAATCTGGCTACCCTGGCCTATGGCTCCCAAAATACCCCAAAATCCATATGCTGTCCCCACTGCCTAGAATGCCCTTCTCTGACCACCCATGGCTCTATCTTTGCCAGAATAACTTCCTCTGCATCCTGCTATCCTTGGATGAGTCAGAGCCCCTGTTATTTGTCTCATGGCACTCTGTCCTATTTATTAATAGCACTATCCAAAGTTAAAATTAAATAAATCAATGTGATCATCAGTTTGATGTCTGTTCCTCTTGCTAGATTATCATTTCCATGAGGATGACGGCAGAGACTGGGTCTGTGATGTTGTCCTCAGACCTGAACTCATATGTCTAACTCAATAACTACATCTTGAATAAATAAATGCATGCATGCATGCATGCATGAATGATAAATTGAATAGGCACTCAGATGCTGCCTAAGAATAAATTGAATAGGCACTCAGATGCTGCCTAAGAACTGCATAAAATATTGCATCACAGTTAATTACTGTGGGGGTAGATCCCACAGTTCTTCAGACGTTGGACAAGGCAAAGCCAGGGTCACACTTCTCATAGAAAGGCAGAGAAGCAATACTGGCCCTTCCCCAGTCCTCTGGCTCATTCTCTGTCCTATGTGATACCTCCAAGGGATGGGCTAGCAACAAGTCCAGATGGGCTAGCCATTGCCTAGGGATGCATCTTCCAGACCTGGGCTATCTAATGTGGAAGTCACTAGTCACATGTGGTTATTTAAATTTATGGTGATTAAAGTGAAATAAAATTAGAAATTCAGTTCCGCAGTCACACTAGTCACCTTTCAAGGAAGTGCTCAATAGCCCTATGTGGCCAATGACTACTCTCCTGGACAGTGTAGACAGATAGAGACCATTTCTGCCACCACAGAACGTTCTTTTGGACAGCCCTGTGCCAGCATCTGCTAAGCTCAACACATGTCATATTACTAGGTCATCTCAGACCACACCGTTCTCTGTCTGGGTTTTGCCTTCCTTCTTAACAACACAAACTGGAACTAGCTGCAGCAGGATGTCCACAGCAGATCTTTTCTGAAAGGACAGAAGTCAGATTTTAAAAGCTTTTGTCTGTCAAAGAAGCTAACTTCCCTGATCTGTTCCTTCTGCCCAGTAGATTTCAAATGTTCTGTTTGTTTTCATTGTTTTCATGCTCTTTGCTGGCAATCCTTCCTTTCAAGGCTGGCCCTCTCAATATTGTGCGGGTGTGCCTGGCTGTCTCATTGCCCTCCTCTTTGAGGATCTGGCCTCATTCCCTCTGTGCCCTAACTCTATGCACTTGGGCTAAGTCCTTGGCTGACTTCTCAACAGTTCTGTACTTCTGAGACCCTGGTTCATTAGCTTCTGGAGAAAACTTTAGGCTGTTGAAGAATCGCTCTGATGTCTGTGTTCATCTCGCTCTTTTCATATCATGGTTGGGAAAAACAGCTGGAGAGAAAGCCCAAGCAAATCTGCTTTCCTAAGATGGAGTCTCTCCATCTTCTGGCTTATTTCTACTGAGATCACTGTGGATTTGATTATTTTGTGATCATTTCCTCCCAGCCTTCTGTCTAATCTTTAGATTAGAGCTTTAGAGCTGTAATTCCTTCTTCCCTCTTTCATAACATTACATTAAAAAGGGATTTCTGCCTTAGTTGCTCCTGCCTTTCCTGATGCTTGTAAATTGTCCTTATGCAGCCCCATCCTTGGCCTTGTTTGCATTCCTCCAGAAGCAGACACTACAACCATATTTAAGGGCTAGTGATGCTTTCTGGAGGTGAGCCTAGGAACCACCAGTAGGGGATGCAGGAATGAGACAGGGCAGTGACAGCATTCATTGAAAGGTATGTGACAAAACTAGCTACCACCATGGTCAACCAGCCAGGACTCAATCTCTCTGGGTAATTCCAGGAGATGCTGTAACCCATGCGCTTCTGAGGCAAGGGAGCTAGGGTATTTACACACCAACTTGCATAATGGTTTGTTGGTTTGTAGACAAAGGCATTATTTCCCACATTTTCAGCTTCCACTAGGCAAGCAATATGTGGTTCACCAGCCAAAGAAGACCCTTAGACAAATAAGTGCAGGTTGCTAGGAGTAAGAACCAGGCAGCCTTGCCCTGGAGCAGTGAGGCTGAGTGCCTCTGGGTAGGATCCCTGGAGCAGCTAAGCCCCAAACTGATTCCTAACCAACCTCTTTTGGGAAATCCTTTAGGATAAGCCACATCATCTTCCATGCCCAGTGTTCTCAGCATTCTCATCAGTCCAAGGAGGGTCCAAAGTTGATGATCCCTGAGGATCTGTGAGTTTTTGTAAATTCTTTCAGACTCTGAACTGCTTTCTGACAGATATCTGAGAGGATGCCTGTTATTAATCACATGTTTGTGCAGTGTCCCCGACCAAAATCCCTATGCTGAAATCCTGACCCCCAATGTCATGGTATGAGGAGGTGCAGCCTTTGGGAGGTGATCAGGCCGTGGGGTAAAATCTTCCTGAATGAGTTTAGTTCCCAAATACAACAGCCCCCAGAGAGTTCTCTTGCTTTTTTTCTATGATATAAATTAAACAGCTGTCTAGAAACCAGGAAGAGAGTCCTCACCAGAGCCTGACCATGCTGCATGCTGACCTTGGACTTCCAGCCCCCAGAACAGTGAGAAATCAACGTCAGTTATGCCACCTGGTCAATGGCATTTTGTTATAACAGTCTGAGCTAAGACAGGGTCCCACTTCACCCCCAAGTCTGAGACAGACATCAGCAGCAACAATGTCCTTGGTCTCCATATCTTTCACAGTTACTTCAGCCACTTCAGGGCTGTTGGATCCTTGAACTGTTCTTAACTTTCCATGAGTATGTCCCCTTGGAGAAGACAGAATTTCATGCAATCAATGTTGGCACCCACCCACCTCTGTGGACTGGTTCTTCAGCTACTTTCTGACCTTAGGGGCTTTTCCTGACATTCTAGGTGCTGTCTTGGGGCCCAAGGTCCCTTCAGACCTCAGCCAGTACCCCTCCCAAAATAGGAAGAGAGTTTATCAAGTGTCAGGAATAATCTAAGTGCTTCATACTACTCCCATCCCATGACAGCCCTACGGGAGAACATGGGTGGAAACTGAGAAAAGCCAGGCATAGAGATTTAAACATTTGCCCCAGATAAGCTTCTGGCCAAGAACTAGATTTATCCTCCTACCTGAAACCACCAGGAAAATGTGCACTATATATGAAGTAACAGTTTTCAAGACAATGGGCATCAGACATGGAAGGGCAGGCATCTCAAAAGATGGGAAACAAATGTCACAAGGTCTAGGAACACCTTGAGACAGTTCCCAGGCTGCACAATACGGGGAGGGAGAATACGGAGGGAGACTGGCAGACCCCCTTCAACAGAGGATACAAACAGAGCTTTGTCTGCGCTCTCAGGACAGAGCACAGGGGAGAAAAGAGAGCTGCAAAGAAGGAGCCTCCTGGAGGGTTGCAGAGGACCCTCCTCAAGCATTTAGCCAAGTACTGACCAGCACATGCACCCCAAAGCCAGGAAGGAACCACTCAAAAGGATTAGAGGTCACAGTGTCCGGTGCTCACCAAAGGGTTGGGAACAGTGCCTCTGCCCACTAGCCGGCTTGGAGAAACTCAAGATTAATGGGGCAGTGGGTGGAGTACACAGTAGTGTCTCCCCTTAGCAGTGGGAAACAACAAGCCTTCCCAAGCACCTAAGCACTGACTACTGAGATCTTGCCAAAAAAAAAGAAAAAAGAAAAAAAAAGAAAAGAAAAAGCAAGATCCAAAAGGATCAAACTGTTTCCAAGTAACTTAACTGAATCCCAGAATATTTACAGGAATACAAAAATACCCAGCACCTAACAAGGTACAATTCACAATGTCTGGACAGCCAGTTAAAGATTACCAGTAAGGCAAAAGAGCAGGAAAACAGGACCCATAATGAGGAGAAAAAGCAATCAGTCAAAACCAACCAAAAACTGACACAGATGTTGGACTTGGCAGACAAGGACATTAAAACAGTTGTTACAACTGCATTCTGTAGTTCAAAAAATTACATAGAGACATGGAAGATGTTAACAAGATTCAAACTGAGCTTCTCTGGATGGAAACTACATCTGAGATGAAAACATACTGGACAGGATTAATGGCAGATTGGGCATTTAAAAAAAAAAGATTAGTGACTTTCAAAATATAGTAATAGAAACAAAGTAAAACAGAGCACAAAGATATTTCAACATCTCTTTCTCTCAATAATTAATATAACAACTAGATGGAAAATAAGTCAGGAGACAGTAGACTTACACAATCCTATCAACCAGCAAGACATAACTGACATTTGTGGAACATTCCACCCGGCAATAGCAGAAAGCATGTTCTTTGCTAGGACACATGGGACATTTATCAAAATAAACCATATTCTGGGCCATAAAACTAGTCTCAATTAATTGGAAAAGAATTAAGTTATACAAAGTTTGTTCCTGTCCACAATGGAATTAAATTAGAAATGAATCACCAAAAGGTATCTGAAAAATCTTCTATCCATTTCTAAATAATAATGTCTAAATAATACATTTCTAAATAATCCATATGTCAAAGAATGCAAAGAGGAATTAGAAAGCATTTTGAACAGAATGAGAATAAAAACACCGTATCAAAATTTGTGGAATGCCACCAAGATAGGGGAAACACGCAGTACTATATATCTATACTGAGAAAGAAGAAAAGTATCAAACCTATGACTTCAGCATCCACCTTAAAAGAACGAGAGGAGGAACCTCCAGATGGGTTTCCACAGTAGCTGCACCATTTTACAGTCCTGTCAACAGTGTACGAGCGTTCCCCTCTTTCCACTTCCTTGCTAAGAATTACCTCTGTGTGTGTGTGTGTGTTTTCTAATTCACAGTCATCCTAACAGGTGTCAGGTGATATCATGATGGTTTCTATTTGCATTTCTGTGATGATGGGTGATGTTGAGCACCTTTCATGTGTCTCCTGGCCATTTCTATGTCTTCTTTAGACAAATGTCTATTCGGTTCATTTGCCTATTTTTAAATTTGTTTATTTGTGCAGTTTTTGTTTTTGTGGGGTTTTTTGTTTGTTTTTTTTTGTTTGCTTGTTTGCTATTGAGTTGTAGGAGTTCCCTATATATTATGAATATTGTTCTGCAGATACACAGTTAGCAAATACTTCCTGCCATTTTATAGGTGGCCTTTTCATTTTGTTAATTGTTTCTTTTGCTGTGCAGATCCATATTACTTTGTTGCAGCCCCCAAAGAGAATTACTATATGATCTAGCAATCCCACATCTAGGTATATATCCAAAGGGCCTGAAATCATGATCTCAAAGAGATATCTGCACTCTTATGTTCACTGCAACATTATTCACAATAGCCAAGACAAGGAAGCAACATAAATGTCCACTGACAGATGTATGAGTAAAGAAAATACGGCTTAAACATACAATGGAATATTATTCAGCCTTAACAAAGAAGGAAATCCTGCCATTTGAGACAGCATGAGTGATACTGGAGGACATTATGCTAAGTGAAACACACCAAACACAGGAGTACAAGTACTATGTGATACTACTTACAGTATCTGAAATAGTCAAACTCACAGAAGCAGAGAGTAGATTAATGATTCCTAGGGGCTATGGGCAGGAGGAAACAGGGAGGTATTAGTCAAAGGGTGTAAGCAAAGTTTCAGTTATATGAGAAGAGTAAGTCCTAGAGATCTATCATATAGCAAACAATATACAGTTAAGAATACTATATTGTAGTGATGCATGGGTGGCTCAGCCAATTAAGCGTCCAACCCTTGATCTCAGCTCAGGTCATCATCTCAGGGTCATAAGACTGAGTCCTGTGTTGGTTTCCATGCTGGGTGTAGAGCCTGCCTGGGATTCTTTCTCTCCCTCTCCCTCTGTGACACACCTCCCCCTCAAACTCAAGCACTTTTTTCCCCACTATCTCTCTCTCAAAAAAAAAAAAAAGAATAGTATATTGTATACTTAAAATTTTCCTAAGAGGGTAGATCTTATGTTAAGTGTTCTTATCACACAAAAATAATGATAAATAATTCAAGAAGACAGAAGACAACTTTTGCAAGTGATGGATATGTTTATGGCATAGGCTGTGGGTGACAGTTTCACAGATGTGCACTTATCTCCAAACTCCACAAGTTGTATCCATTCAAAATGTACAGCTTTCTGTATGTAAATCATACCTCAATAGAGTCGTTAAAAAAAAGAAGAGCAGGGGTGCCTGGGTGGCATAGTTAGTTAATCATCTGACTCTTGATTTTGGCTCAGGTCATAATCTCAAGGTCCTGGGATTGAGTCCCACAACAGGCTCCATGCTGGGCATAGAGTCTACTTGGGAGTCTCTCTCCCCTCTCCTTCTGCCCCTAGCCCCCATGCTCATATGCATGCTCTCTTTCTCTCTCTCTCTAAAATAAATAAATAAATATATCTCTCAAAAATAGAAAAGAAAATTCAAAGTAAGTAGAAAATAGAGGGGCGCCTGGGTGGCTCATTGGGTTAAAGCCTCTGCCTTCAGCTCAGGTCATGATCTCAGGGTCCTGTGTTCGAGCCCCGCATCGGGCTCTCTGCTCAGCAGGGAGCCTACTTCCCCTTCTCTCTCTGCCTGCTTCTCTGCCTACTTGTGATCTCTGTCTGTGAAATAAATAAATAAAATCTTAAAAAAAAAAAAGAAAATAGAAAATGAATAAAGATCAGAGTGGGAATTAATGAAATAGAAAACAAAAAAGCAATAGATAAAAATCAATGAATCAAAAGTTGGTTCTAAAGATCATTAATAAAATTGATAATCCTCTATTCAGACAGATAAGGAATGAGAGAGGTGACATGAGTAGAGTGTGTATGGGTATGTACATATGCATATGTATATATTTAAAAGATATTATGTAAATACTATGAACAATTTCATGCCAATAAATTTGACAACTTACATGAAATGAACAAATTCTTTGACAAACACTACTAAAGCTCTTTCAAGAAGAAATAGATAATTTTAACAGCTAACTAACTATTCGAGAAATTGATTTTGAGGTTAAAAACCTTAACATAAAACTTGAGGTCCAGATGGCTTCATGGGCAAGTTGTATGAAATACTTAAGAAAGAAAGAATACCAATCCCATGCAAACTTTTCCAGCTCCCATGCAACTAATATTATGAGGCCAGTACTATCCTGTTACTACCAAAACCAAACACAGACATTACAAAAAAAGAGGAACTATTGGTCAATATCCCTTATGAACATAGATGCAAAATGAAAACTAAAATGTTAGCAAACCCAACAAATATGTGAAAAGGATATTTCATGACCAAGTGAGATTTATTCTAGGACTCTAAGCTGGTTTGACATTCAAAAATCAATTAATATAACCCATTATATTAACAAATTAAAAATAAGAACCACATGATCATTTCAATAGATGTATAAAAAGCATTTAACAAAATTCAATATCCATCCTTGATAAAAATTCACAGCATACTAAAAATACAAGGAAGTTCCTCACTTGATAAAGACATCTAGAAGAATCCTATAATTTATATCACACTCAATGGTGAAAGACTGAATGCTTTTCCCCTGATAAAGAATAAGGCAAGAATGTCTACTCTCTTCACTTCCATTCAAATCACAGTGGTTCTAGCCAGTGCAATAAGGCAAGAAAAAGAAAAGGCACTTGGATTGAAGAGAAAAAGGTCAAACTGTATTTATTTGCAGACATGATCTTCTAGGCAGAAAACTAATGTTAATATGCAAAAAGCTACTAGAACTAAGTGTGAATTTAGCATGTTGCAGGATATAAGATCAATATGCAGGAACCTATTGCATTTTTAAGTGCTAGCAATGAACAATCAAAACTTGACATTAAAACAGGTTTCTCACTTCCTATTAGCATCTCACTTCCTATTGGAATCTTACGTCCTGTTGCAAGGTTCTAAGAGAGTGATGTAATACTTCTCCTTCTCATCTTTGAGATTCTCATAAGACTGTGTCAAGAATTAACAGCCCTTTTGTCATCATAAAAATAGTTCTTTCTTGGATATTTCCATCTTATACAACAGATGTAAAGAGCCTCACTGTTTTCTCCAGCCTCAACTTTAAAATCTTCACCTTATTCTCTTTATCCATTTAACAACCACATTTTTTTTTTAAAAAAGCACAGTCTTTCCCTTTATAATCATTCACATTTTAGGAAAGCCTAATATTTTCGGGGTGCCTGGGTGGCTCAGTGGGTTAAAGCCTCTGCCTTCAGCTCAGGTCGTGATTCCAGGGTCCTGGGATCGAGCCCCGCATCGGGCTCTCTGCTCAGCAGGGAGCCTGCTTCCTCCTCTCTGTCTCTCTGCCTGCCTCTCTGCCTAATAAATAAATAAAATCTTAAAAAAAGAGGAAAGCCTAATATTTTCAAGGTAAAATGAAATAAGAGACAAGGAAAAAAACCTAGTCCTACTTTTAAAGACAACAAATGTCTCTTCTCTAATAAGTTGTTTTTAGGATTTTGTTTTCATTCAAAGCTTGAAAACACTGTTAAACTCCTGGGCCCAGGTCTTATTTTCTTTCCAGCTGCTATGGTTTCCAACTAGTTTGTTATCTTGATTGGAGAACGAAGCTTCACGATATGCATCTCAAATGATTATTGCATATACCTTTGGCAAGACCTAACTAGTTAGGATGAAAAACAAATCATTTGTATTTTGAGGGGAGAAAAACATATGGCTTGCGGAAGAAATTTTGCTAATGAGAAAAAGATAATGCATTATGTTAGAGTTCCAAATCTGTATGTAAAAACTTTGCAAGATGCAGAAGGAGGGGAAATTTGAAAAGTGGAGACCGAAAGCATTAGTTCTATCGAGTTGGGTCGAAATGCACATATACATACAAACACAAATCCAGTGTTTACTCTATCCTCGTGTGTTTGCTACTTCAAATATTCAATGACATTAATGATCACTTTCTCATTTACCCTTCAGGACAAATTATCTTCCAAGTTCAAGTTCACCCATACTAATACAGGCCACGTGTATGTGTCTTGAAGCAGAATTCAATTCTGTTGGCTGCGATGAAAATACAAAAGAACATCCGTATGCAAGGTTGGCAAGTGGAGGTGATAGAGTTTGCAATGCATACCCCTGACAAGTTTTTTTCTGGCACTAATTACCATGATTTGACATGACTGCATATTTTTGAGACACCATATGATCCTGGCAAACGAGAGTGTCAGTGAAAATTATACTTCATCAGCTTAAACTTTCCTAAATGCCAGAGAAGTAATTTGATCTGTACTGTGAGCAAAGTTGTTAAAAAAAGGGTGATGATCCTGATCATGTTTTAGAGAACACATGGCTAGTGCTCATTTCTTTTCAACCACAGCATGGTTGTTCTGGACTTGCTCTGTCTCCTGGAGGAGTCACCAATGACCTATGGCTACTGAGCACTCAAAAGGAGGCTAGTTTGAATGGAGACATTCTGTAAGCACAAAATACACACTGGATTTTGAAGACTTCATATAAAAAGGAGAATGTAAAGACCTCATTAATAACTTTATATTGATTATATGTTGAAATGATATTATTTCAACACGCAATAAAATGGATTAAATAAAATACATTATCAAAGTTAATTTCACCATTCTTAATGTAACTATTAGAAAATTCAAAAGTACATATGTGTCTTGCAGTATATCTTTATTAGATAGTGTCATTCTAGATAATAAGGATTAATAAAAAATAAGTCCTTGGACTCTCTGCTTCATCTATTTTTAATTATATAGTATATGAAAAGCCACAGAAAAAGCAGACTATCCTTTGTGTCAATCCCCACACATATTTAAAGTTTAATCCTCTGGAAGCATCAGAACATGGGTAATTTCCTTTTTTGGAGCAGCAAATGGTCATCTTCAAGGGTTACTTTGCATCTCCTGCAGTGACAATGGGTTTGTGGTGATTATTTCAATGTCATGCAGCCCAAATGTCATTCTCATTATTCAAAAAACAAACACACAAACAAACACATCTGGGGCAGGGAAGAATGACATCTCCATTGGCTGACAGCTAGAAGATTAAAGCCCCCCAATGTGTCCTTGAACCACTTTCTCTGGGCTCAGGCCCCACTGCTGCCTCCCGCTCCCAATATTCCCAATATTTCCTTATTCATTGCTTTCCAAACTCTTTACTGCCTTGCACAATCACATGCTTTTTCACATACTCTCCTTGATCCTCCTTCTCTGCTCATAAAACTCTTACTCATACATTAAAACCCAACTAACTCAGATGCCTTCTCCTTGGCAAAATTATTCCTTTCTCCTCCCAAAGTGTTTCAACATTCTTAGCATTTAATTACCATGGCACAACTAGGTTTCTTCTTCTTCTTCTTTTTTTAAAGATTTAGTTATTTGCTTTAGAGAGAGTTAGCAGTGAGGTGCAGAGAGAGGGAAAATAGAAACTTAAGCAGACTCTGCAGTGAGTGTGGGGCCTGACACGGGGCCAATCCCAGGACCATGAGATCTTGACCTGAGCTGAAATCAAGAGTCAGACACGTGACTTCAACGCTCTCAGGCCAACAAATGGTTGGGGTGTGTGTGTGTGTGTGTGTGTGTGTGTGTGTGTGTGTGTGTGTGTGTACATGTGCTCACCTGCAAACACACATGCAGAGGAAAGAAATGTTAATGTTAAGAGTGGTTAATTCTGGTGGTGGTGGGATTATAGGTGATTTTAAAAAATTGTGATAAAATGCATATAACATAAATTGTATCATCTTAACCATTTTTAAGTATACAGTTCATTAGTGTTAAGTTTATTCACATTGTTGTACAACACATTTCCAGAAGTTTTCTATCTTGCAAAACAGAAACTGTGTTCCCATTCAGTGACTCTTCTCCCCACCCCCAACCCCAGTCTCTGGCAGCCACCATACCAATTTCTATTTCTGTGAGTTTGACTCTTCTAGGTACCCCCATGTAAGTGAAATCATACAGTATTTGTCTTTTTATGATAGACTTATTTAACTCAGCATTACATCCTCAAGGTTCATCCATTTTGTAGCATGTGTCAGAATTTCTTTCTTTTTAAAGGCTGAATAATATTCTATCATATGTTTACATGACATTTCATTTATCCACTAATTTGTCACTGGACAGTCAGGTTGCTTCTTCTGGCTATTATGAATAATGTTGCTATAAACATGAGTTTACAAATAACTCTCTGAGAGACTGCTTTCAATTATCTTGAATGTATACCCAGCAGTGGGACTTTTGGGTTATATGGTAATCCTATTTTTAATTTTTGTGAGGAATGACCATACCATTTTCCACAGCAGCAATACCATTTTACATTCCCACCAAGAGTGCACAGGGGTTACCAATTTCTCAACATTTTCACATATTTATATTTTATTGTTGTTGTTGCTGTTGTTATTGCTTTAATAGTAGCCATCATAATGGATGTAAGGTGGTGTCTCACTGTGGTTCTGATTTGCATTTCTCTAATGATTAGTAATATTGAGCATCTTTCATATGCTTGTTATTTGTGTATCTTCTTTTGAGAAATATCTCTTAAAGCCCTTTGCTCATTTTTTAATTTAGTTTTATTTTGTTTTTGCCTTGTAGAAGTTCTTTATATATTCTGAATAGTAACCCTTCAAAATATAAATGATTTGCAAATATTTCATTCCATTCTGTAGGCTGCCTTTTCACTCAACTGATTATGTCCTTAGATGCCCAGAAGTTTTCAGTCTTGTCAAAGACCAATGTACCCATTTTTACTTCGGCTGCCTGTGCTTTTGGTATCACATCCAAGAAATCATTGCCAAATCCAATGTTGTGAAGCTTTTGCCATATGTTTCCTCTAAGATTTTTATAGTTTTAAGTCTTACATTTAACTCTTTGGTCCGTTCTGAGTTAATTTTTGTATATAGTATAAGGTAAGGTATGGATCCAACTTCATTCTTTTGCATGTGGATATCCAGTATTCCCAACACCATTTGTTGAAAAGATTGTCCTTTCGCCAGGGTATGATGTTGGTGATTTGTCAAAATCATTTAACCATGTGTGCAAGGGTTGATTTCTGGGCTCCCTCTTCTACCCAGCGGTCAATATGTCTGTCATGGAGCCAACACTCCACTGTCTTAATTATTGTAGCTTTGTAATAAGTTTTGAAATAAGAAAGTATAAGATCTCCAACTTTGTTCTTATTTTTCAAGTTTTTTTTTCTTTTTTTGGGGGGGTGCTATTCAGGGTCCCAGGGTTCCTTTGAGACTCCATAGGAATTTTAGGATGCGCTTTTCTGTTTCTGCAAAAAAACTACTTATCAGGATTTTGAAAGAGATTGCATTAAATCTGTAAATTCTTTGGGGATAGTACTGACATCTTAACAATGCCAAGTTTTCTAACTCATAAATATGAGCTGTCTTTCCATTCATTCATGTCTATTAAAAATTCTTTTAGCAATGTTTTGTAGTTTTCAATTCTTTTGCCTCCTTGGCTAAGTTTCTTTCTAAATATTTCATTTCTTTTGATGCCATTGTAAATCAGATTATTTCCTTAACTTCCTTAATTTCATTGTTAATGTACAGACACATGACTTATTTTTGTATGTTGATTTTCTATCCTGTAACTTTGCCGAATTGATTTATTAGTTCTAGTAGTTGTTTTGTGAAATCTTCTTAAAGATCCTATCATCTGCAACATAAGAAAAATTTACTTCTTCCTTTCCAATTTGGATGGATTGAAATCCAATTTGGATTTCTTTTTCTTGTCTGATTGCTCTGGTTAGTACTTCCAGTACTCTGTTGAGTAGAAGTGGCCAAAGAAGGCATTCTTCTTTTTTTTTTAATTTTATATTCTTTTACTTTTCTTTTTTTTATTAACATATAATGTACTATTAGCCTCAGGGGTACAGGTCTGTGAATCGCCAGGTTTACACACTTCACAGCACTCACCATAGCACATACCCTCCCCAATGTCCATAACCCAACCACCCTCTCCCTACCCCCCTCCCCCCAGCAACCCTCAGTTTGTTTTGTGAGATTAAGAGTCCAAAGAAGGCATTCTTGTCTTGTTCGTGATCTTAGAGGAAAAGATTTCAATCTTTCACCACTTAGTATGGTGTTAGCTGTGGGTATGGGTGATTTTTTATGTTTTCTTTTCCCTTAATTAAGCTATTTTTTTCTCCACTGAATATGTATTGGGCATCCGCTATGCTTCAGACACTACCCTAAGTTGGAAATTCAGCAATAAACAAGACAAGTCCCTACTTCTCATAGAACTTGTAGTCGGGGACAGGGAAAAATTAACATATAAATATCTGATATTAGGGGTGATGATACATCCCATGAGGCAATACAAAGCAGAACTAGAAGGTGTCTATAATGATGGGAACTACAATCTTGGATAAGCCCCCGATGAGGTGAACTGAGCCACTGGATATCTGGAGAAGGACAAACGTTTTGATTTAATGACTGTGTATTAGCCACACTATTGGGAGTGGAGGCAGTACAGAAATGGATTAAGATACCGTTCCAAACTCTGTGGAACCTTTAGATCTGGTGGCATAGAAGGAAAATGAAGACAAAGAATGGAAAAGTTCAAAGTGCTGAGGTCACGTGTACAAGTGCTGAGGTCATAAGCAACACCTAAAAGACACTTTCAGCTTTGGGGTACAAGCAGGTGGTGGGTAAAATCGGTCATATGCCAACAGTTCTCAAGGGCTCTAACTAGGACTCAATAGGGGTAATGGCGGGGGAGTCATACAAATACCAAGTTTCATCCCAATCAAGCCCCTAACCCAGTGAGTCAAGGAAAACAGGCAAAATGACAAGCCGAGGATCCATCAATTTACAGTATAAACATAGAACATCAGTACATGCATGTGAGTTGATAATTATGTGCACGTTTTGCATGTGCTTATGTCATTTCACAGATCATTCCATTTTTGTTCAGGTGAAAAGAATAAAAATTCCACAGAAAAATGTTAAAGGAGAATGAGCTCCTCTATCTTTTCTGGCAATTCAACTGCATTTTTAAAAACCACCAGATTTCTCTTCTTGAAGTACAGGGTTAAACAAAAATTCAAGACCAGCAATGGAATAGCAGCTGTCTGAAGTGATAATATCTATGGAAAATGGACTGGATTAGCCAAGCAGAATCCAGAGAAATATGTATATCATCATGATTACCTCCCATTTATAGCCCAGCCTCTTGGGAGGGAGCTGATCAGGGCTGCCAAAAAAGATAAATCAATTCATTCCAATTGGACTTGGTGACTTTACCACTTGCACTCAGAGAATCAGGCTGGAATCACTTTGAAAAGAGATCATCTCTCCTCCTCTCTATTTAAACAGAAGCCTCTGTCAGAAATGGACGGAAAATATGTTTTGGCAGCTGAGTCAGTGGTAATTGCAAGAGTTGGATGCTCGCAATTTTGCAGGCTTTGCCATAGAGACATGGGGCAGACACTCGAGGGAATGTATCAGAGCATTTGAGTAAGCTGCAGCCCCATCACCTAGCCTGGCTGTGGCCAACAGCGTCCTGATTGACCCTCTTCTGCTCCGAAAATGCCATTTGCTCACAAATGAATTTCTAGATGAGGACAGACATAACAAGCAAAGGAGGGAAGCTGGAATTAAACCCTCTTCTTCCCCTTCACATCTGGGCAGTCTCGTTATTTCGTCTGAGTGCACTCTGGAGGTTTCTGTGTTGCCTGACAAGGCCAGGGAGAGGGGTGCTGTGCAGAGAGACTGGTCACAGCTACGCCTTGGACAGCTCCTGAATCAGGAGGGACACATGCACTCACTTCACCTGTCTGCCAGCTGCCAGCCCCAGGGGCAAAGACAACAGGCTTTTCCAGGTTCCCTTCGAAAAAGATGAGGAAGCTGCTAATTTTTTTTTTAAAGATTTTATTTATTTATTTGACAGAGATCACAAGTAGGCAGAGAGGCAGGCAGAGAGAGAGGAGGAAGCAGGCTCCCTGCTGAGCAGAGAGCCCGATGTGGGGCTCGATCCCAGGGTCCTGGGATCATGACCTGAGCTGAAGGCAGAGGCTTTAACCCACTGAGCCACCCAGGTGCCCCTGAAGCTGCTTAATTTAATCATTCTGACTGTTAGATGTAAAAACAAAACAAAACAAAACAAAAGCCCCCCAAAACAAAAAAACCTCACTTTATTTTCCTTTTAAACCTATTTTTTTTCCTTCCTCCCACTACAGTAAATTAGACTAATTCCTGAGTGGCTTTAATTAATCATATTATCACCATCAACAGTAATCGAGTTTCTGGAACTTTTCACAGACTCGCACCGTTCATTGTGTAATTATCATCCTGGGGAGAATTTCTGCTTTTTCCCATGTCCGCCCACAGATAAGAAGTGGCATTTTCTCCCACGTCTGCAGGCCCTCACACACCCATCGATCAGCCAAATTCATAGCATTTATTCACGTGTAGTGAATCACACAAATTGTTGACATGTTTACCAAGACGCTGACACACTGAAGAATACTTCCCAGCCCCAGCAGAGAACAGGCACGTGGCAGATGTCCACATCAGTGCTGGAAGAGATGCTCGTGGCAGAGAACATAATCTATCGGATGCAGAGCAGACATTCTGAATGTCACTGGAGTGGCTCCATTTCATCCAGAAATGTATTTCCTTCCATTTTTACTTCATCTTGTCAACGCCCACTGCTTATTTCTGTATTCCACATTTAACAGGACACCTGCCCCTCCAGTGACCATGCTGCTAGACAACTGGGGAATTTTGTCAATCTTGAAAATGGTCAGAAAGGAGACACAGTAATACCTTAACTTGTTAGACCTCCCATGAGGTTTCTTCTGGGAACCTTTGCCCAGGGTATGAATGGCTGCAGGACTAACCTATGCATAAATGGTGAGAGGGAGATGGGATCAGAGCCCCAAGGGGGAAAAAAAATCAAAAGTAGGTGCCCATCACTTCTATGAGAGTTGCTTTGCCTCCTCCACCTGAAAGAGGAGCCCACTACCATTATTAGGGATTCTTGGTTAGGTAAAAATGGAAGCCTAAGCACACAGTGGAGAGCACTCCCCAAGCCACACTAGATTCCTCCCTCAAGTCCTGAAAGCACTTCCTGCCACAGGGCTATTGCACCTGCTTTTCAGTTTCCCTAGTCATTGGCAGAGTCTATGCCTTCTGTTCTGTTCTTGGCTCAGAGGGGCTGCCTGAACCATCTTATCCATCACTCTCCAGCCTCTTTTCCTGCCATGTTTTTCTTCTCAGCTCTCATTCTCATCAGCCAGCTAATGCATTTATTTATTTACTTGGCTTTTATTTATTTATTCACCTCCCTGAACCAGAGTGTAAGCTGCATGGAGAGTGCAATGAAGTTTTGTTCACTGCTACATCCCCAACACCTATAATAATACCTGGTGTAGTTGGTTCTCATTCTCGATAATGTTTGTTAAAAGGGTGAAATGGGGGTGCCTGGGTGGCTCAGTGGGTTAAAGCCTCTGCCTTCGGCTCAGGTCATGATCCCAGGGTCCTGGGATCGAGCCCCGCATCAGGGTGTCTTCTCAGTGAGGAGCCTGCTTCCCCCCACCCTCTGCCTACCTGCCTACTTGTGATCTCGTCTGTCAAATAAATAAACAAAATCTTTTTTTAAAAAGGGTGAAATGAATGAATGAATCAATGAACAAACAAATGAATGAATAGTAAAGGGTGAGAGAGTAATGCAGGACATTCCTATTGGTAACAGTGGTACCGATATTAATAACAGCCATATAATAACAGCTAGCAACATGGAGGTCAGCACTTTTATACTTCTCCTCCCCGTACTTCTCCTCCCCGCAACTTAGTGTCTGGGTCACCCAGGTGTCTCACTATTTTGATCTTCACCTGGCTCATTATGTCAGAGTCGAAGATCATTCCCCAATGCCCTATGGCTAAAGAGTTGCTGCTAAGGAAATCCTCCTACACTTCATTCTGGATGTCAAAGGAAAAACTGGTTTAAAACAGGAACTTACTCTTTAAGGCCAAGGTTTGGTGGATGGAGTCATTTCAGACATCAGTTGACTTGTTAGCACCATAATTCCCCCATTTAGGCCACTGCTGCTGACATATGGTATTCCTACTCATCCCACAGTCCAAGGAATACCTTTCTAGAATATTCCATCCCACCTTTCTTTCTGCTTATGACCTTTTATCACCAGTCTTTCTGCTCTGAGACCATCAGAGACTAAAACAGCCCAGTGCCCCACAACTCAGAGGAAAAGTGAAAGAAGAAAAACAAACCCACAGAAAGTCATCATTGCAGGCTGAGTTTTCCCCTTCTGGTCCACACCAGCACCACAGCAGAGGGAACGTCCCAAAATGTAAATCCAAATTACATTTTCTCAATGTAAATCCACCTTGATTAAAGCACTACAGCAGCTGCTCGCCATCCTTAGACTCAAGTTCACCTCTTTATCATAACGTGCAAGAACCCTGCATTGCCAGGTCACTGCCAATGTCTTCAGCCATACTGAAGCCATCTTGCATTACACTCTGCATTTCTCTCACTCTGCAGTCTTGTCTCAGTTCCTGCTACATGCCCCGTTCCCTTGGACCACAGGGCCCTTGCACAACTTCCCTCAACCCTCATGGGTCAAAATTCTCCCTGTAGATTCCAACCCCATGCCACTTTCTTCTCTGTGAAGTATGTCCTAACCCCCAGACCTACTGTGTGATCTTATGGTACTGAATAATTTATAATACTCTTCTAAACTGGCAAGCATGTAGTTCAATATTATTTGATGGTTATCTGTCTCCTAGGAAGCTATGAGTTCTCTGTGGGCAAGAACTGGGCTTTTTTTTTTTTTTCCCTCTCAGTCCCAGTACCAAGCATGGCCCCTGGCAGATGACAATGTGATCTGTAAAGATAAGTTAATGAATGCATGGGTCAATAAAGGAATGCAGATACATACTACCCAGTCAGTGTCCGTATCACGGGGTTATTGTTACCATCGCTATTAGAATACTTACAAAATAAATACTTCATAAAAGGTAAGAAAAAAATCACATTCTCCCTCAATCCCAAATCCGTATCTAAAGTTTTAAGGAAACTGCCATGAGATGACAGGGTGTGTGGGTACATGTGTGTGCATGTGTGTTGGTGTTGCTGCGGTTCTCACTGTCGGGCACAGCAACCCAAAAGAGAGGAGGGGAGGCCTTTATAGACATGTAATTATTTTTGACATTCCCGTGCAGCAGAAGGAGCGGCTGGCTTAATTCTGCTGAGCATCCAGTCCTTGACTAGCTCCCGGTTAACAGAGGTAGCTGCGAGGCGTTTAAGTGTGAGCTCACACCCGTGGCCTCTCACCTCTACGGACATAAGACACGGCACATGGAGGAGGCCCTAACATATGCGACTAAGTGAACGAACTGCACGGCACCAGCCACCTGATCAAACCGGTGATTCCCTGCTCTGTGGAACAACACATCTCCACAACTCAGAATCCATCTGCTTGTCTGCGAATTCCTCTTGGTCAGACAGCAATTCATGAGTTCCGGCAATTCTGCCCGACCGGCTCCCAGCCCTGTAACCTGGGGCCATGAAGGAACAGCCTAATGCAACACTCAAGGGCTGCCCGGGTTTTTTATGGCCCCGATTACACAGCTATATCGTTACTGTATTTCTCATTTACATATTCATCACATACACATGGTCATTTACATATTTATATGCTATGCCTCATTAACATATGATATATTCATAGACACACACACACATATTTTTAAAGAGAACAAAAATCTCTTTAAAATTTTTCTTTTTATCTCCATTAAAAAATAACTCTTCCCCTCTTTCCCAAGACTGAACTCTTTAATTCTGGTAACCACAGAATAAGAAAACCAGATGCATGAAGGAAATAACAATTGCAAAATGACAAAAGCCTAAGCTTTGGGACCCGTGTGCCACATTACCAGAGCCTCCAGGGACTGCCTGCCTGGTCACAAGCATTCATCTTGGGGAGAAAGTGAAGGAGGACGGGGGCGTAAACCTTTTAAACAATGGTTTAAAAAAGTATCTTCAACAGAATGGCTCCTTTAGCTCCAAATACAAACCCAAATTCTGACATTGGTTCATACATCCAGTTAGTTCCTTCATTTACTTAACGAATATTGTCAATATTGTCAATCACCCTGATCGGTTCTCACCAGAGCACACCTACTTTTATCAAAATCAATTAGCTGACTTTCATTTTCCAAGCGGGCATCATTTATCGCTGAAGTTTGAGGGGTTTAAAACAGGAGTCTTGCTTTGGCCACAGAGAGCTTCCAGGCCTTACTTATGTCTCCCTCCCTAAAAGCAACGACCCAGAAAACTTTTTTTTTTTTTTTTGTGCTACTCTATCTAGGCCAAGCTGTTCTCCACTGTAGATCCGTGACACCATGCACATCCAGCAAAACCCAGGGGATGAAGAACGACTCATCCACACTGGGACCACAACTCAACAGCTAGACCTGACCCCTTCCAGGACAGCATCCTCTGCCCCAAACCTCCGTCTGTACACAGCTGTCGTGAGACGCTCCCAAAGAAATGGTCCTTTAGACCAGGTTGCCACAAACCTTTTCTGCAAAGGGACTGACGGTAAGGATTTCAGGCCGGTGGGCCAGCAGCCTGCTCCGCCACAACTCAGCTGTCACTGTGCCATGAGAGCAGCAACAGAGGACACATAAATGAACAGGCATGGCTGTGTTCCAGTACAATTGTATTTGCAAAAATGAGGGTGAGCGGGTTTGGCCCGAGGGCCACGGTGTGCTGTCTGTGCTTCAGACTCGGCTTCCCTCTAATGAGAGGCTTTTGTGAACAGCTCTGTGCATGGGGAAAGCCTGGGTGGTCAGGAATGACCATGAACACGAGATTTGGGACAGACCCATTAGGGCTTGAAATCCGTGGAAAGGCGCAGCGCTGGAAGGTCTTTTCATGTGTCTTTCATCAGGGAGCAATTTGCGTGCAATGAAATGCACAGATTTTACGTGTCCATCCCATGTATTTTGAAAAATGTTCACATCATCTAACCCTTGGTCCAAGAAAGAAACAGAACATTCCCCCACTACCTTATAAAGTTCCCTTGTGCAAAACCCAGCCCCGCCATGCATCCCCAGAGCTCGATTTAGCCTGACCTAGAACTTCAGCAAAATGGAATCAGGCAGAAAGGACCTTGAGGTGTGGCTTCTGTCTCTCAAAATACCAGCACCCCAGCTGTGCTGCTGTTCCACACTATCAGCTTCCACCCCCTTGTCCGCTCTGAGAGTAAGCCATGACTTATCCTTTCATCTTCCCAACAGGGGCACATTGCCCCAGACTCCTAAGACCAAAATCATTTCAAATTAGAGGGAGGGTAAGTCCTTCTAGAAGTGCCTATGCCAGAAACGACATACTCCACCACGATTCCCACTACACTCAAATTTCTGTGGGGCTAAAACTTCGCCCCCCACCCCACACACACGCACCAAGTTCCCACCTTGGCTCAGTGTAAAACAGAAAAAATACACACACTCCAACTAATAAATAACCTTGCTTCCCCAGAATCCCAAGTAGGCAGCGCTGGCAAATTCTCTAGAAATCATGAATGTGTCTCTCCCAAGCCTTTCAAGCTGCCATGTGACGAACTGTCCCGTGGCATTTCCTCTGCTAACACTGGACTCTAAAGCCGGGCTGCATAATTAACAACCACGGTTATTTTTCAATGCCTGCACCTGGCACTCTTAATTTAATTATCTCTCCATTTCTACAATCCACTGCACACTGGTGACTGCTCCACCTGGCCATCCTTGCCCTGAATCTCCACTCGCCGGCAGGACTTTTCATCCAGAAATAATTAGAAACACAGGGCCCTCTGTCTCATGGCCAATTCAGTCTTGAATGCTACTGGACCAGGAGGAAAGTTTTATCTCAAATAAATGGAGTCAGCTTGCAGCAGTGGTTAAAGGGACAGGGTTGACATCCAAGCATTTCTGCCATGCTGGGAGCTACCAAAAAAAAAAAAAAAAAAAAGTGGCAATGACCTTTCAGAAAACCTGGAACACTCTGGTTCTGGAAATAATCTCTTCTGGTTTGCTCATGGCAGAGAGGGAAAGAATAAATTGGGAACAGCCTCCCAGGAAGGCTAGAATGACAGCCTGCCCACGATTAACCATGCTAAGGACAATCAGAGCAGGGGAACAAGCAATCCAGAGATGAATCCCATGTCTCGTTTCCCATTTATTCTTATCTACCTTCCTTTCTGTACTATTACTCACCAGAACAATCAGCAGGTAGCAACCTTGAACACCGATAATCTTCCACCTTGTTTTACTTCCATTTTTTGTTTTCTTGTTGGAAATGGCACCTAGCACCTAAAACATTATCTTGTTGGAAGTGGCACCTAGGATCTAAAACAGTGTTCCCACACTAGCAGTTTGGTCAATAATAAAATTAAAAGTATATGATATTATAGGAAATACAAACGGGTACACAGTGTATTTCAGGAAATGTCCTTATATGCCACTTTACTTAACCTTCATATATTTTCTTCCAGCACTTGCCCTTGCACACACAGACACACACAGAGTTCTCATACTGGGTTAGAGCAAGCCAACTTGTAATAATCAGTTTTAAATAAGAAAGCCAGGCTGTCCTCAACATCTTCTATTTCAATCTTTTTAAAGATATACAAGAGAAGCTTCTGGACAGGGATATGAATTTTGGAGCTCTTGCTTTATTTAAAAAGTCCCTCCCCACTCACATGGCAAATTCTAATTCACCTTTGCCAAATGCAGTCAAAATTTCTCAGGGAATTTTGACATGCTTTTCTCAACTTCTCTGATGCTCAAGGGTGTTCAAAGGAGTTGCAGAATCCCACCCCCACCAACACCTCAATAGCGCCCCCTCTCTTCACCAAAGCAAAACCTAGGGGAGTGAGGGCCAGGCAGTCTGGCCTCCTGGTCTGATAGATGGCTTCATTTCCAAGCCACCTCACAGAGGTGGCCGCAGCACACTTCCCATGATTTACAACATCTGCCACGGAGTGTGAAATGGCACTTCCTCCCCTTTCATAATGTAGGCAACGTGCAGAACAAATGCAGCAACTTGGTGAACTCTATAACCTCTCTGGGCCCAATCCGTCTTCCCTGCCAGAGGCTCTGACGGTGGGGTTTTCTCCTGGGTCTCTGCCCTCCCCATCTCCATTTCAGACAACTTCCCTTTATGGATAAGAAACAGTGCTGATCTGTGGGGCGGGTGGGAGGATGTACCAGGGAGTACCAGTTGGTTTTCTTTCTCCTCAGAGTAAAAGAAAGAAAATCCACCAACTACACACCATGCACCACAGCACTGACAGGCTGTTCTTAATCTCAGAACACAGCTGGATTCTCTCTCAGGAGCCTGGTGAGCTGTTACACTAGAAGGAAGCGAGAGGAGCACTGCTGTCCAGATGGGAAAAGCCAAAATTTGGTGCCCAAGAATCTGGGTCTTAGAAGCAGACTCTTGAGACAAGGATTCAGGTGCAAGGAGCTAATTTGTGAGGTGGAGGAGAGCCAGCAGGGGAGTGTGGAAGTGACGTGTGGAAGAGAAGGTGGCCAGTTGGTCCACAAACTAGTTATCACTGTGGGCAATGGGCTTTTTAATCCCATCCCTAGGGCAATTCTGGGGAAAATGCATAGACCAGGTACCTCAGTGTTATCTCCTTCAAGGGGTAAGGGATCTGGGGTAGTTATATACCAGCTCCCATCTGTCACAGGTTCTGGGCTGCCCCAAGAAGAATTCATTCCTCTGACTTCTGGTCTACCACAAAGGCAGGCAAAGCACACTTAGATGGCCAGAGAAAGCCCATCAGGCAACGAATATAAGCCCTGATGGGTATAGGTGAAGGATACAGGCAGGGTCATGACAGTCACTGAATTCTTGTGTCCTGCCATTGATCAGGCTGGCACTTGAGAAATACCTCCTGACTTCTCTAACCTATACCTCAGATCCCCATCCAGAAAATTATACCATTATACCCACCCCCATGCTCGTGGTGAGAATTAAGTCAGATGATTCTGTAAATAACTGTGCAATTTAGAAAGACCTGTGAAATCATGAACTCCCCCAAGCCTACAGGGTAGGCTGGGAGCCCACCATGTGCCCAGAGCTTCAAGAACGATAAGAGAGGGGGCGCCTGGGTGGCTTAGTGGGTTGGGCCGCTGCCTTCGGCTCAGGTCATGATCTCCAGGTCCTGGGATCGAGCCCCACATTGGGCTCTCTGCTCGGCAGGGAGCCTGCTTCCTCCTCTCTCTCTGCCTGCCTCTCTGCCTCCTTGTGGTCTCTGTCTGTCAAATAAATAAATCTTTAAAAAAAAAAAAAAAAAAAAGAACGATAAGAGAGGAGCCACAGGCTTTGTTTCTCTGTCTTACATAGAGCACCTAAGGGGAGCTTGATGCTGTAGTCAGGATCCTGCTTGTTGAGATGTGTAGGGGGCAAGCACTCTGCCTAAAATTTTCAGGGGTGTGAATCCAACCTGCTGCACCAGCATCCCAACTAAGGGGAAACATCACATTTCGACAAGATTGGGGTTACTCATACAAGATCAGAAAGAGAAGACAACTCGAGCAGAGGGAGGGTCATACACAGGTAACATCTGAGTAACATACTGGGGTCAGGTAAGCAAAGAAATTAGGGGACTTTCCCATTTTCAAAGCATGATCGGGGCTCCCTGCTTTGTCTTCTGACCATGAGATAAACACCCACTCCACACTTCTCCAAACTGAAGCCCCTTCTCAGGCAAAGACACCGTGACATCGAAGTACTCGTGTTATTTTAAAAAACGGTGTGAGAGCTGATGTCAGTAGCTAGGTGACAAGTACCCAGATTTAAAAAAAAAAAAAAATCCTTACAACCTAATCCAAGTATTTAGCCTATCCAAGAAAAACCCAAAAGAGCTGTGATTAACCCTAACAGGCAACTAGGAGATATGCACGGACACACACTCCTTCCCCCTACACACACACCTTACCTCCAACCACCTCTAAAAGTTTCATACTTTCTTGGCCTCAAAACAGGTCATCCCTCAGCAGACACCTTCAAATCCAGAAGCCCGCCCACTTTGGAAAAATGATAAAAAGCAGTAGCTAAAGCTCTTCTCCTACCCAGTTTTTTTTTCCTTTGCCCACCCATATTCCTCTGGACAAAGTCTTCTTAACCTGGCATCCAGGCAGTAGTGGTCTACTAAGTGGGCATGAAATGGATCCTTGAGTGCCCTCAAATTCCACATAAAATCTAAATCAGAATTTAAAGCTGCTATCACCAGGTCTTCCAAATAGGCAGTCTTCCCTCAAGAACTAGGAACCACCATCCTAGACCAAAGTGACCTCTGGAAAGTCATAGAGCTCAATCATGTTCTCCACTATGAAATACTCAGGTACATAAGAGCTGTTCTGATCTCCAAGGCACAGAGAAAAGCAGTGGCTTCTCTAATGTACCACCAGGTGTCCCTGAACAGAGAAATGAAGGACAGGTATGTTCATGACTATGACCAGGCTCTTGTAGAACGTGGTTTAAGGAAGGCATGGAATCCATTTCCAGTCCTTATTGTTCAAGTATCTGTCTTTAAAATTCAAGCACATTTTATATGAACAGCATAAATGTGCCACTATTTGTTTTGGCTTAAGAAGTGATCCTTCTCCCTCAAATCTTCTAGTAAATCTGATACCTCAGAAGGCAGTCTGAGTTTATTGGCTTCATGTACTCAGTGAAAGATAGGCAGATAACCCCAGCAGACAAGGGGTTTGAGAAGTTCTCATGTCATCCGTGGGTGATCTTCAGAGGGTCCCCCCAAATGTCTCCAACACTCAGGAAGATGCAAGGGAGACCACTGGGGTTCTGAGCAGTTAAGTGACCCAGTCAAGGCCGGCAGCAGGTTCAGCCCATGTCCTTTGCCCTTGTTCTCCCTGGTTCTCCCATTGGGGTTTAGAGGTTATACAGCCCTATACTCTTATTCTTCCAATGAGGAAACAAGATCCAGAAACTTGTGATTTTCCAAAGTCATGTGGTAAGCTGAAAATGAAGATTATGACTATGAGTCCTTACAGGGCTTTTCTCACAAAGGCCTGTTCCCTTCTTCTGTGAGAAATGAGTCTTTTTTTTTCTTTTTCTACCCCCACTCATTTTTTTTTTTTTTTTTTTTACTTCCATTCCTCTCTGGTGTTCCAAACTTGGTACCATAAACCATTATGGTGCACTGCTTTTTCCAGACTACTAGTCTCCCATCCAACTTCCCAGCCAGGTTCAAGAAGAATTCTGCACAACCTAGGACCCTGCTTTTGCAGAGGAGGTGACAACGGGGTTGATGTTGGCCGGCATAGAGCAGAGACTCCTCCTAAGAGGTCTCTGCTTCTGGCTTGATTTCCTCTGGGATCTGCTGAGGGAGAAATTAGCTTGTATAAGTCAGATCCTCTCTCAGGAACTAAACACCAGCAGCAAACAAAAACCAGACCAAAAAGCATCCAGTTGAAAAGACAAAGTGGGGCAAAGGCAGAGAGCCAACGCATAGGCCCCTGACCAGAGCTAATTGCCAGGATCTCTCTTCAATGAAAAGGGACAAAAAAAAAAAAAAATCACAAAGCTAAAGGATTTCTTTCTTTCCTTTTTGGTAACTAAGTCAGGCATGTGCCCTCTCTGGGTAATTCACTTCCCTTGTGGTCCCAACCAGCCCCAGGCCACCACAGGAAATGGTGGAGCAGAAGAACTTTCCATAGACAAGTCCAAATATTTGCCTCCTGATGCCACCTGATTAAATCTGTGGCCACCACAGAGAAAGGCGGAAATTCACTGGTAGTTCCCCATGTCCTCTGCTCGATGGCGTGGAGCGCATGAAGTGAAAGACCTGGACTCACTAATGTTTTCCTGTTTCTTCATGGAGACTCTTACCTCCTAGTAATGGGAGACCAGTGGGGCTCAGACAAGGGAACCCCGATTTCGCACCACAGTACAATTCTACTACTAGTAAACAGACAGGAAGCTTCCCCCAGGCTAAGTAGTCTGTCTATTGGTCTATCTGTTTCTTTTTGTGTTTCACCATTTCCATAATAGCGTGTGAGGGAGTTAATTGGATCCACTGCCAGATAGTGCTAATGAGGCCAAGTTCAAGGCCTTTCTCCCATGAGAGCCTCTGTTGTTGTTTTGTTTTCAATGTGCTCTCTGGCCTCCCAGAGCATCCCTCACCCTCAGGGGGCTGCCATGGCTGGGTGAGACTGAGTCATGGCACTGAGCAAGGATGTCACGACATCACTAAAAGGCACGGCAGCCTGAGGCTATTCCCATGAAGAGGTGTAGGAGGGATGTTGTCAGGATTCCTGCCCCATATTTTGGGGACAGTGAGGGTTATTTCTGATGGAAAGCACTGGGAGGATTTGGCCCACTTAATAAACTAACTGGAGAATTCTGTCCTCCCCACTCCTTTTACCAGTGGCAAGGGCAGAGTCAACCTACTTCAAGATCTGGCTCCAAGTCCAACCCATAATGCCTTTTCCCCCTCAAAGCTCTCAAAGTTGATTCCATGTGGTCTGGTCCTTGAAAGGTAGCCTGGCAGACCCTGTGGGTACCCTTCCCACACCTCCTCAGTGTCCACCACTTCAGTCCCTGCCAGCTCCAGCACCAGTATCTCTCTGTCCAAATGTGTGATGGACAGAGTGATGTACCAAGAATAAACACAGCCCTTTCCCAAGAGCCTTCAACCAACAAGTAATAAGAACTGGGGTATATATACCCCTGCTCCCTCCCCCATGGGTCGGAAAATGCTCACATACGGGTTCTCTGCTCCTTCCCAAAATCCCAAGAAGGGTGAGGTACCACCAGGGCTTCCTTCTCTTCCTTGGGACTCTTCCCAAACAGATGACCTATACTCAAGTCTTTGCTCAGTGTCTGCTTCCAGGGAGACTCCCACCAAGATATGTGATATGCTGGAAAGATCCTCAGAGAGGAGGGGAGAAAGCCCAGGTTCTAGTGGACTTGACCTCTCTGAGCTTCAGTTTTGTCATCTGCAATAAAGGTCACAATGTTGCCTGAGTGCCTCCTGCATGTAATAAAGGTAGGGATGACCATGGTGACCTGCCAGGCCCCTGACACCATGTGCTGATCAGACTGAGAGGCGGGTTTCTTTTTCTGAGTAACCAGAGCCAGAATCAGTGAGAGACTGCCAGGGTGAGATCCTGAACCTGCTTCCCAGACCGGAACTCTGCTCTGGGTTCAGAGTCCCGACTTCGCATCCATACCCTTCACCCTCTCCCTAGTTGAGGGTATTATGACATTTTACTCCATTTGACCTGGAGGTGGAAGGATTACAACATCCTAAAGCTTCCTGGCACAGGAGGGGAACTTAAAAAGCAACAGATACATTTTCCAGCCTCTGCAAATAAGGTGGGAAGCTGGCTGGGCACCCTTAAAAGGAAACAAGGAAACTCCAAAAAGCAGACTGTGTGGCTCCAAACCTGGGCTTGCCATTCTGCAGCCTATTGGGTGGCAGGAACATTTCCTAAGGTGGAAAAATGTTTCCACTGTGGTTGTGAGTGTCTGAAAAGTTCTGACCCAGGGTCTCTTTCTGCTACCACCCTAGTTACACAAATGTCTTACTTGTCCACCAGATCTCAAACACAATGAAGTGTATTTATTATAAAGTCCAAGATACAGGCCATCAAAACAACTGGCTAATACTTATTCTGTGTCATATGGCCATATGGTCATATAGCCAAATGCTATGAGAAGAAATAATATATGACCATGAAATAGTGAATTATTTTTTAAAAAGGAATATGCTTAGATCAGGGAATACCCTGGAATTTCAAGAGAGCCATTTGGAAAGATTGATACTCATTTCAATGGCTTTACACACTGAACAATTTTAGAATTGTCTTTTAAAAATTTTAGTTATTTTCTGATTTAACTTTTCAGCAAGGCATAACTTATACATGGGAAAATGCACAGATGTTCAGCATACAGTTCAGGAAGTTTCAATAATTGTAGATACTCCTGTAATGCACAACCTGGTCAAGAGTTAGAGTACCTTGTCACCCCAGGCAGTTCCTCTGTACCCCTTTCTAGTCAATCTGGGTACCAGGTCCTTTGCACCTGCCTGGTCTTGTGTATTTCCTAAGAATGAGGACATTCTCTTATATAAGCACAGAAAAACTGTCAAACTATGGAAATTAACAATGACCACAATGCTATAATCCACAGACCTCATTCGTTTTGTTCACTATCTCATTAATATCTTTTATAGGAAAAGAAAAAAATTCTGCACAGGATTCAATCAAGGGTCACAAGCTGTACTTAACTGTCCTGTGTCCTTGGTCTCCAAACTAGGACAGCTCCTCACTCTTGCTCTGCCTTTGTCTTTCATGTCCTTTTAGGCCAATTATTTGTAGAATACCCCTCAGTCTGGGTTTTCCTGCTAATTTCTCTTGAAAGGAGTGCCCCAGAAGTGATGCTGCACCCCTCCCAGGGCAGCCCATCCCAAAGCACACAATTCCAACGTGTTCCGTCAGCCCACAGGTTAGAGTGGAGTCAGTCCACCCACTTTCCTCCACTGTAAAGTTACTACTGGGGATATGCCCTGAAGCAATGTAACACCTGCTTATCACACATATAGCCACTGGTTATGGTATCAGTTTATGGTTATTGACTGAGTCAATTACTATGATGGTTGCCATATGGGGATTTTTCTAATTCCGTCATTTCTTCTTGTCAAAGGAGGTTATTTCCATCTCATTTACTCATTCATTCACTCAAATGCGGACTCACAGATTCTTTAGTTCTATACCTTATTTATTACCTGCTACAGTCGTTACTTATTTTGATGTTCAAACTGCCCCAGATTTGGCCAGTAAGAGCTCCTTCAAGCTGGCCGCTTTGTCGTCTCTACATGTCGGGACCGAGAAATTCTCCTGGATGCTAAGAAACCATGGGCCTCGTTTTTGTTCCAGAATAGATTTAACTTTCTGCTAAATGCTTTTCTTTCAGTAAAGCATCATTTGGCTGCACTGCTGGGGACTGGGGCCAACAGCTGTCACAGCTGCTTGCCCCAGGGTGAGAGGTGAAGCAGATGGGCCTGGGACAGCACAGGGAATGGGGTGGTGCCTACGGAGCAGGAAGGAGGGCCACTGCCTGGACCTCGGTTGAATGCAATGGCCCACTACTTGGCGGAGGGGGTGCCAGCCAAGAGCGTGGACAGAAGGCACACACCAGCCCAGAAGCCAGAGCCAAGCTGGAGAATGCTGTTAGCAGAGACACCCAGCCAAAGGCATGTGCCAAGAAGGACCATGACGCAGAGCCAACATACAGGGGAGGGACAGGCAAATATGGGTGCCAGGTTCCCAGGGCAGTCTGGGGACCTTGCCTTTCTGCTTTTAACTCTGTCTGCTCCATTTTCTCTCGGGCTGTACTCTGTCTTAAAGTGTCAGCATTCATGGTCACCACTTACTGGACTGTCCTCAATAAAGACACCAACAAGAAGACTTCAATTTAAAAGGAACCCAGCAACTCTCTAATAACAAAGTCTTTATCTCACTTGCTGCCACCAGTGTGTTAACTAAGATTGTACATGCACCCACACACACACACAATTACACTCACACTCTCATTCTTTACTGAAAAATTAACACTTCCATAACTATCTTTCCTGCCTGTGGTAGTAAATGATGTTTTCCTGTGGTAAAAAATGATGTTTCTCCTGAAGCTCCTGAAGCTCCTAGCATGAAACGTAGAGCCTGTTACTCAGCACACATCAGCGATGGCTGCTGGGTGATCGTTACTAAGGAATGTTCCAAAATAGAGCTGGTTTTCTCAGACAAAAATTGCCAAGACACCAATGTCAAATGGTACTAGGTGCAGGCTACTCAGGATCTTCCAGACCCTGGGATGTTTCAAGCACTTTCCACCAGACGCTCTCCTGAACTTGGCCAACGAGGTCAAATCAGCTGGTTCTCATTCCCTCTCTTTTTCTTCTTCCCCAGGAATGGCTCCATGGCTCCACACATGGTAAAACCAAAGGCAGACAGACCACCAGGTTCTGAGAACTTGGGCATCTAAGTGGACAACTGTCTATATTGCCCTTTTCCCAGGTAAAACAAAAAGAAAAACAAAAACAAACAAAAACCCTTGCATACTCACAGAGTTTTCTGCAATTCATCCCTGGTTGACGAAATGGGATTTTAAAAAGAAAAAAAAAATTTTTTTCAGGGCTTCCTGTTTAGTCTTTTGCTTTTATCCCAAGCCTACTTGTTAATAATGAAGGAAGGCTCTGTTTCACCTCAGTGAAAATTTCAAGCCTCAATTATCTCAATTTCTTTGTAAAACAGTGATCTTCTCCTTTTTCTGCTTCCAGATTTAATAATTTGGGGGAGGAAGTCCTCTTCGGGGAGCTAGTCTGGTCCTTGTTACCACTATCCAGAGGAATTATCTAGAGCAGGCACTGCCCAGGCAACTTCACTTCCTTCCCTCCAGCTCTGTGCTGCCTAGTCGTTAGCCACGTGTGGCCATTTGAAAGTAAATTAAATAGTAAATGGCCATTTGAAAGTAAATTAAATTAACATGTCAAGTGTTCAAGAGACACATGTGGCAAGCGGCTTCCTAACTGAACAGTGCAGAGAACATTCTGTCACGGGAGTTCTATTAGAGGGTAGGGCTGGCCAAAGGACCCGTCTGTTTCATAGAGGAGAGAGCCTGGGCTCAGAGCGGGTGTAAAGGACATACACTTGAGGGGTGGAGATGTGGGAATGGGAGGCATGTGACCTTTATCTTTCTTCTATGGGTCTTTTTTTACCTTCCACATACTTTCCACTCTTCATTTCTCCACAAGATGAAATATCCCCTTCAATATGAAGTCCAATTGTTGGTCTCTTTTCCCCCTTAATTATTTATAATTTAAAGATATTTTTAAGTTTGACTGTACCCAAGATCTCTCTGAGACCACTCTCATTCTTTACTGAAAAATTAACACTTCCATAACTACCTTTCCTGCCTGTGGTAGTAAATGATGTTTTCCTGTAGTAAAAAATGATGTTTATTACTCAGGGTTTTGTGAAGAGAAAGACGTGGTTTGGGGGCCCCTCCCAGGGATGGAGAGTCGGTTTATTACAATGATGTCTGGAGGACAGAAAGGACTCTTAGGACTCTGGTCATCAGGATGGATGGGGAGACAGTGGAGAAAGAGAGACTAGAACACACAATTGTGGTCAAAATAGTCACTAAAATGAAGAAACTAAAAGAAAAGTCAAGTCTCCAAGGTCAAGTCTCAGTATGAAAGGAATTCACTTTGGAGATCATGATCAGCTTAAATGTCTGCTGTGAACATGCAGTATTTAAGTCACTCTTCAAAACAGTCACAGTAACTTTTACTTCCAGAAGCCTGGGATGACTTTTAGGAATAGTTAGTTGAAGATGAACTCATGGGAAACGCGTCAGCTCATGATGAGCCATGATGACTGTTTTGCTTTTGAAGAGGTTAACCTTGACAATGAAAATCAGGACTCTTGGCAAGGGAAGGGGAAAACAGGACCCCTGCACCCCTATAACACACACACAAAATCACCCTGTTGACTTGCAGCTTGAAAAAGTAAGAACAGATCCTGGGGTGAGTTAAGCACGAGGGTTGGGCAGGTAGAAAGAGATGGATTTCCTGTTTGAAGGAAAGTCCTGCCAAACCTGGAAGGGGTTAGCAAAGAGAGAGTTATTTTTAAGACTTGCAAAGTTTGAATTGGCTTTGAATAGTCCTTGCCTGGAGGCAGGGAGCAAAACCAGATAATAAATAATACCTGGACCCACATGTCAGGGAAAAGTCAAGAAGAAGGAAAAAAAACAAAAAAAAACACAAGGATCTTCATTTTCACAGAGCAGTGTCCTGAACAACACAGTAGGCAACCTTTGGTATTGGATGTATTCACTATGGAACCTCCAGGAGGAGGTGGGGGGCAGGGACTCTAACACCATGTCCCATAGACAAGGATCACTAGTCCTAGACTAGAAGACACCAGCCTTCTCGTCCTTACATAAAGTGTGAACAGAAGCAGTATTACAAAATCATTACTGCTTTTATCGACATATCATTTAAATACTGACCTTGTGCTTTCCTATGTAGCAACTTTAAAATAAATAAATAAATAATCCCGGTGCCCCACTCCAGGCGGATCACTACCTCGAATCTTCCTAAAGGCCATCCCATATAGAAACCCCACTGAAGCCCATGGAGAGCAACTAGAATGGGGGTGACCATAGGAGACACCCTATGGTGGAATGCCCATTCCTACCCATTTCCTCCAGGAGCTAGCTGGGTTCCTCTCCACCTGCGGATCCCCGACTAGGAGTGCTAATCCCACTCACCAGGAGGACTTTGAAACCTCAGATTCCCGGGCCCACTCCCGGAACTGCTGATTCAGCAGGTCTGGGGAGGAGCTGAAGAATGTGCATGTCCCACAGGCTCCCGGGGGGTAACTGAGGCTGGTGGTCCAGGAACGGCTCTTTGAGAAATGCTCTTGGTTTTCATGATTCCTTTCACTCCTGGAAGGATAGTCAAGCTGAAGGGGACAGTAGAGGAACATCCCTCTCCTCCTTTGTCAGTGGTGTCAAAATGCAAAGCCTCCTAGGAGAGCATTTGTCAGCACCCAGCACAGTCACGTGGCTTCACAGAGGGAGGTGCCAAGCAGTGGGCATCCTTCCTAGCAGGTGATGTACACAAGCCCCGAGAAGGCTTCTCAGTGGTCTACAGGGGGCGCTGCCCCACAGAGCCCCGGGCAGTCTGCAGGTTGGGCTCTTCCTGCTACTTCCTTCTTCTCATTTCTCCTGCTGTCTCTCTGTGCCTGCTCCCCTGAGGCCCTTGACCTGGCAGATTCTCAGCCCAGTGGACGATCTCACTGCCCACAGAGAAACTGGTGGCACCCATGTGGTGCTGAGGCAATAAGTGGCTTCAAAGTTAGCTGGACGCCAGGCCAGGCTGCAGGACATTAGCCCAGTGTGGAACTCCCATCACCCTGTTCCCCATTAGGATTTGGACCCAGCTGCTCTGGAGCCCATGTCTCTGAAGGCCAGGGGCAAGGTCACTGCTGCACCCGCAGCTCCCACTGAAGACCCAGCTGGGCCCTCGCTAAAGACCGGAAACCTCCTGACATCAGCCCATCTGCCTGACCGCGTCTGTTTCCTCCCTGGACGCTCACTGCTTAGGAGAAAATGCCATCTCTGCAACTGGGCCCAACTGCCCCTCTCAAGTTGCAAACTGCCCCTCGAGATGTTTTCATTCTCCAGGAACTATTTTTCCTGGCATATGTGTCACATACAAAGAAAAAAATCCTTTGCTTTTTTTAAAACATCCAATACAAAATAAGCGATTGTGAAGGCTCCAAACAGTCTGTTGTAATTCCCTAGCATGCTCTAAAAACAATAAGCCCTACGAGAGTGTGTGTTCTTTGGCCGTGGCCGTGCTCCAAGGGTTGGTTGGACTGTACTTTGTTCCTACCATGATTTCTATCATGCCATATAGCACCCTGAGTGGGCATCCCCCACCAGATACGCATGCTGGGCTCTGGGGCTCTCTCTTTCAGCATTGAGGGAGCCCTCAAATAGCTGACACTATTTTCAGATGGGCACGTTTTTCTTCCTTAATGTTGCAAATAAGGCCAGGAAGCCAATTCTGGATGACGGACCTAAGAGATGGGCAAATCTTCATTAAAGGCTGTCCAAGACAACCAGCTGTGGGGCAGATTTGATGTCTCAGAGGGAATGGTCCAGTAACAGAACTCTTCTTTGACCACTATATGTGGAAATATCACAGTTTTGGCCAAAGGAAGGGAAGCAAAGGGAAGTGCATTTGAAAAGGACCCAGGGCTCTGGAAAGCCACTTCTAACCTACTGACCCACCACCACTGGCTAAAGTAAAAAAAAACAACGGACTCACATATGCTGGCTTGAGTCCTCCATCTACTCTGGAATATCCACATGGTTAGAGGTCTACATGTCACTGCACCTCCACAAACACTAGTTATCTTCTCTGGAAAATGCATAAGGCAATATTCATTCTGCTGCCTAGAAATTTCATAGGGACTTTTTCTTAATTACTTTTTTATTATGTCATGTTTGTCACCATACAGTACATCATTTTTAATGCCGTGTTCCATGATTCATTATTTGCGTATAACATCCAATGCTCCATGCAATCCATGCCCCCTTAATACCCAACACTGGGCCCACCCATTCCCCCACTCTCCTCCCCTCTAAAACCCTCAGTTTGATTCCCGGAGTCCATAGTCTGTCATGGTTCGTCTCCCCCTCTGATTCCCTCCCCCCTTCATTTTTCCCTTCCTTCTCCCAATGTCCTCCATGTTATTCCTTATGCTCCACAAATAAGTGAAACCATATGATAATTGTCTTTCTCTGTTTGACTTATTTCACTTAGTATAATCTCCTCCATGTCTGTCCATATTGATGCAAAGTTGGGTATTCATCCTTTCTGATGGAGGCATAATACTCCATTGTATATATGGACCACATCTTCCTTATCCATTTATCTGTTGAAGGGTACCTTAGCTCCTTCCACGGTTTGGTGATTGTGGACCTTGCTGCTGTGAACACTGGGGTGCATGTGGCCCTTCTTTGTTCAACATCATTAGCCATCAGGGGAATTCAAATCAAAACCACCCTAAGATACCACCTTCCACCAGTTAGAACTGCAAAAACTGACAAGAAATAACAAATATTGGAGAGGTTGTGGACAAAGGGGAACCCTCATAGGGATTTCAGGAGGCTGAGAACTCCACCGGATTAAGAACCTATTATATGTCAGTCTCTTTACTGTGCTTTGCCTGCATTAACGGGTATCCCTTGGTTTTTGAAAGTTCATGTTAACCACTTTACTTTTACGAAAGAACAACATTAGTACTTGTTTTCACTAACTGACAGAAATCCAAAGAGGATTTTCACTCCATGAAGAAAGGCCAAAAGTGGGCATAGCTTTGACCATTTGTATGGAGGCAACATAAACCGAGCTGAAGGAGCAGCGCCACACAGCGCCTCCCCCGGGAACTACACTCAGTATCGCAGCATCAAGCCCCCAGAACTTTCAACTGTGTCTGTGAGCATCTGTGCTTTACCTCGATATGTTTTGTGCATCCCTTAACATGTTGTGTCCCAAGGCACCAGAAAAGCCAAAGCGGTTTTTATTCTTGGGGTCTGGAAATGCTCACACATTTTTTTCCGTATAGATTAATGGTAATTGTTTCTTCACTTTGCCATTTGGGCTTACAAACGGTTTCACAGGAATGCTCTACTTTCGGATGGTGGGGAAAACCTGTATTCGATTTATTTTGTACAAAAAGCCTATATTCTAGGTATCATCATTCCCACCTCTCACATAAAGACATCAAGCTCAAACAGATCAAGAAATGCCCCCATGGTCACACACAACAAATGGATGAACTAGACGGAATCCAAAGTCAGGTGATTCCAGCCCAAAATCCCTTCCCCCAAACCGTAAAGAAATACACGTAAAAATAGCCTAAAAATGCTGAAGCCAAGTCATCCACTAACTAGAAATGCTTATTAAAATGGCATCTCATGTATCCTGCATTGTCAGAGAATGAGTGATTTCATTTAAGTGGGATTTTGCAGGTATCTAAACTTTACCCCTAATTAAGAATTGAACTCCTTTTTTTTAAAGTAGAAAATTTTAATGGAAAATTTCCAAAAGTAATTACATTCTTTTTTGGTGTCTTAAATACACATGGATCAGAATTTTAAGATTTCTAAAAATAATCCAGGACATTAATGAATATCAGGCATGAAAATGAGATACAATTGGGCAATGTTCTCAGAGTCTGTGATGTGGGTAAAGCAGCCCCAAATGGCTGAACTTGTTAGTCTTCCAAACCTACTTTTTTCCAGAATACCTTATTATTAAAAAAAATGTTTAAGTGTGCAGAAAAGTTGAAAAAATGTATCCATCACCTAGATTCTTATATATAACATTATAAAATACTTGTTTTATCACACATATATCCATCTATCCATGATCAATTTGTCCTTTCAAAAATGTATTTAAAAGTATATTGCAGATATCAGCATAATTTCAGTATGTGTATCATATCAATATGTATGGTATTTTTCTATTGAGATACAATTTACAGACAATGAAATGCACAAATCTTAAGTGAATATTCACTGTTTTGACAAATGAACACACCTGTGTAGCCCCCAAACTTATCAATATGCAGACCATGACTACTGCCCCAGAAAGTGCCCCAGAGCTCCATCCCATTCAATTTCACTCACACTCCTGGGGAGCCTACTTTCTACAGGTCTTCTTTCTCTTCCCCCTGCTGTCAGCTGTCACTTTACAAATGCCAGAGGTTCTGTTTCTAATCTGTGACCTCATTTTATCTGTACTTATCTGGGTAAGATTGTGAGAGAAATTCTAAAGCCATTTCAGGAAGCATGGGGCTTGGGGCTATCTTTCCCAGGAGGCTGAGAGGCATTTCTCCCCCCAACAAGGATTTGGGAGTATGTGATATTGCCAGCAGCCTGATTTCCATATAAATAGAGTGCTAGCAGATTGTTATAAAGCTTGAGCAGCTCTCTTTCCATCTCTAGATATCTATCTATCTGTAGATATCTATAGATATCTAAATATCTATCTACCTGTAGATATCTATAGATATCTAGACATCTATCTTTTTCTATCTACAGATTCAGTGCTGATATATAAAAGATTAGAATTTCTTCAGGAGTTAAAATTTCTGTGTGCTAGTATTTCACTAGGTTCTGAGGGACTGGTGTTGAGTGGAAAATACATGCACCCCAATGTTTATAGAAGCATTATCTACAATAGCCAAGCTAGGGAAGCAGCCCAAGTGTCCACTGACTAGTGAATAGATTAAGAATATGTGGCATATGCACGTGATGGAATACTATCCAGCCACGAAAAGAATGAAATCTTGCCATCTGCAAAGACTACAGAACATAATGCTAAGTGAAATAAGTCCGTGAATGACAAATACTGTAGGATTTCATTCCTATATGAAATTTAAGAAATAAAATAAACAGGCAAAGGGGGAAAAAGGAGAGAGAGAAACCAAGAAACCAAGAAACAGACTCTTAACGTAGAGAACAAACTGATGGTTACCAGAAGGGAAATGGGTGGAGGGAGGATGGGTTCAATAGAAGCTGGGGATTAAGGAGTACACTTGTCATGATGAGCACTGGGTAATGTCTGGAAGTGTTGAATCACTATATCATACACCTGAAACTAACCTAACACTGTGTGTTAACTAACTGGAATTAAAATAAAGACTTAAAAAATATAAAAAATAAAAACACCGATTTTGTTTTAAAAAGGAAAATAATGGCTCATCCATCTCTTTGAAGTTGTGGTGTTGTGACATTCATGTGTTATGACGCTGAGATACCCACATGTTGTGATGTTGACAATCACATGTTGAGATGTCAAGGCATTGCATGTGGAGATGTGACCGTCGGATTCACAGGCTGAGACGTGTTAAAATGTGGAGAGATTTGTAAGTTCATATGTCGCAATATCAGGTGTTGATTTGTGGTGACATTTGCCATGTTGAGATGTTGAGGCATTTGCATGTTGAGATGTTGAGACATTCACATGTGGAGAGGTTAAAACATTCATAGATGCAGATGTTGTGACATTTGTATATTGAAGTGTTGAGAGATCCACATGTTGGGATATTGAGACATTTGCACAATGAGGTGTTAAGGTATTTACAAGTTCTGAAATTAAGACATTCACAGGTTGCCATATTAAAATATTCACAATTCAGATGTTGAGCTTCTCACTTGCTGACATGTACAGACATTTACAGGATTAGTGGAGACATTCACATGTTGAGATGCTGAGATAGTTACAGGATGAGATGTTAAGATCTTCTCATTCATATGTCTGACTTCGAACATCAGATGACTTTAGCTGGGCTTAAGATAGAGATACTGACTCCTGAGCAATATCTGTAGACTCTTCTTCCACATCCCTTTGCAAAACCACAGCAAACTGTGTTGGTACCACCTTGGAGGCTTCCATGGATGATTTCCATCCAATGGGCCCATGGCATCCTGCATCTTTCTGCCTGGGGATGCTCTCTGGCCCCAAGTGAGGGCTCAACCTCTATATGGGCAGGCAAGAAATACTGAGGGAGGTGGTTATAGCCCAGAAGTGACCCTCAACTATAGCAGGATGAGATTTAGGAGGCAAATACCTCAGTTTCCGTACCTGACAGTGATTCATCACTATCTCCCAGAGACAGTTCTCTCCACTGGAACTGAGCCCTGTTGTTCTCAGTAGTAACATTCCCTGCTGGTATTTATTGAGATCACCTCCCAAACAATGTACTTGCATTCAAATTCATGTTTCTGACTTTGGTGGGAACCCAAACTAAGTGATCTCCAAAGCACTTCAAAGACCAGTGCTATCTCCAAATAGATAGTCAGAAAGCAAAAAGTCAGTACAATTCATCCCTGCCAAAGGAGACACTTCCTCTTCCACAGCTTTCCAGGTTACCAGCTACTCACTGCGTTGCTGAAGCAGGTGGTTGTAAGGACATGCTCCTTGAGGACTAAGGGGCACCAAATGACAGAAATCTATGGAAGTGCCTCATATTCTATTACCATCCCTTCTGGGCTGAGGACATGCTCACCTCCCACCACATGGCAATCTGGAAGGGTCCCTCCTCTCCCTTAATACCTAGATGCCCATGTGAGTCAGGGGCACATGAGCTGACTGCTCTCTTTTAAAGAGGGGGGTGCTCCCAGAATGGTGCCCTCAGTGAGTAGAGAGAGTACGGGAGCCCCATGTAGGCTGTTTGTAACAAATTTCTCCTTGAATCACTGGGTGGGTATAATGAAGGATGTGTGCAGGGACAGAAGACTCTTACAACATGGGCAATCTGAAAGAATAAGAAATGTTCATGGGAAAACAATGGATCAAGAAAGACACAAATGGTACCACTGCTATGAAAAACTGGTGGTTCCTCAGTAAACTGACCAAAGAAGGGTTCAAACAAAAAAAACTGTACATGAATGTTTAGAAAAGTACTATTTACAACAGGCATAAGGGGGAAACACCCAAAGGTCCATCAACAGATGAACAGATAAACACAATGTGATATATCCACACAATGGAATATTATTTAGTTCAGCCACAAAGAAGCATGAAGTATTGATGCATGTTAATTTATGTAGCTGACCCTTGAACAATGCAGGTATTGGAGTGATGATCCTGAGCAGTTAGAAATTTATGTATAACTTTTGACTTCCCCAAACTTAATTGCTAGTAGCCTCCCATTGACCAATGACAAACAGTTGATGAACACACATTTTGTGGCTTACATTATATACTGTATTCTGACAATAAGGTCAGCTAGGGGAAAAAATATTAGTGAGAAAATATATTAGTAAGAAAATAAGGAAGTGAAAATATATTCATAGTACTCTACTGTAAAAAAAAAAATCCATATGTAAGTGGATCAACATAGTTCAAACCTTGTTCTTTAGGGGTCAATTATACATACCTTGTACATATATACATATTTAACATATGCTGTAAACATCATGCTAAATGAAATAAGCTAGATACATATTATATGAGTCCATTTATATGAAATATCCAGAATAGTCAAATCCACAGGTAGAGAACACAGACTAGGGTTTGCCAGAGGCTAGGGGCAGAGGGGAGTCAGGAGTGACTGCTAATGGGTACAGGGTATCCTCAGGGGTGACAAAAATGTTCTGGAACCAGAAAGACGTGGTAGTTGCACAACATGGTGAATAGAATAAGTGTCACTAAATTATATACTTTAAACTTGTTAAAATGGTACATTTTATGTGTATTTTACCACAATTTTTCCTAAAAGGAAAACACAAGTCTGTGAACATGGACACCTTTGGATTTCTGAAGTCTGATTTCTATCAGACACTTTTATAGCTCAAATGCGCCTTAGAGATAAGCTACTCTGTAATCCAATTTTAAAGCTCGAGAAAGATTCAGAGTAGTCAATGACTTGGTTAAAGTTGCAAAGGGAATTAGGAAGAGTCATTTCATCTGATGGAGGTTCTACTTCTCTTTTTCCCAAAATGAGACAAAAGTTTACAAGGGGGAGGCATGGTTCTGTAACAGGCCATCAAGCACAGCTAAGCTGGAGAGCAAATATACCTTGGTTGGACCTACCATGGTAGTAACTGAGGAGCAGCCCATGACAAGTGGGGATTACAAGGAGCAGAAGCAGGGGTGCCTGGCTGGCTCAGTGGGGAGAGCATGTGACTCTTTTGATCTCAGGGTTGAGTTCAAGCCACACATTAGGCATGGAGCCTACTTAGAAACAAACAAACAAGAAGGGCAGGAGTGGGTACAGCTATGAAAGCTGAACATCAAAATAACTTGCATGGCCATCTAGGAAAAATCAAGATAGCCCACACCTGTTTTCAGGCCAGCAGTCCCCGGCAGACTCACTGGAATATCTGAGAGGCTTTGCCAGTTGTCTGAAGAGTGAGGTGACACCTCCCCAGCTGGGGTCTCTTGCCCAAAAGAAGGTTCCTCAATAGGAGGAGGTATTTACAAGATAATAGCAGGGTATGTATGTATCCCTGATCTCAGGGTGGTAAAGGACTTTTTAAACAAGACACAGCACAAACCATAAAGAAAAAAGTGATGCATTTGACCACCTTAAAGTATAAACCTTTCATGTATCAAAAACCACTACCAGGGATGCTTGGGTGGCTCAGTTGGTAAAGTGTCTGACTCTTGATTTTGGCTCAAGTCATGATCTCAGGGCTGAGTTCAAGCCCTGCTTAGGATCCCATGCTAAGCATGGAGCCTGGTTAGGATTCTCTCCCTCTCCCTCTGCCCCTCCCTCTCTCCTGTGCATGCTCTCTCTCTCTCTCTAAAAACAAAACAAAACAAAACAAAACAAAAACAAAAACAAAAAACAAAACACCACCATCAAACAGAAGAAGAATAAGCCATAAACAAAATATAGCACTAACAAGGAATTGATATCCAGGATTTGGAAAGGTCTCTTACAGTCACTAAGAAAAAAAAAACAACAGGCAAGGTTTATGACTAAGCAATTTGCAAAAGAAAGCATACAAATGCCCAATAAACTTACAAATGGAAGCTGATCTTGATTGGCTTATTTGTGTCCTGGGGCTGCTGTAACAAATGACCACATGTTGGGGGCCCTAAAATAGCAGACATGTATCATTTCACAGCACTGGGGACCAGAAGGCCAGAGTCAAAGTGTCAGGAGGGCCACACTTGCTCTAGAATCTCTCAGGGAGAATCTGTTTCTTGCTTTTTCTCAACTTCTGGTAGCTGCTGGCATTCTTCAGCTCATGGCCTTAGTGTTCCTGTCTCTGCCCCTACCTTTGCATCACTGCCTGCTCTGTGTATGTCTGACCTCCCCTTGGCCTCTCTTATAAGGATACCTGTGACGGCATTTAGGACCCACTCCAATAATTCAAGGTAATCCTCCCATCTCAAGAGCCTTAACTTAATCAGATCTGCAAGATCTTTGCAGATAATCGTCACAGGTTCCAGGGAGTTAGGACCTGATATCATGGGGGGGCATCATTCATCTCACTGAAACCAGGAACCAGAGGAATGCAAATTAAAGCCACATGGAGACACATCATTAGACTGGCATGTATTAAGAGGTTTCACAATACTAAGTATTTACAACAATGCAGAACAATAGGGACTCACATCTCCTGCTGGTGAGAATGTAAATCTATCGGTATAACCAAGAACGGTCTGGTAGAATCCCTAGAAACTAAGGACGCATATACCCTACGATCCAGCCATTCCACAGCTAGAGAAATTATCTTTGCAGGAGACACCCTTAAGAGTGTTCAGCATGGTCTGGTCATGTCAAAACCCTGGAAACAATCCTAACGTCCATCGACAGGAGGACAGCTAACAAAATCATGTTGTAGTCAGGCAACAGGATACCACACAGTTTAAAAAAAAAAAAAAGGCTGAGTCTCATGCATGACATGGGTAAAGCTCATACACATAACGTCAAGGGCAAAAAGCACATTGCAGGACTCACGCAGTGAGAAATCATTTAGACCCATTTCAAAAACAGGCAACTGATACTGGATGTTGGTTATAGATATGTACATTTGTGGTAGAAGCCTAAAGATATCCACAGGAACCACAAACACCCAATTCTAGACATAGGTTGCCCCTGGGAGGCAGGGGAGCGGATAGGAGCAGTGAGAAGTCCAAAGGAGATTTCCAAAAGTATCTGCAATTGTTTATTTCTCAGGTGGGGATGGATATATGGATGCTTGCTATATTATTCCCTATATGCTTTCATGTCTGAAATAGTTTGTCACTTTTTTTTTCAATGTAGGAGGTGATCTATATGGCCACCAGCAGTGGTGACAGAGGATCCATCTCAGTGGGAAGGCCAGGCAGGAGGGAAAGTTTGGCCCTAGTCCCGAGGGTTCTTAACCAAGGGATCTATAGGGGACCTGGGAACTGTGAAGAGGAAATACATGTTTTCTTTTACTGACTTCTAACTGAAATGTAGCATCTCCTTCTAATAAGAATGTAGGCAGCAAGCTACATGATATTATAGCAATTTCTTTGACTTTATCACCCATAGCTGTCAGATACTTTATAGCCCACTGTAGTGTGGCAGATATCTCCGGATAGCATTAATGCTCATCAGCAATTCAAAATGACAGTAGTTATTAGACCCACCACCGGATCTTGCTATTGGATGTGAGAATAAAGAAGCACATGGATTATTACTCCATCACCAGGTGGTTTATTCACAATGCTGATAACTATATTGCAGTGTAGTTGCAATACTTTCTGCTGTCCTGTGTATTTTATCCAATGTGTTTATTTTTTTTTTTTAAGATTTTTATTTATTTGTCAGAGAGAGAGACAGAGAGCGCACAAGCAGGGGGAGCAGCAGGCAAAGGGAGAGGCAGGCTCCCTGCTGAGCCTGATGTAGGACTTGATCTCAGGACCCTGGGATCATGACCTGAGCAGAAGGCAGATGTTTAACCAACAGAGCCACCCAGGCATCCCTATCCGATGTGTTTAGAACAAGATCCTTCCCCAGACTGCCAAGCGGATTGTGCACCCTTGGAAGGGGTGAGGTACTGGAGGCTCCCAAGGAGTTGGGTCAGTGGCCATGGATGGTCCCTGGGAGTCCTCAGAGCTCCAGGCTGGAAAAGTCAGAGATAGAAATCAGATCCCAATTTAAGAAGGAGAAGCAAGTGGCCCGTGTTTATCTTAGCAGATATACAATGCCGAGGCCAGGAATTAAGCTGAGCTCTCTTCCAGTGTTCCATCCTTGTTACCCCATCTTCTGTGTCTTGTCTTACTAGATTTTCATTGGGGCTATCCTGTGAAGTGTTCTGAAACCCACATCAAAATGCTAACAGAAGAACTGAGCTGGTGGAGAAAGGCTCAGAGGGGGCCTCCACACCGAACAGAAACCCAAGCGAAGGTCGAGTCTTTAATTCAGTAATTGGAACCACGTGCAGCTTCCTCCCTGTGGGCCAGAAGGATGCCTGGGTGGAGCAGAGGCGTGAGGACCAGCTGGTTTCCTGACTCAGCCCAGCCTGAGGTGTGGCCAGGCCTTGGGAAATCTGAATGGAGGCAAAAGATGCCAAGATGGAAAAGAGAACACAATTGCTTCGGGCTGAAAGCAGCTTTGTCTGCTTCACTGAGAAGGGGAGCTGTTTCAGGATTTCCACCCTCCAGGGAAGACCTTAGGGAGCTTCTATCCCCCTCGGCTGCCCACTGGAGGAGAAGCGACTTATCTTAGGAGTGAAGTTGGTGAGAGGCCAACGTGCAGTGGGCCACATACATATATACTTTCCATAAAGCCCGCCATTTACTGAGCACTTGCAATGTGCTAGGCAAGCTGCTGAATGTTCCTAAAAGTCAATTTTGGGGCACCTGAGTGGTTCAGTCGGTTAAGCGCATGATTTCGGCTCAGGTCATGATCTCAGGGTGGTGAGATCGAGCTCCAAGTCAGGTTCCACGCTGGAGTGGACCCTGCTTAAGATTCTCTCCCTTCCTCTCCCTCTGTTCCTCACACCCCACACGTGCATGTGCGCGCTCTTGCTCTCTCTCTAAAAAATAAAAAAATTAAAAAAAAACTGTATTGAAGTGCAATCTACTTGCAATAAATTGTAGCCATTTAAGGTGTACATTTCCATCACCCACCGAAATTTCCTTGTGCCCCTTTGTGGTGCATCCCTTCCACACCTGACCCCCCATGTAACCACTGGTCTGCTTTCTGACTCTACAGATTCATGTGCATTTTCTAGAATTTTATACAGATAGAATCATCCAGTGTGTATGCTTTCGTGTCTGGACTCTTCACTTCACATGATGCTTTTGAGATCCATTCATGCATTTTCAGTGTTCATTTCTTTAAATATTAAGTAGTATCCCATTACATGCATTTATCCCTATTTATCCATTTACCAGTTGATGGCTATCTTGAGTTCTTCCAGTTTGGGGCTATTATAAATGAAACTGTGATGAACGTTTGTGTGCATGTCTTTTTATTAACCGTGTTTTCATTTCTTTGGGGGTAAAGAGCTAAGTGCCCCATGGCTGGGCCATATGCTGAGTGTATGCTTAATGTATATGAAATTCCAAAGTGGCTGTATAATTTTGTATTTCCATTAACCATATATTAGAGTTCCAGTTACTCCACATCCTTAGTAACACTCAGCATTGTCAGCTTTTACATTTGAGCCATTCTAGTGATTGTGCAGTGGTATCTCACTGTGGTTTTACTTTTCATCTCCCCAGTCACTAATGATGGTCTCTTGCTCTACTTTAAATAGTCTACTTTAAATAGCAGTTTTTAATGATGCGAACCCTTTGGACAAAGACTGTGTCTTGATAATCCTTGTATCTCTAGCACGGTATTTAACACATGGTAGGTACTCAATAGAGGTCTGTTAAGAAATGAGCAAATAAATTCCAGTTACTTCTGGGATGTAATATAATGGTATTCTTAGGGCCTACTAAACAGTGTTAAACTGCAGGCTTTTTCTTTTTTAAAGATTTTTTTTTTTTATTTGACACACAGAGAGAGATCACAAGTAGGCAGAGAGGCAGGCAGAGAGAGGGAGAGAAGCAGGCTCCCTGCTGAGCAGAAAGCCTGATGCGGGGCTCGATCCCAGGACCCTGAGATCATGATCTGAGCCGAAGGCAGAGGCTTAACCCACTGAGCCACCCAGGTACCCCTAAACTGCAGGCTTTTCTATAGTGAATGGCCCAAGACTTAATTTTTTTCTGATTGCTGTGATTAAACTCTCTCCCCCACTGAAGACTGTCAGCCTCCCACTGCCTGTAGATGACCCATGACCCAAACTGGTGATTTGAATCTATTGTGGGCTTGTATGGGAAACAGACAAAGAAGTGTGACTTTTAAATGTACAACTATATAAATAAAGGCAAAGAGGCCTGAAAAAGAGGCTTCAAGACTTCAGAAGATGGTTTGGGGGAAATTGTTTTAGAAGATTGGTGTGCAGTATTTTTACCCATCAAGGACTGAGAAATGACATATTGAAAAGGGGTCCCTAGTGCAGGCAACAATTTTGCAGTGAGTTTCAAGGCAGACAATTGGGGCCTTGAGGTGAGAAACCAAGAAAGTGGGATCTGGGTTCAAATCCTGATTCCTCTGCTCATTTTCCCAACTCTAGAAACTCCTGAATCCCACTGAGGACAAACGATGCTGTGTTTATGGGTTTTGTTTTTTGTTTGTTTGTTTTTTAAAGACTTATTTATTTGAGAGAGAGAAAGAGAGCACGTGAGAGTGGGGGGAGGGGCAAGGGGAGAGGGCAAGAACCTCAAGCAGATACCCTGCTGAGCTCACAGCCTCACGCAGGGTTTGAATTCACAACCTCGAGATCACGACCAGAGCCAAAATTAAGAGTCAGATGCTCAACCAACTGAGCCACCCAGGCACCCCTGTTTATGGGTTGTTTAAATCATTAAATGAAGAGATGAATGTGGTGGCTCTCCACACACACCCACTTACAGCAGCCTTTCAATACGTGTGAGCTTCCTTCTTCCTGCACAATACTTGGGGTGATCACTGCCCTTGGTGTCAGCCAAGGTCTTTAGCAGCTGATGCTGCGTCCCTCCAGCTGCTGGGGCTAAAGCTGGGACTCTGTCCACAGAAATGCCCACTAGAATTCTGAACACTGACTGAAAAACCCCAGGCCTCCAGGCGTGTTCAATGAGTAACTTATGTTAGTACAGAAACTAAGACCCCTTGACTCAAGCAGGGACAATTCTGCTATAGCACTAACCCCTCCCCACAACGGATCAGGTCAAGGCTAAACCTGCCTTAAAGGCCATCCTTTCTGGCTCTTTCCCCTGCCACATCCTGCTTCTCTCTCTCTTTCACAGACTTCTCCTGAGAGCTCTCCCTCAGTAAATCACACGCTCATAGATCCCCATCTCAGGCTCTGCTCCTAGAAACCCACAACACAGAGGGGACTGTTTTCTCCCCTATGCGTTAATGACACAAAGGATAAGATTTTTTGAAGCCACACTCTCTAGTCAGTAGAGTGGGAAGTTTCCCATGAATTATGTGCTGGTTTAAAGCCATGGAAATTCTGCAGATGATGGCATTCAGCCTGTCCCAAATCAATCACCTGGGGGAAAACAGGTTAACTTAGCCATCAAACAAGAGGCATTTTCAGAAGCCTTAGGTTGTGGACAGAAGATAACTACCCAAAGCTAAACCTCTAGTCAGAGTGTCAATGGCATAAAAGACGCTGACATATACCCCAGGAGAGGCATTTTGAGGTGGCAGGGAGTGACAAATATGACTACCCCTGTTGGTATACACATAAGTGCTGATGAGAAGCTGAATCACTTAGGTTACAAAGCAAACACTGGAGAACTTCTCCAAGTTGTTTGTCAAGCTAGAACCTGAGGACAAGTAGACAGGAGAAGCTGGAAAGGGTGGTAATAGCTAGAGAATCAGAGGAATGGGGGGTCCTATCTAGCCATACATGCAGACACAGAGAACACACTGCAACTGTGTCCCATGGGTTGGCCCATGATGCAGAGATAAGACAGAGAGGGAAGAGCAAAAATAAGCTTTAACTTCAGGAAGGTGGGCTAGCAAAGTGGGCAAGAAGAGAAGTGATCCCTACACATATGAAGGAGTTAGCCCACCCCTATGGATAGACCTGGCAGAGCAGCAATTAGAGATGCCCATGTCACCAAGACTAGGTTTCTGGGGAAGACTGATGAGGTACGAATGTGGGGGAAGTCTCCACCTTCCTCGACTGACCTGGATCTGAGCTCCTGAAGACCATCACAGAGCCAGCCAAACATCAAAGCATCTGAGAAGAGATGATGTCAATGACCAAGGGACATGGGAGCTAGTCTACAGGGAATGCCATTGGCACAGATATGTGTAAAATCGATGGGAGGAGAGAAAGGGCAAGAAGCCCATGTGCAGATATTGAGAAAGGTCTTTATTAAACTGCCCCTGGGGCTCGGACAGAGGTGAGTGGAAAACTCCATTTGTGGTCTTTCTTGGAGTTCTCTCAAGCTAATGAAAAACTTAGCACAGGGCTACACCCAAGACTGACAGACAACCCACAGAACCCAAGGAGAAGTTGTCCTAGAACCATCCTTTTCTTCTGACTTCTAACAAAAAGTAACTGAAAAGAGCAGACGTATCAATTATGTGTCTAAACTGGTTTCCCCAAATCTAATCATTCACATTAAATTACAAAATTTCATCTCTTATGCTAATACTGATCAATTGGCAATGGCTTCCTTGAACTCTAGGTTGAGAAGGGTGTTGTGAATGACTATTGATGTAAGGCAAGATCAGTGGAGGGGAGATGGTAGCTTGTGTGCCACAGATTTGTCCTTTTATTGTTGTTGTTTAGGAAAGTCTAATGAGTTCAAATGCTAAACAGTTAAATCAAATTATCTTTGCATGTGGATTTTTTAAAAACACCTTAATCCTGTCTAAATCCAATAGCACAAATAATAATGGTAAAAAGAAAGGAAGGGAGGAAAAGAATAAAAAGACAGGACAGGAGAGCAGAAACTCAGATAGAAGTAAGTCTGTGAAAGAAAAGAAATAAGTCTGAAACTTTGCAAAGTAACTTTGGTATCTTCCACCAAATTCTATTCTAATTAAATGCTCTTTTTACCAACTACAGAACAAAATTATATTTAACATTATAAAAATATTTCCCATTTTTCATATATAAATTCCCTAGCTATGAATTCATTCCTTATAAATAGCAGAGCTGGTAACTCTCAGTAATCTCTGGCTTTAGGTAGAGCTGCTATAGCCAAGAATGTCTCTGCACCCTTTTCTCCAAAACTTCTGGAGGTGTCCAATTGTGCCCACATGTCGAAGGGACATTCTTCAACTTGCTGAGTCTCCAGTTGAATATATAACTTACAAGGATTAGTTCTGTGACATAATTAAGGCAATCATTACAGCTAAGAGCTTAGGGATGTCTGCCTCATAGGTGACAAACTGTGTAGATAAAACACAAACCAGAGCAAACTGAAGAATGAAAAAAAACAACAAAAAAAAAAAACACAAAAAAACAAAGAAGCCAGAGTTTCAGCAATAAAGACCACTCTGCAGTCATTCAGTCTTAATTCGGGCCCTCCAGAAGCAGAATCTGAGACAAAGACTCAAGGCAGCTCGTTTATTGGGAGGTAAAGGAAACCCAGAAAGTGCAGAAGTGGGACAGGGAAGGAAGGCAACCAACAAAGGGTTAAGTTATCAAGCTAGTGATGTTATAAGCCAACTGAAACTCATTCTCTGGGGAACCTCTGGGAAACCAACTAAAGTATGTACCTCAGGGCCTTCCCACCCAATGGGAAAGGTAGGTGAGGTATTTATACACCAGCCTACATCAGTTCTTGGCTGAGGACTGTTCCCAAGGATATTCATCCCCTGGAACTTCTGGTTGACTTTGTGGAGTAGAGTCATTTTCCCAGGATTTGGAGAACCTCTAAAACCCTCAGGCAAAGAGATTCAGATTCAAGCCATGAGAAATTTGGGCAGTATAAACCTAAGTTTTAAGGCCGGAGGGACATAAGCTGGGCATCAACAGTGCCTGGTACATGATATAATCCCCTTAGTGTGCAAAAGGAGACGCATGACCAGTGTGGCTAAAAGGTGGACCAGAGGCAGAAAGATCAGGGATTGAAACAGAGATTCTGCAGGATTTCCCTACATGGAGACAGTGTGAGTGTGTTGGTTTGCTCCTATGATGCTTTCGGAAAGAAAACAGAGGAGTGACTTTAGAGAATGTTTCTTGGCAGGAGGGTCTTAAAATTCACCAAATACACATTGCTTGACAAAGTACTGGGATAGCCCACAAAGATGAAGGGGTAGAGCACTTGCCCTTAAAGGGGTGTATTTCCAGGAGGAAGTAAGGATGGGTAAGGCACACAAATGATTTCCCATGAAGCAAGATGTGCCAGACATCACAAGGAAGGGAAACCCAAAGCATTTCCCTGAGGGACAAACTGTCTCTGCTTGGGTGAGCATGTCAGCCTCCTTTGAGGGGTGGGTGATATTTGAGAAGTGTGCCACATAATGGAGAAGCCTTTGGCTAGGACAGATGGAGAGGAAGGAGATCACTTCAAGAGTGGAGAATGAAATGATACCTAGCACAGAGGCATGTGTGGGTGGGGGAGTGGGGAGGACTGATGAGCTCCCAAAACACCAAGCACCTGGTGCATACATGTCACACATTCTGAGGAATGTTGGAGAATGGGAGGAAATAAAGTGTCACAGGTGAGCTGGGGTCCTGGTAAGGGCTTGAGTACCCAGCAGAGAACTCACTCTGTCAACTAAGAAGAAAGATGTATAGCATTACACCAGACTTGCTCAAGGACAACTCTATCAGTCTGTCAACATGTTAATAGGCACTGAGGGCCAGAACTGGGGTGGTGGCAGCATTAACATCAAGGCACAAATGCATGCAAGGGATTAAAAAGTGGGGCAGCTAGTGAGAGAGACAGAATATTCCTTACCTGTGCTGTGCAACTGAACTTTCTGAGATGATGCAAATAATCTGTATCTGCACTCTCCAATATAGTACAGCTTACCCCCTGCTACATACTGATGGCTCATCCAGAATTGGCCATGTATGCACGTATGGGAGAGTCTATCTGTGGTGCCAAAATGAGACTAAACAGAACCTTCCATCAGCTGGGAATTCCCAATCCTCCTTGTAGAAAGCAAACTGTCCTCAAGAGGCCCATCTGAAGTGTGAAACACCTTTGCCAGCCCATAAAGAATGTTTGGAGTGCTGCAGTTTAAAACTGAAACCCCACATGGGGAGCCCTTGGCTTCTAGCAGAGCCTGAACAGATGTCCTGGTGGGGGGGAGGGGGGCAATGTCAATTACCACTTTGTTGTGACCTGCCAGAGTAGCTGTCTGTCATCAGTTGGCATGCTCACCACAGAACATAAGCCAAAGATGGCACAACCCTTGATGGAATCAAAATGAAATGTTCTGTACAGCACCCTGAGAGATCTGGAGGCAGGGCGAGGCTGGGAGGCAACTGAGCTCTGTGCATAGAGTTGTCCAACCACTTTACAGCCATTACCTCCCTTTACCTCCACAACCACCCCACGGAGTAGGTCTTATCATCCCCACCTTGAAGATGACAAATCTGGGGCCGAGGTACCACTTATCTGAAGTGCTGCTGCTGCTAAGAGACGGGCTGGTACAGGACTGAGGCAGGAGTGACTCCCAAGCCTGGGGCCTTCTATTGCTCCATACACATCCCCAACTCAGTGCCTTTGACCTCCATAATGTCACCCTCAGTCTTCACATTAGAATCAATCACTGTTTCATGGGAAAAATCAGGGCTCTGTGCTAATTTATAGTCACAAATATTAATATTTTTAAAACTCCAGGGGCTCATGGGTGGCTCAGTTGGTTAAGCATCTGACTCTTGATTTTGGCTCAGGTCATTATCCCAGGGTCCTGGGATAGAGCCCTGGATCCGGCTTCCTGCTCGGCAGGAAGCCTGCTTCTCCCTCCCGCTCTGCCTGTTGTTCCCCCTGCTTGTGTTCTCTCTCTCTTTGTCTGTCAAATAAATAAATAAAATCTTTAAAAAAAATTTTTAAAACACCAATCTACTTAATGGTTTGCTTTATTTTTTCCTTTATTAAGAGACTCTGTTTTGTAGAGAGATGTAGATTTACCAAAAAAATTGAGTGGAAGGCAACAGTTGAGAGTTCTCCTACATCCCCTCCTCACCCCAGTTTCCCCTATTATTAATAGCTTGCATTAATGTGGTACATTTGTAACAAGTGATGAACCAGTACTGATACCTTATAATTATCTAAAGTCCACAGTTTACATAAGGGGTCACTCTCCATGTTGTATACAGTTCCATGGGTTCTGACAAATAATGTCATGTATCCAGCATTTGAGTATCACGCAAAATACTTTCACCACCCTAGAAATCATTTTTTTAAAGATTTTAATTTATATATTTTTTTTAGAGACAGAGTGGGGGAGAGGCAGAGGGAGAGAGAGAATCTTAAGCAAGCTCCATGCCCAATGCAGAGCCTAACATGGGGCTCAGTCTCAAAACCCTGAGATCATGACCCAAGCCAAAATCAAGAGTCAGATGCTTAACCAACTGAGCCACCCATGAACGCCCACCCTAAGAAATCTCATATAGATTGTTAAAGGTTGCACCCATTTATACGTCCCAGCCTCTAGTCCCTGGAGTCCTAGGGAACCACTGATCTTTTTGCTTTCTCATTATTTTGCCTTTTCCAAAATGTCATATAGTGGGAATCATACAGTAAGTAGCCCTTTCAAGCTACCTTCTTTCACTTAGCAATATGCTTTTAAGGTTCCTCCATGTCTTTTTGTAGCTTGACAGCCCCTTTCTTCTTATTGCTGAATAATATTCCATTTGTATGGATATACCACAATTTGCTTATCCACAGACATATTGAAGGACATCTTGGTTGCCTCCAATTTGCGGGCTGTCCATTCTGTTCTATCGATCTATTTATATTCCTTCACCAATATCACACTTTCTAAAAAAAAATACACAGAAATCTATTTTATAAATATTTATATATTTATGAGTTACACACACTGTGCTCCTTTCGGCAGAGTATCACACTGTCTTAATGAATTTAGCTTTAAAATAAGGGTGAAGTGCCATAGTGTCAGTCTTCCAACTTAGTTCTTTCAACTTCTCTTTCAACACTGAGTAGGCTATCCTGGGTCTTTTGGCTCTCCATGTAAACTTTAGAATCACCTTGTTGATATCCACAAACTAACTGGTGGGGATTTTTACTAGGATGGCACTGAAGCTAGTCAGGATCAAGGTGGGAAGAATTGACATCTTAACACTATTGCATCTTCCTATCCATAAACATGGAATATCTCTCCTTGCATGTATCTAGCTCTTTGTTTCCTTTCATCAGAGTTTTCTAGATTTCCTCCTATAGATCTTGCATGTGTTGTTAGATTTATAACTAAGTATTTCATTGTTTTTCTGTGAATGTAAATGGTATTTTTAATATCAAATTCCAATTATTCATTGCTGGTATATAGGAAAGCACTGGACTTTTGTATCCTTGTATCTTGCAACTTGGCTATAATCACTTACTAGTTCCACGAGTTCTTATTGATTCTGTAGGATCTTCTATATGGGCAATCATGACATTGGTAAATAAAGACAGTTTTATTTCTTCCTTCCCAATCTGCATGCCTTTTATTTCCTTTTCTTATCTTATTGCACTAGCTAGGACTTCCAGTAGGCTGTTGAATAGAAATGGTGAAAGGAGACGTCCTTGACTTGTTCCTGATCTTAGGGAAAGGATATCTAGTTTATCAGCATGACTTTTATTGTTAAACCTTCTATGTGACATGGAGTAATGGGTCCTCTACTGATATTCCCTTGGCACTCAGTCTTCTGTTTCTGAGGGCTTTCTCTGGCCATAGAGCATGTTTGGCCCATTATGTGGAAAAGACCAGGAGTGCTGGGGAGTTAATTCTCCCAGAAGTAACCTTCAACCAATGGTATACAGGAGTTCATTTAAATGCTCTCTGGTGTCCTCACCCCTTGAGGATATCAATCTTGCATGTAGTCCATGTAGGTTCCCAGTGGTTCCCTGGGGTGAAGCCCCTATTACCCAGAAAGTTACCTACTTATTATTACTTCATTTATTAGCTTCTTTTTTAAAATTCACTTTTATTTTTTCAGTGTTCCCAGATTCATTGTTTATGCACCACACCCAGGGCTCCATCTATTTATTAACTTCTGTCCCTTGCCTGTCTCACATCCCACTCCTGTACCAGTGGTGCTTGGTCATTTTCCAAATAAACTAGTTAAATCCTACTCTCAGGGTCTGATTTTTGGGAAACCCAACCCAAAACCAAACCATGTATGTATGTATGTATGCATGTACGTACATACGTTCTATCTATGGGTGTAGAAATTAAGATTCAGAATACTTGTATACACTGTTCAGAAACGGCATGGTGTTTCCACTAAAAACACAACCAGGTATATGTTTCAACCATATTATTAAGCTTCAGAAATAATGAGGTAGTAAAAAATTAAATTAAAAAAATTAAAAGGCAAATAATTTATTTAAGTGATGAAGCCATACACTTTGCAATGGCCTCAACAAGTTCACTGCTCCCGTTTATTCACTGGAGGAGCAGATGTCCACAGATACTCAGCTGCTATCCCCAACCCAGAAACCAATGCTCAGAAGTAACGTCCACCATGATTCTTTCCAGGGTCAGAGATCAGGGCTTATTTCCATGCCTGTGGAAAATAGAGATCCAAAACACTTCCATATCAGTTTTGGCTACAAGTGAGGTCCAGGACCCAACAACTCTGAAAAACATGGCAGGGGCAAAGTTCCTTATGCTCCAACACTTTTACCAAGCATAGAACACCAGTAAAATCACATCCTAATCCCTCTTTCCTTTATGGGTGAGAAATCTACCACAAGGCCTATGAGGTCCTCCATGATCTGTCTTCAATGAACTTATCCAACATTGTTTCTCAAAGTTCCCTAGTCTTTCTCTTTGTTCTAGCCAGAACTTGGTGCAAACCCTAAGTGTCTGACCACATGGTCCAGCCTTAACCGCTGACCATTTCCAGAACAGGCCATAAGATTTCATTCTTCTATGCCTCCACAAATGGTATTCTCATTTCTCAAGATAGTCCTTCTGTCTTTTCAAACTCCTACACATCCATTAAGACCCAACTCAACATTTGTTGTTTCCTGTCTTGTTAATCTTTGCCATTCTAACTGGTGTAAGGTGGTATCTCAATGTGGTTTGGATTTGAATTTCCCTGATGGTTAATGATGATGAACATTTTTTCATGTGTCTGCTAGCCATTTGTATGTCTTCATTGGAGAAGTGTCTGTTCATGTCTTCTGACCATTTCTTGATGAATCATGAGAGACTGTGGACTTTGAGAAACAAACTGAGGGTTTTAGATGGGAGAGGATTGTGGGGATGTGTGAGGCTGGTGGGTGGGTATTATGGAGGGCATATACTGCATGGAGCACTGGGTGTGGTGCATAAAAAATGAATCTTGGAACACTGAAAAAAATTTTTAAAAATTTTTAAAAAGACTCAAGTGTTACTTCTTCTGTGAAGCTACATTCATTAGGCTGAAGTAGCATTTTCTTGAAAAATGCCAATAGATACAAAGATGAAAATAAAAATATCTTCTTTCATCCACAAGAAACCCATTCTTAACAGATTTTTAAAAATTTATTTATTTGACACAGAGAGAGAGAGCTCACAAGCAGGGGGAGTGGCAGAGGGAGAGGGAGGAGCAGACTCCCCACTGAACAGGGAGCCCAACACAGGGCTCGATCCCAGAGACCTGGGATAATGACCCAAGCAGAAGACAGACACTCAACTGACTGAGCCACCCAGGCACCCCAGCAACCTGATTTTTAATCATTACCCAATATTCCAATTGTAATTGGTTTACAATTGAATACAATCATTTATCTAATTGGATCTAATTGGTCCAAAGATTAACATAACCAGCTCAGCCCAAACTTATCATGATGGGTACCTGGGCAGGGTATAGGTGTCATGGATCTGTGCCAGGTTCCCACAGCACTTTGACAAGAGAGGAATGATATGATATGACGAATTAATGAATTTGGTCTGGCTGATGGCCCAGTCACTTTTGCCATGACCAATATTTTAAGTCTTGGATTTCAAGCTTTGGGAGGACAGGGAGCTAATCAGCCTAATTCACTATATGAGGCTTTATATTACTAAATCATCTGGAGGATGGCAAGAGAAAACCAGGCCCCCAAATAGAAACTGGTACTTAATTGTTCTTGTAGGTACAAACCAACATTGGTGTCCTACCTTGCATTTCTATATAAACCTAATGCAGACTAACATTCCAATAATAGTAATAACTAATTTTTTATAAAGCTTTAAAGATTATTATTAGAGATGAGAAAATGGAAGCCCAGAGAGTGAAATGAGTTTATCCAGTGCAGCTAAGGGGTGGAGCCGGAACTTAACCAAGAACTTATCCCAAGCCCAAGTGTTGTGCTCATTTCCACTACGTGATGCTATCTTCCCACAGGGAACAGTGAACCACCCCAGTAGGTCCCTGAAACGTGCAAGATGACATGCTCACGTCTATAGGATGCAGACTCAGGAGGTTCTCCAGGTGTTGTGGGCAACCTTCCAGTGAAGGCCATATTGTTCATGCTACAGAACATCCTGAATGGGAACATGGACTCCCTCTGCCCAAAGCCACAAAGTGTGAAGTATGCTTTTCTCCTGTTGGGCAGATTCCCCCAGGTTCTAGCACAGCTCCTCACCAAAAACAGCTTTCCTGTGACTCCTGCAGGAAGGGCCCAATCCAGAACACAGAGCTCTCACAGATGTGGCCAGTGAATTGCAGCTAGATGGTGAAGAGTCAGGAACACAGAGACACAGAGAAAAATGTCACAGCGGGCATTAAGAGCCTCCAGTTCTACACCCACCTTTCTTCACAGGGATTGGATGAAAGCCACACCATCTATGGGCTTGAGGTTCTTCATTTGTAGAATAAAGAAACCTGCCACTTGACTTCAAAAAGGCTGCCTTCAAGGGCTTTCTTATGGAATGGAAGCTGCATCCATTTGGCGGGCTTGGACACAAAGCTGCAAAATTCCAAAGCAAGGTTCCTGGGTGAAGTGGAGTTACACCCAGTCAATGAGAGAAGGCATATTTACTCTATCTTTAAGCCCTGGAGCCTTTCTAGCATGACACGGTAATATCTACTTTTAGAGTGTTTGAAGTGAACAGATGGCCATGCTCCCTAGGTCACTAGGTAGGATGTTAGAGCACCAGCTTTCTGGGAAGGTAACAGCCCTTCATGGCCCAGCACCCCTCTAGAACAAATTCTAGAACCCAAACCTATATTATCTTTGAATAACCTTTGGAGCATTCATAAAATGCAGATGCCCAGATTCCACTCCAAGCAATTCTACATTAGTGTGCTTGGTGGGGTCCAAGAATCTACATTCAAGGAAAAATTTTGCAAGTGATTCTCAGCAATTTCGGTGAGAACATCTCCATAAGCTAACTTAAAATTTTCAACCTAAACTACCTTGTTGGTTTGCCTATCATGCTGCGTCTCTCAAGCTGGGAGATTTGAAAATTACCCATGGACAGACCAACTGCCCAGACCAATTACATTAGGCCCTCTGGGAGTGACCCAAGCATCAGTACCTTCAGAATTCTCCAGGTGACCCTAGCCGGGGAAGAGTGCCCTCATCCTACAGAACGGTGGGGAGGTCCTCAACCCTGCAAGTCCAGGGTCCCAGACTAGATTCTGGTCCTATCATTCACCTTGTGCCAGTCCTCTTACCCTCTGGAGCCTCAGCTCCAAAAAAAGGGCCCATTAGACCCTCATTCAGCGGGAGTGAAGACTAAGTGTGGCCTGCATCCCAAGTATCCAATGCACTGACAACCCCCTCACTGAATCACACCTTACAACCGCACTTTTTACATTATTATTATTATTATAAACAGAAAATCTAGATGACAAGAAGCAGAAATCAGAACCTCATCACATTATTTCTGGGTATTTATTAGAAATACACAAGTCTCAGTTGCCAAGTGGTACCCAGCCTCGTTTGAGAGGACCTGGAAATCCTTGGTCCCCCAGCTCCTCACTGCTCACCCCCCACCACTTGTGCTCCCTGCACAGGCTGCAGGGCAGGGGTGGGGGGGTGGGTGTGGGGGGGTGTAGGTGGGGCTAAGCAGAACAATGCAGCAATGGGTGAGAATATCCATGCCCTCTGTCCCAACGCTAGCTGTATTGTTTGCTAGGGTTGCCTCAACAAGGTACCCTAAATGGGGTAGCTTAAATAATCTGGATTTATTATATCACAGCCCTAGAGGCTAGAAGTCAAAGATCACGGTGTTGGTGGAGTGTATTCTTCTGGAGGTTCTGAGGGAGAACCTGTTCCACGCTGCTTGCCTCACTTCAGGTGATCTGCTGCCAATCTGTTCATTGGCTTGGAGAATCTTCACCTCTATCCCTTTCTTAATCCTCACATGGCATTCTTCCTGAGTGTGTCTATGTCCAGATGCCCCCATTTTACAAGGATACCTATCAAACTGCATTAAGGCCCACCACAATGACATTTTAACTTGATCACCTTTGAAAAAAAACCCATCTCCAAATAAGACTACATACCTAGGTATTAGGGATTAGGAAGCCAGCATATCTATTTGACAGGGAGATACAATCCAACAAATAACATTCTCCCAAACCTAAAGATCTGAGACCAGCACCCCCCCACCCGGGGGTCGGGCACATGCCCCAAGTCCCACTGACAGAGACAGGCTGCGAAACGCATGCAAGGGTGGGAGGCCCTGGCTAGAACATCAGTTTGTTAAAATCCCTTGCTTCACAAACCATCACAAGAAATTCCTGTGGAGATTATACAAAACTCACCTTTTTTCCCACTTGGAACTCCTCTGCTTCCCTCTACCCAATCTACTGTTGCCTAAACATGATTGATCACACACTTCAAGTGTCACTAACTCCGAGTTGCAGCCAAGTGACCCGGCTCATGGCCAGGACTTGCCAAGGGCCATCCCCATATCAGCTCTGTCCTCTTCTCTGCTCTTGGTTGCTGGCCTTCAGCCCTCAGCACTTGGCAAAACTCACGGCCCTGAGTTAAGAACACAGTTCTACCCAGCAGGTAGGTCAGGGTGGGGTCTTTCTGGAACACCACGTGGGAGCCAAGTGAAATGTGAACTCCAGTATTTGTTTAAGAATTTCTGCTTCTCCCAACACTGCCATACCTTAGGTTCAGTTTTCCTAACCCGTTCCTATTTCTCTTCCTCATAAAACAGCAAATAGCAGAATTTCTGAACCACTAAATAAGTGAACTGACATTCTGTTCTCCTATAAATTGTTATATGGACTCAGAGATAGTTTATGAATGAATATTCTCATGGTATCCCTCATCGAGTGTATTTATTTACAAGCTCCATTCTGCAGGGCAGACAGCCACACAGATGCTGAACATGTAAAAAAAGACAAATGAAAACCGGTACCTGGAGACAAAAAAAAAAAAAAAAATCACTGCCCTCCATTAAAATGTAGCCCACATGATAAAATGAGGGCTGTGCACGGTTTTCTGAATCATAGCTACGGCCCAATGAATTCCCCATGGAAATACAACAGGGAGGGTATAACATGAAGCTCTGGAAACATTCAAATTAATTACAAACAGGGTCTGGTTTGTTGGAAGCTCTGTGTCCAAAAATGCCTTTCCACGATTCAGCAAGTTTATAGCTCTTTCGAAGCTTGGCAAGGGTCCCTGTGCTGAGGAGAAGCTATCCCCTTCAAAATGTGGAAATTCCCTGTGCGAATCAAAATGACATCTTCATGGCAACCCACGGATGTTTCCACTCAAACTGGGTCTTCCAGAGCCAGCCGGAGAAAGGTGGTGAAGACCCCTTCCAAGAGGCAAAAATGGCAAGTAACTCAGACTCAAAAATCACCAAGGGGCTCATGCTACAGTGGAGTGAGACCCCTAAAAATAATCTTGATAATAAGAGCTGTCACCAAATGAGTGTTTATTCCACAAACTGAAGTCAGAGGCTTCGTGAGCTTTAGCTTGTGTCATTCTGCAGCCCCACACTGTAAGTACCATGATGGTCCCATCATATTCATGTAAAACCTGCCACTATCCAGCTCAGCATCTTGCTCAAGGTAACACCTACAGTGATGGAGCCAGGTGTCCACATTTGGTTGGGCTCCAGAGCCCAGGTTCTTGAACGTCTCATGTCTTCAACAGTTAATGAGTCCAACCCCAAACTGAAATTGAATAGTCAGTGAGATCAAACCACCAAGGCATCCAGGGTGGCCTGACCCCAGAGGCCAAGGCAGTGCACTGTCCAGTCACGGTTTTCTCTTCCCAAGTGGCCTCAGTGGCAATGGCACCCAGAGGCTACGTCTGGGAATTCCATAAGTCTGAGAAGCAGGGGGCTTGATGGCTCCTTCATAAAAGAATTCAAGGACTGCAGTGCTTACTAAAATGTCAGAGAAAACTGACACATGACCAGCCAACAGGCCCTGAGGACTGCTGACTCGATTACATGACAAACTGTGGGAGGCAAGCCCCAAATTAACATCCTGTCCCTTCGAAGGCTCCATTGGCCAAAGTCTGTAGCAAAAATGATGTGGCGAGGAAAATCCTGGGTTTGTCATGTGGAACTTCCTAATCAAAAGCTTTGTTTCCTAGCTTCACTCAAAGCTAAAAATTGTAAATTCATTGTCTTCTTTTTTTTTTTAAAGATTTTTTATTTATTTATTTGACAGAGAGAGATCACAAGTAGGCAGAGAGGCAGGCAGAGAGAGAGGAAGGGAAGCAGACTCCCTGCTGAGCAGAGAGCCTGATGTGGGGCTCGATCCCAGGACCCCGGAATCATGACCTGAGCCGAAGGCAGAGGCTTAACCCACTGAGCCACCCAGACACCCCAATTCATTGTCTTCTTTATCAAGCTAAATAGTAGTAGGTGCAAATATGTGGATCCTCGACTTTGAAAATTCATGTGAATGAAAGGCACGATGTCTGCAATTTCTTGATTTATTTTTTATCATCTTGAAATAGCCCACATGATAGATCAATAGCAAACCAACAAACAAAAAAGCCCCAGTTCTTCATTCATCCCTTTCCATGCCTCTTGCAATCAGATGTTTCAGCTCATTCCATCTTTTGGTAGGGTTATCCTTTAAATGTGGGATGTCCTTATGACTTGATGGGATGAAAGAATATGGTGGAAATGATACTGTGCCACTTCTCAGCATAGGTGTCAAGACAACATGAGACCATCCTCGTCCAGCAGCCCCCACCCAGCCCCCGCTGACTACCAATGATCACATGCACATGGACCTACTCAACTGAGATCAGTTGATCCTAATCCAGCATAACTATGCAGCTGGCCCACAGACGCACGAGCCATAGTAAATGCTTATTATTGGGCAGCTGGGTGGCTCAGCCAGTTAAGCATCTGCCTTCGGCTCCGGTCATTATCCCAGGGTCCTGTGATCGAGGCCCACATCAGACCCCCCTGCTCAGAGGGGAGCCTGCTTATCCCTCTCCCTCTGCCTCTCCCCCTACTTATACATGTGGGTGCTCTCTCTCTTTCTCTCTTAAATAAATAAATAAATAAATAAATAAATAAAATCTTTAAATGCTCTTTGTATTAAACAATTGAGTTTTAGGAGGGCTTGTTACACAGCTATAGCCAACTGATACAGTAGGGGTCCCAAAATATGAATGGAGACTCTTTCTCAAGATTCTCACACGGCAGATATGAGCTTGTTCTAAAGAAGACCATTCTCCTAGTCCATCCCCTTATTTATTAAAACATGCTGCTGCCAGAAGAGCTACAACTTACAGACTGTAAATATGTGCAAGGCACTAGAATAACATGTTTTAGTGCATTTTCTTATTTCATCCTCACTGCAGTGTTATCTCTACAGCCACAACAAGGACTGTGATTTAATGCTATCGTATTAATGATGAGGAAACAGACACTCAGAGAGGCTAACTCAACCAAGGGCACACACGAAGTGGCAGATCCAAACGGTGAGCCCAAGGCCAACTTATCCCAAGTTCACACCCTCACGGAGTGTGTGCTTACAAAGTTCTATTTCTGTAATTAATTATGGTGTGCCAGGGTTAACAAGTTTGAGTTTACACCCTGGCCACATATCAAGTTCACATACATTTTACGGATTGGAAGCTGCACAAGCAATAAGTTTCACCAGCTTCGCCCAGTGCAGGAGGGGACAAGCATAGGCTCATCTAACTGTTCCTGTGCCAACAGGAAGGAGAGGTTTTCTCCTTGTACAAAAGTCAGAAGAAGAGTCTAATATGGCATCACCTTTTCTATAAAGGGGCAGACAGTACATATTTTAGGCTCTGCAGGCCATACGGTCTCAAACATACTATTGTACCAAAAAAGCAGCCACAGACAACACAAACAGTAAAATCTTCTTTACAAAAACAGAGATAGTTTGCTGATCCCCGGCCTAAGGGATAGGGCCAGGGGTGCGGGTGGAGGGGGAGGGTGGTGCATAATAGATTATAATGTTAGTACTTTGAATCCCTACGGTCAAAAAGAAAAAACAACAACAACTAGTGAATTAAAGTTCCGTATGTGTAAGTGAACCCTGAATCGCCCACTCTTTTCTATCAGGTAGGAGAGAAATGACTCATTTTCTTACTGAACATGCTAATCTTGGCTGACTTGCAGTATATGCCAGGAACATTGTCTTATGAAAAGACCCAGAGGCTGTATTTCAGGTCCACAAGAAAGACCACTGTGATTGATTAGCCATGTCTGCCTCGGGCAAAGGAAGGGAGAAAAAAACTCAGTTTAAGTCAGGTGTCCCACACGTCTGTCATTTACGTTCTACAATGCGCTGACTGTTTTCAATAACAATTAACTGCAGATGCTTCAGGCTTCTTTTCAGACACAGGTATGAATAATCTTCTGAATGCCTTTATAATCCAGTGATCTGATATCTTCAAACATATCATCCCCAAAGAAAAAAGCTGGTCAATACAATGAAGCAAAAAAAGACGAATCAAAATTGCCTAACTCTCTTTGTTTCAATTACAAGCATCACACCAAATGACTCTGTTTCAATTGTAAGTATCAAACCAAAGGGATAATTCCATTAACCTCCTTGCAACAATATTCATCTGAGCAGTCTTGACCTGGGCTGAGTCATAGAGTCCTATCACTGAAGGCTCTATAGCATGTTAGTCCCCCCTCTCTGTGTTCAGAGCTAGGATGCAGAGACACAGAACTTCCCTACAGCGGGCACTGAAAAAACGTGAACTGCATTAATTAGCAATTATCTCTGGCTGAGCACACAGAGTCCTACCTATCAGCTAAGAGCAGATGAAAATCTGTTCAGCCAAAGCGCAAAGACTAAAGACTTAAAGGTCCATCAAAATACATCTTTAGATAAAATGTACCACTCATTTTATTCTAGTCCTCTTGATACCTAATTTTGAGACTTTGAGACTAGGAGACTTTGAGAGATTCATTTTCTTTTTTTTTTTTTTTTTTAAGATTTTATTTATTTGACAGAGAGAAATCACAAGTAGGCAGAGAGGCAGGCAGAGAGAGAGGAGGAAGCAGGCTCCCCGCGGAGCAGAGAGCCCGATGCGGGGCTCGATCCCAGGACCCTGAGATCATGACCCGAGCTGAAGGCAGAGGCTTTAACCCACTGAGCCACCCAGGCGCCCCGAGAGATTCATTTTCTAATATTCTATTTAGACTTACACTGCCTGGGCTAGTAGCCACTAGCCACACTGGCCACTGCAGACATCGTGCAGATAAGATGCAGACATCTCATCTCACCTGTATGAATTATTAAAGTCAAGTCCCTGAATATCTTCAGATATCGCTGTTTAGCTTTATAAAGAAGACAATTAATATACAATCTTTACCTTTGGTAGAAGGAAGCTAGGAAATGAAGCTTTGGAAATGAAGCAAGCCCAAGCCACATTAGCCATTTTTCAAAGTGTCTAGAGGCTATCTTACTATACAGTCCAGCTTACAGAACATGTCCATCGCTGAAGAAGAAGCTATGGAACAACACTGATTTAGACTTAAATAGTAGATGCTACTAATAATTCCAACTCTGCCTGAGTGGTGTGTTTCTTTCCAGAAGAGCACACTCAGCCTAACTGCAGGGTACTCCAGCAAACAAATTCTAGACAACAAATACTCCTAGAAGCAGCTCTCAACAAGTGACAGATGAGAATCAGTGGGCAAACACCCCACCTTCCTCACTTCCTAGGTTGGGCGACTCTGAGGAATGTTCCTGGTGACAGGGAGTCCCAGATGTCCACAGTGATCACCTGCCACGAACTCTCCCCTCACTGGCTTCACCGGGCTGGCTTCGGGAGGAACCCAACCAAGACAATTAACTACAGTCATTCACAAATCGTAAGGCAGATACATTTCCCTTAGCCTACAATGTTGGTGTTTGAAAACCTGCTAATTTTACTGGTGAAAAAGATGGTCCTTGGTGGAGTCAATAAATGGGCGTTCCCAAAAGGAAATGTCTGTCATCTTACTTTATAGCATTCTTTATTATTTTTATTTTTACTGTGTTGCTACTTCTCTCAGCTTCATCATTTGCTTAATTGCTAATTTTACCTTTGAGTCATTTTAGCTGTTTCCAAAAACCGAACCATCCTCCAAAGACATTTGACCTCATTGAGAATACAGAAGGTAATATTCCCCTGGTTCTGAAAGCTTTCCCACAGCTGGCTTAAGGACCTTTGGGCCCATATCAAATCATTAAAATAAGTGGTCCAAGTCCCATGGAAATGATGAGTGCTCATCAGAAATTTGATTTCTTCATAGTTTTCTCTTTGGCTATTTTTTTCTAATAGTTGTATTCAGATATAATTAACATATCATACAATTCACCTACTTAAAGTGTGTACTTCAACATGTTTTAGTATATTCACAGGGTTGTACAACTATCTCTCTTGTCTTCTTTCTCCAAAATGGTTATAGGCAGTCAGCTCTCTCACACACATTATTCCTGCTCGATGACCTGATGGCTACATCCAAAATTCAAAGTCACATTCACTGAAGGACCATTTACTATCACTGAGCATACAGAAAAAGAATAAGAAATAGTTATACTAGTGTTGCTCTCTTCCTTTCTAGTTTCCAAAAAAATTACCATGTTCAATTATCAATTTATCTATTTACACCGCAAAAAAAAAAAATCACAAAGACTGGACTCAGGAACATTTTGTTTGCTCAACAAAATGCAAATTCAAATACAAAAATGTATTTTTTTTTTTTAAATTCCATTCCTCCCTAGTTCTCTGATTCTTACTGATGCCACAAACCACTTTGGTAAAATACTTCCCTCCTCTTCCCACACTGTTCTTGGCAATAGACCAAGTCTCCCACCTTCCCCCAGTGACTTTGAACCTGTTTGGGCCATTTATTTATTTTTTTAAAAGATTTTATTTATTTATTTGACAGAGAAAGACACAGCAAGAGAGGGAACACAAGCAGGGGGAGTGGGAGAGGGAGAGGCAGGCTTCCCACTGAGCAGGGACCCCAATGTGGGACTCAATTCCAGGACCCTGTGATCATGACCTGAGCCAAAGGCAGATACTTAATGACTTAGCCACCCAGGTGCCCCCACCAGAATCTGCTCCCCAGACCCTAATTTGAGCTTCATGGTATACTGCAAGGGTGTCTTAAAGCAGCTAAACACATTCTAAAGAAGATCTACCAGAATTGTTGATATCACAGGTCAGTGTTTTTCTAGGGACATCTACTGTCCCACCGTGCATCCACCCAGACCTAGACACACACACACATATTTGGGGTCTTATGAGAGTCTTACAAAGAGTCTGCCTACTCTTTAAAGAGTCAATCATTGCATTGAAGAACCCTTTCCCTAAGCCTCACATTTCTGCTTTCTGTCAGGATGGTGCCTCAACAAAACACCTAAGAGCTACAAGAACCCCACCTCTGGGCCTCTTCAGTCTGCTAAAGAAAAATCACAGTTCACTGGACACTGGGAAGCAAAACAGGGCTACTCAGTGCCCTCCCTAGACTACAGAGTTCCAAACTCCAGAAAGGATGGCTTGTGGCAGACAGCAAAAGCAGTGGTGGGAAACCATGAGCAAGAAAAACTACAGTCTTTATTTCTTCTACAGTATTCTGGATAATGCCAGAGTGGTCACAGGGCTGATGTCCCCTTGACTACCCCCTCCTACTTCTGGAGCTCTGGTGAAACCCCCAAATACTTCTCTGGAACCTCACAGTGGTTTTCTTCCTGTGGAATGGGGCCTCTTTAGTCATGTTCTGGGTTTCTATTTATTATTCCCCAACACTCAGGCCTGAAAGTAGCTCAAGAGAAAAAAAAAAAAATTGGAGAGAGATACATTTTTGTCATTCTTGGCATGTGTCAAAGTAATGCTGGAAAAAGAAATCTGGTCAATTTTTAGAGTTGCCGAGAAGCACTGAGTAACTGCACTAAAGATCTGTTTTAGTATTAAAGACAAAAAAGAGACAGTGTGCTCATATAGACACCCTGGACTCCCATAGATGTTCACACCAGTGGGGGCTGGTGTGATGATGCTGTCTCCTGGGTCCCTCATGGAGGTTTCCTCCCCCAGCACCGTCCACCTACAAGTAATACTCCATGAGGTAACCAGAGTGATCTCTCCAAACATGAATTCGTCAATGTCGCTTCCATTCTTCCAACCAACCATTGGATCCCTCTCCTATTTAGAATCAAATCAAAGCTCCCTACTATGGCCAACAAGGCCCTAGATGGTCCGGCCCTGCTCCAGGGACCAACTCCTTGTCCCTGTCCCTAACTGCCAGTCACAATGTCCTTTTCTGTTCCTCAAACACGCCATCTCCCTCCTGACAATGGGCCTCTGAAGTGGCTGGTCCTTCAGCCTGGAAAGTTCTTCTCTGGGCAGATATAGGACCAACTCCTTCCCTCAATCAGGTTACCATTCTCCCTATGGCCCCCCAATATAAACAGGACCCCTCCCATTGATCCCCATCACCACTTTATGACAGTTTCCCTTCTCTGAACATTGATTACCATCTGACACCTTCTTGGGGCTCACTGTGTATTCCTCTCTTCTGTCATCTCCCCCTTGAGCAGAAGCTTCCTGAGAACCAGGTTTCTGTCTGCATGGGTCACTGCATGGGAAACCAATGCTGAATAAATTCTGCATGAATGTGGATCAATCAAGCCTTCAACAAAGGATCTTTAACTTTTCTTTGGAAGGAATTTCAAACTTACATAAAAATTGAAGTAGTGCATGGAACTCCCATAAACCCTTTTCCCTACTGTCAATATTCTTCTCCATCTGCTTTATCATTCTATTTGCCCATCTACGTAATTTCTATCTTTATTCATCTACCCATCCATCCATCCATCATCACTATTTCTGAACTGTTCCAGAGTCGGTTGCAAACATCATGTGTCTATACCCTAAAACAATTCAGAGCTTATTTTTCAACAAAAGGACATTCTTATACATGACCATGACACACTCATGAACTTTTGTAAGTTTACTATTGATGTAATTCTTCTGTCTAGCCTGTTGTCCATTCAAACATTGTCAACTGACCCAGTCATGTCTTCCCCCCTCCAAGTACAGGATCTGGTCAAGATCTGTGCTTACCTGTACTGTTTTCCCACTCTCCTCTACTCTGGGGCAGCTCATCAGCCTTCCAGTCGCTCTGATGTCAGCATTTTTGATGCCAATTTTTGATGCAATTCCTCTTTTGGGGTTTTCTGGTACTTTCTGATAATTATACTTGGGTCATGTTCTCCTGGTGAGAACACCATGGAAGCAATCTTGCCTTTTGGGGTATCACTTCTACAGGGTGCCTGTGACCATCCGGTCTCCTTGGTAATGTGCACTTTGATCAAGGTGATTTCAGTCAATACGTTGTTGGATTTATCCACTGTAGTCACTTTTGTTTCTCTTGCTACTTAGAAGAAATTTATGGGGAAATAGTTTAAAACCAGGCAGATATCCTCTTCCTCATCAGATCTATCCCTGGATTTTGCACCTACTGGTAACTTTAACCTGATTCAATCCTTATTGTGATGACTGCAAAATTATGATTTTTCCCAATCCAGTACCTCCTCCACTTTTACCAATCAGTACTCAGCATTCAAATGTAAGCAAGAAACTTGCTTCCTCCCAGATTTGTTTCTTTACTGGTTTATCTATTTATTATAAGCATGGTATAATGGATTCTTACTTTTTATACTTTATTCCTATCCTTATCTGTTTGGGTACTCAAACTGCCCCAGATTTGTCCCAGCAGAGCCCTTTCAAGTGGGGTCCTATGTTAAGGGAGCTAATTTTTAATTATATTCGTAAGACCCTGGCTGGCTGAAAGGTGCTTTCTTCCCCTGAAGTTTGACTTAATGGAGAAAAAAGCATTCCTCCTTGTTGTAGCCATTTCGGGCTGATGTAACAAAATACCATATACTCAATAACTTAAAGAACAAATATTTATTTCTCACAGTTCTGGAGGCTAGAGGTCCAAGTTCAAGGTGCCATCAGATTCAGTGTCTGTCTGGAGAGCCCTCTTCATGGTCATCATCTCACTGTGAGGGAGGGTACTGAGCTCTTCCTTTTATTACAAGGGCACTAAATCTACCATGACCTCATCTAAACCCAATTAGTGATTCAACATATGAATTTGGAGAGACACAAACATGCAGTCTGTAGCATCCCACATGGAGGCTCTGGACAGTTGGGGGGTCATCTCACTTGCCATGCCACAGCTCTGTAAAGTTCCTGTCTATCTCCTCAGGAGCAGTGAAAACAGACCCATGGGGTCTGACAATGTTCAGACCCAGAGCCTGACAGACCCTCCTCTGCCAGCCCTGCCCAGGGAAATCTTTGGACGAGAGATACGGGCACTTCTTCCCCCAAGAGAGCTAAAACAATTCCTTGTTAAAGCCTACTTGTATTTCAAAATAAAAATGTGTGCTGTGGTTATCCCAAGAATCATGCTACAGTGAACATATGTAAGATGGTCTGTGATGTGTATTAAGGAGTCCCTATCAATAAAAATCATGCCTAGGAATTCAGCCAGCTCAAGGGATGTCCAGTAATGGGACAGGGCTCCAAGCTGGAACAAGCAAGCTCTCACATATGTCAGATCACGGAGAGTCCACGCATGCTGCCAAGGTCAAACTCCTGACCTTGAAATAGCACAGGTAAAAGGACAGCCTCGCTATGTATTAAGTAGACAGGATGAGCCAAAGAGCAAACTCAGGACTCATGAGCATGTTTTTGACCACAAATTAATTGATCTCAGTCATTCAGCTCTGAAGGGGAAGACTTACTTCTGGAGTGGAAAATCTAGAATGAGAGGTCTAACTTGTTCCCCAAGGAACAATTCTACACCTCCCACTGTCCTGTAAATTGAATAACAAATTCAATAACAGTATATTCAAAATAGCCTTCATAGCTACCCAGTGGGATATGACAATCAAATATTATAATGAACAAAGTAAGAGAACAGGTTTATCCGTTGAGCACTGCCATATGTTTACATGAGCCCAACGAACAGACGAACAAAACCAGAGCTCAAGGATGTCTTACTATGTGTCTCCCAGAGGAATAAAGGCTCTTTTGATCTACTGAGGGGAGGGGAAGACACGCCCATGGAATGAAGTAGTATAACAAATGTATTAAGTTAACAAAAAGAGAGAGAGAGACTCTAATAAGTCAATACATTCAGCTGAACACAGACCATTACTATAAAAATATATTCTTATTTTTTCCCCAATCAGCAAAAATTCATCTTGTTCCCACTTTTCCTATGAGATACTATACTATTTCTCTTCACCCTTTTGTAGCAAAACTTCTCAAAAAAGTTGCCTATATGATCTGTCTCCAGTTCTTGCCCTCCCTTCTTCCTTGAACCCATTCCAATCAGAATTGTCTTCACACCAACACTGAGACTACTCTTGTACATGTCACCAAAGACACCAGATTGTGTGGGCAGCATTCAACCCCATTGTTCACTCCCTCCTGTCTGGGTGCTGGACCTCTAAGACTGACCACACTAGATGGTCACACCATCTGACCACACCACCTCCCCTGTGGCTGGGTTCTCCCCTCAGTCTCCTTTGCTGGCTCCAGATAGGCCCCTCTCTGTCAATGCTCACTCCACAGGGGATCTCCTCCAACTCAAGCTATAAATATAAGCCCCTATACGCTGAAGAACTCCCAGTTCAGATCTCCAGCCTTAACCTATCAACTGAACTTCATGTGCACACTTCAGTCTCCTACTCATTAATTCTACTTGGATGTCTAGTGTGCATCTCCAAATCAGCATTTCTAAGACCATTTCTAAGAACACCATATCATCTCCCCAGCAAAGCCTGCTGTATCAGCTGCCTCACCCACTCTTGCTCAGATCAAGAATCCTGGATTCTTCTATTTCTATCTCATCCATATCTATTCCTTCAGGAAACCCTGTTGTTATTGCCTTCAAAATGTAGCCGGGACCTGATGCCTCCTCACATGCTCCTTGTCTCTCACCCTCTTCAGAGACACAACCACTTTAATAGTCTCCTAAGACTTTACTTTCCATCCTTGCCCACTGCATTGTATTATCAACCTGACATTTCTGTTGATTCTTCCACAACATACGCTTGGGCACATGACTTCTCAGAGCAAGAAATGACTCCCCAACCACAGGCTAAGCGAAAGACCTCAAATAGTCTCCAAGGCTTTAAGTGATCCAGTTCAGTCTCCCCCCACTCTGACCTCCCTCCTGCTCCTCTTCTTCTGCCTTAGCCTGCTCCAGCTACCTTGACTCCGCATCACGCTGTGCACATATCCAGCATGCTTCCCCCTCAGGGTCTTTGTGTTTGCTGTCCCTCTGCCTGTGCTGCTCACCCTCAGTTATCTCCATGGCTCCTTCCTGCACTTTTTTCAGAGATGACTGAATAACACATTCTCAAAGACTTCTACTACCTTGGTTTACACTTGCAACCCACCTGGTCCCTCATTATCTTGTTCATTTTTTTCACACCATGTACCACTTTCAAGCCAACTCAACATTTACTTGTGTTTGTCTGCTGTTTGCCTTGACAGCCCCCTCCCCCAGCCTGGATGCATGAGGACAGGAACTTTGGCTTTTTCATTCATTGTCCTCTTGTCCCAGAACACATAGTGAGTGACATAGAGTGGGTGTCCAATAAATATATACTAAATGAACAGGTCTCTATAGAATTTTGTAGAAAAGTGGACAGAATAAGGAATACACATTTAAACCATTAATGTATGGTGAGCCAAGAATGAAGTAGAGGGTCCTGAGGCTGGGGAGCAGACAAGTTCAAATACGTACCATCCTAATGACATTATAATGACAAAGACCATATATAAGTGGAGTAAATAGTGAGCAAGGACAGAACAACATGTCCTGAAGCGAGATCCGCTTGGGGGCATAGTTTGGAAGGTTCCGCTGAAGTCCGAGGTTGGAGGATGTTGGGTTTCACAATGAGACTCTGAGTGGTGTCTGGGTATGGCACACACTGAGGTTTCTCTTCCTCATTCTGCAGAAGTCTGTGCAGGTAACAAATCTTGTGATTGCACACCTACATCATCTCGTATGTTCCACTCACTGGCAGCTCTATCCAGGGGGCTCATGCATGGCGAATGGAAAGAAGGTCTTTCTCTCAGTGACCAGTGCACTGTGCCTTTCAGCAACAAAGCAACTGGAGCTATGGGCTGCTCTGTCCCTCTCCAGCCCAGCCACGAAATGGGAAGACACAGGGAATCAACAATGACCTTCTCAAAAGCTGACAAAACTCAAAGTATTTCTCTTAATCTACCACTCCAGCAATCATGAGAGGAAAATTCTTTAGAACTCCTCTTCTTAGGGTACCTGGGTGGCTCAGTCAGTTAAGAAATCAAGACTCTTGATTTCTGCTCAGGTCATGATCTCAGGATCACGAGATTAAGCCCCATGTCGCGCTCCATGCTGGTGTCTGTGGAACCTGCTTAAGATTCTCTCTCCCCCTCTCCTTCTGGCCCTCCCCCCAACCCACTCCCATCCTCTCTCTAAAAAAGAAAAGAAATTATCTTTCCACTGTGTGAATCATAACAGAACAAAATGATCCAATACTGAGTATAGTTAAATATTAATCGGATATTTTAAAAATAAAATTAAAGAAATAAAGAAATATTAATCAAAATAAATGTAGGGAACAGTAAACCTTCATAAAATGGTCAAGCCACATCCCTCTTCTGGTGCAAAGTCTGGTTCTAATGAATCTCTAAACAGTACCTAATTATTGGCAGGATTTATTTTTCCTGGCTTTCCAAAGTATCCATTTCTGTAAAACAAAGGAAACAAGCTTTGTTCTGTGTTAAAAAAGGAAAAACTGAATGTGTTGGAAATTCTCCCTCCGTCCCTCCTGACCCACAACCCACAGGCCCCCCACTCTTGCTCTGTGCCTTAAAAGGCCAGACCCAGCTTCCTTGGCCTTTGGCTTACAGGTGGATTTGGCCAATGGCAGGAGATTAAAGGTTGAGAGTCCAAGACACTTATTTCCCCCTGGTTTTCTCCTGGTCCAGAGCTCCCATCAAGTCCCCCCTCCATAGTCCACAGCTCAGTATTGGGGTGTCCCTGACCCTCCTTGTTCTCTTAGGCAGAGGGATGGTGATGGCCCCTTGCCACAGCTACTCTAGAAAGCTTTAGCATCTCTTCTCAGTTCTGCATCCTACCCACTTATTGGTAAAAATACATCCTTTTTAAAACTACCCCCCGCCCCACACCAGCCACCTCTTTGGAGAATACCATCTGTTGTTTCCCAGACCCTGGCTGAAGGAAGAATGCACATTCCAAGAGGAAGACCACATTCAGAGGGAAAAACAGCCCTACAGTCCTGGCAACCATGCCTTGTCTCGCATGCAGTGGCGAGGAAGGAGCAGGGCTCACAGACTGGCTGTCAACCCTGCAAATAGGCAGGAGCTGTCTGCCCAGGTCAGTGCTCAGGGCTGCAGTCTGGGCTCCTCTCCTTGCAGGGGGTGGGGGGCAGTTTGCCACTTTCACCTAAAGGCTGCCTAAGCTATTTCAGGAATGCAAGAGAATGACGTGTAGAAGTAAGAATGAGAAGGTGTAATCTCAAGCGGGGGGAAAAAAAAAGCCCCACCTTCCATTCACCTCCAGGAGCTGTCACAACAGAGAAAACTGCACTTCTGGAATGTCAGCTGCCTGGGTGAAGATTGAAAAGTGAACATACCGGGAGGATTAAGTCAATGAACAAAAGCCTGAGACATTCCCCAGGACAGCATGTGTCACAATATTAATGCAAATATCAGATTGTGTTAAAGTCTTGGGGAAAAATAAGATAATTGACTTTACCCCCCTTTCCAGCTGCATAATTGGCATTCTATAGATACAGCCTAAAGGCATCTCATTAAGAGCCAACAACTTGATTTTCTCTGATTATACGGATGAGTAAAGACGTCAAACCGTCCTGGTGTGCACTCAGGAAAAGGTGATGACCAGCACAGCCGCCACCACAGAGACCTGTGACCGGGGGGGACTGGCAAACTCAGGGGTTTGTGGGATTGTAACATCTCTTGGTGTGAATTAGAGAGAGCCGCGTTCTTAAAACCAGAACTTCCTACTCCTCAGTTAGAGCAGTGAAAATGCCCCCTGGTCATCGTCAAAGGGTTTATAACTGATAATATGTTTGCAGCCCAATCTCGCTGCAGATACTGATCAGTACGCAAGAAAAACATTAAAACTAAAAATGGTTTCGAATTGATCTGAGTGTGGCTTTCACACCAAGGAAAGCAGCATTCTGGCGAACTCGCCCTCCTCTAATGAGGAAAAAGACCAGTCCCATGTGCCCTCTGACACCCATTTGTAACTTATCCATTATAGCAGACAGCCAGGAGATTTCCAATGACTGAAATAAGTGGAGTTATTTAGTGACTTAGGAAGAGCATTTTTCATTCTGAAGTGTTCCAAGGCCAGATCATCAGAGCCACCAAATATGTTCCGTAATCAAAACCTATGTTTTCTGAGCTCTTATCCCGCACCAGGCATTGCTGCACTAGGAACTTTCTAGGCCTGATCTCACCTGCCTCTCAGCTACCTTGTGAGGCAGACATTCATCTTATCTGCTAGAAAGCAAATATTTTTAATTCAGTAGACTGGTTTGAAACGCTTGTGATGATGTTAGTAAGAGTAACATCAGTTAAGTGGTCTGTCTATAGAGCGATAGAAAAAAATGTTTCAAACTGAGCAGGGAAAAGGAACAATTTTCTAGCTAAAGCCAATTCTTTTGCCATCTTGACAAATGAGGCACTAGCTTTCAGTTTCCCATGCAGGTAAGTGTGGTTTCCAACACCGGCAGAAGGGTGCAGAAAATGTGTAAATGGTAGCAAAAGCCCCCCCCCCCCAGGCCTCGATCCCCATATTAACCTCCCGTGAGCCCATCGGATGTGGGTGGGAGTCACAGTAAAGGAGCAGACAGAGAAGGCATTCCAAAGGGCAAACTGAGGTTGCTGCTGGCCTCGTGGCGCGTGGTCACCTCAATGTGCAGGTTGGGTCCACAGGGCCCGATCCCATTCCTTCTGGAAGGTGCACTGACCAAAAAAGTCTTAAATATAATAGCAGTGAAAGACTTCGCCAGAAACAACTACCCTCGATTAAAACCTTCTGGTCCTGGGACGCCTGGGTGGCTCAGTTGGTTAAGCCGCTGCCTTCAGCTCAGGTCATGATCCCGGGGTCCTGGGATCGAGTCCCGCATCGGGCTCCTTGCTCGGCAGGGTGCCTGCTTCTCTCGCTGCCTCTGCCTGCCTCTCTGCCTGATTGAGTGTACTCTCTCTCTCTCTCTCTGAAAAAAAAAAAAACAAAAACAAAAACAAAAAAAAAAACCTTCTGGTCCTAGGAGAAGTCTAGAACATTTTCAGGCTGGGCCATCCAAAAGCTTAAGTCACAGACCTGCTTAGCCCTTCGACCATCAGCACATCCACAGTCACACTTTGCTCTAGATCATTCTGTTTACAACAGCCTTCTCAAACTTTTATTAACCTGAAGAATAAAGATTTTATTTCTCTTCAAAGGAAAATGCCGTTCACCCAGAATAGGTTCCTTTATGTCCCTGTGTTTGGTGTCTCACTGTCAATTCATCAGCTCTAGCTGACAACGTGAATGAATCCGGCCAAGCTCAGAGAAGGGCTCAGCATGGGTCTGCTGACTTCCAGGAGCTCATGGCTGCCAGGCCCAGGTCCAGCAGGGGGATGGTGTCTTCTGTGTGTGCCAAGCGGACACAAAGGAGCACCAGATTTTTAAGACCAATGCTCTGTAGTCGCCGGAAAACTGTGATGGTCTAACTGGATTTTGCAGAACAGGTAGGTGCAGGCTAGAGAGAAACCCCAAGTCTTTGAAAGTCTGAAATACCTTGAAGGGAAGAACAAGTCAAGGTGAGTCTGGCAAGTCATTAATGAGCAGGTCAGCTTGAAGAGGCTGTCATGGCCAAAATTAGGACAATTGGAGCATTTAAAAAAAAAAAATGATGATGAATAGACAAAAAAAAAAAAAAAAAAGAATCCATGGTGATACTAAATGGGGCAGAAGCACTCTTTTTCTAGAGAGGAATGCCACCTAATGTAAAAGTGATTGAATAGGAAAATCACCATTTTGCAAACTGGTCTAGGGAAGGATGATCTCCCAACGCTAAAGCCACACGGGGCAAAAGACTGCTGGGAAGCAGCATAGTCACACAGATACAAAGCATCAGTTTCACATCTATAGCATAACCAACTCGCCAAAAGGAATTACGGAACACACTGGCATCTTGTGCCTCCTGACACATGATACACTGAAAAGGACACCATACCCCATATTCAGAATTCCTACCAAAAATATTTAACCTGCATCTAACCAGGGAGAGATAGCCGGACAAAGTCAGAGCGTGGGGCACCCTACAAGCTGACAGACCTGAGTCTGTCAAAATGTCAATGGCAGGGAAAGAAAAGAAAAAAGCAAAAGAGATGTTCTAAAATAAGGCAGATTAAAGATAATCAAAGTGAGCCTCATCTAGATGCCAGATTTAAAATATGAAAATATAAAACACTCTTGGGGACAACTGGGAGAAATATCAAGATGGGTACACATTAGCTATTATTGACACGATTGGGGGGGGGGTAGAAAACTAACTCTATTTATTTAACACCAGAAGGGAAGTATACAAAACGTTATAGCAGTTGCTATCCTCTGGCATACACTTTTAGTTACGTGAAACACATTTAAATGTAGTACGTCTCAGAGATCCATGGAATAAGACCATCTCACTCCTTAAGATGATCTGTCTTGATGATAAGATAATTTGTCTTGATGATCTGACAGCCTGTAAGTAGAAATAGCTTTTACTTTTCCAAAACTGAAGTCCTTCAGCATGAGTTTCTTTGAATTTCTTTTTTTGCCCTTTTCATATATCTCCAGTATATTCACCAATTCAGTCTTTCTTTTGCCCTTAGATTCCCTGGTCCCATGTCTAGTGGCCAGAGCACACCAGTGACTTGGTAAATGTGTGTTAAATATGTTACTCATAATTTTGCATGCTTCGGATGTTTAGTTCGATCTTAGTTCGATCAAAACTTCATTTGTACTGTTTTAAAAGTTTCTGACATAACTGCTCCATTTCTTTCTTTCTTTCTCTCTCTTTTTTTTTTTGACTGTTCCATTTCTTACACAGTATTCTGTTCATGGATAGGAATACGGTCCCCTTATTCTTAGATCACGCCCAAGTATTTAGAGACACAGGGTTTTGATGTCTGCTTGCAACTTAACTTCCAAGTGATTTTGCCAAAAAAAGAAACAAGTTTCTCTCTCTCTCTCTCTCACACACACACATACACACACATACGGTGTGTAAGTACATAAGTACTAGTATGTCCAATGTAATATATTTAGTCTTTGTTCCTGGTTCCTGGCAAAAACCTCCTAAAACTCTTGGAATTTCCTGAGTGACAGCAATGTCCTCTGTCGCTCTGAAGAAGATCCTTTTGGATACACCTGAGTATATGCTGATGAGATGACTCAGGGTGGGGCCCCTAGAGAGCCTCAGGATGGGGATGGCCACTGAGTGATTAGTGTTGACCTATTTAACCCCACCCACCAACCTCTGTGAAAGGGGAGGTAGGGGCTGCACAGTGAACGCTATCCAAAGTCTTGAACAGCAACAGTTGATGAACTCCTAGGTTGGCGGACACGGTCATGTGCTGGGAAGGTGGTACACCCCAGTTCCATGGGGACAGAAGCTCCTGCACACAAGACCCTTCTGGACCCTGCCCTGTGTACCTCCTCACCTGTCTATAGTTTTATCCTTTCTAATAGCTTTTCCACATTTTTGTTTCAAGATATAATTGCCATGTAGAATGTCCTTTATAATAAACTGATTGATGTCAGTAAACATTTCTCAGAGTTTTATTAAATTCTAGTTGAAATGTATTGATTTAAAAAATATATTAATTAAATTAATCGAACCCAGGAAGAGGGCCGTGGGAACGTCTGATTTATAGCCAGTCCATCAGAAGCCCAGTGACCACCGGGACCTGCCCCAGGCATCTGAAGAGGGGACAGCCTGGTGAGGCTGAGCCCTCAGCCTGCGGGATCCCATGTTATCCCTGGGCCATGCCAGAATCAAATGAAACATGTTGGACGTGCAAGTGTCCACTCAGACTTGGAGACGGGGTTGGTGACTCAGGAAAATGCACACAGGAAACACACACGCCTGGGGATGTGCATATAAGGACAGAGAGAGCACGCACATGTGATGCACCGTCTGTAGGATGCTGACACAGAGCCAGAAGGGCACAGCGTCAGTAGATCAGCTCACTCCGGGCAAATTACCACAGCATGAACCAAACAACGGACCATGTCCCTCCCAGAGAAATGAGCAGATGTCCAAACTCAAGAGCTCTGGAACAGCAAGTCAGCAACAATCTCTTAAATGAGGTGGAAATCACCTTTTTAAGTTCCCCTCGGGCATCCCCTCATGTTAATTTCATAACGCGACCTTTATACTGGTAGTAAATTTTTTTTTTAAAGATTTTATTTATTTATTTGACAGGCAGAGATCACAAGTAGGCAGAGAGGCAGGCAGAGAGAGAGAGGAGGAAGCAGGCTCCTTGCCGAGCAGGAAGCCCGACGTGGGGCTCGATCCTAGGACCCTGGGATCATGACCCGAGCCGAAGGCAGTGGCTTTAACCCACTGAGCCACCCAGGCGCCCCTGGTAGTAAATTTTTGATCGAAACATACTTTGATCGAAACAAAAAAGACCCACACCTGCACTGCCTCTCCATATGACAAGCCTGACCATTTGATGCCCGAAAGAAAACAAAGCCATTGGACAGCTGAGCAGAGAATACAGGCATTGATGCTTCTCCGTCCCATCTTTTATTTAAACATATTTTGCTCCAGGTGCAGCCTGGACACACCAGCAGATTTAAGCAAAGGTAATTACAGGTGAGCAAAGCTGGGTGGACCTGGTTTTCCAATCCATGCCACCAGCTGTCCAGGCACGAGGCAGGCCCAGGACAGCTGCCCCTGGGAGTCTGCAGGAAGGAGCTCTGGGAATCCCTCCCCACCCCAACCCCCAGGTCAAGAGGCACTGCTGTCTTTTGGCAAGCCCTGTGCACCAACTTCCTTGGGTGTGAGTGGCGTGTGATCCCACCATCAAACAGGCAAGGGCCAGCTGGTGGACATCAGTATAGACAGCTACACTAGTTGATAAAATATCAATATACTCTGTACCACCTGGAAAAGCATACCCTGTGTCTCCCATTCTGGATTTCATGTCTGGTATTAACAGTTCCTAACTCAGGAAATGGACTTAGGGGAGCTACCTTGGCTTTTCTGGAAAAGTCAAGCACATCGATACCAAGGGTGAGGAAACAACATGGCGTCCCCAGTCAGAGGTGCCAGCGGGTGACCCCCTCCACATGCCCCCAGCTCAGGCCCTGCTCTGGGAATCTCTGGCATTCACCACGGCTAACCTCTGCTTCCCTGCGTTCACCATCGCCGACCTGCACAAAAGGATGCAAGCAAATGTCTTGGTTTAAGATTCCACAGAACAGACACTCAGAAGAAAAGACATTTGGACTAAGTAACGAATGGGAAGCGGAGACACAGCAGGGAGGGCAGCTGATAGAGGCTGTAATCAAGCAGGTGCCCACTGTGGGTATCCCATCAGAGGGGCGATGCACCAGCTCCCGACAGTCCCTGGGTGAGGGCTGATTCCATGGGTCATGGGCTCCTTGCCCTCCCAGCCTGCCACTCAGGAAGGAGAATGAACTCTGAGGCAAGGCGGGGGCCTCTCAGCAAAGGAATGTGGGAGGCAGCAGGGAGAATTTGGCCAGCATGCACCGAGTGGAAGAGAATAGTCATGAGCAGGGTGCAGGTAACACCTGCTTCTTGAAAGACCCAAAAGCAGATACTACTGCACCAGCTAGGGTGCCTAAGGTCACCCACGCCTAAAAGGCTTTGCACTCCTCAGAAGAGAGGGGCCGCGTCACAAAAGGCATGACCATGCACCCAGAAAAGCAATTCTATTTCCCCAACAACAAGGGGAGAACTCGTGGAGAACAAAGGGGCCCCCAAAGGAGCCACGTCCCCGTCAGAGCAACTCAGCAAGGAAAGGCAGTTCCACCGGGACTCCTTCCTGCCTGCTTTCCACAGAGGCGTGCTCAAGGCCAGTCTGAGGAGTGGCTAGGGATCCGAATCGATTTTACCATCTGGGGTCCCAAGAATGAGGGGCGGTGGCCCACTGAGCCTGTGTGGCTGCTCTGCCCCAAAGGGCTCTTTTCCCTTTTGCCTCTTTTCTGTAAATACAGCAGGTCATAGAGGAATCGGCAAGCAGAGTAGACATGAAACACCACTTGGTGACTGAGGAGAAACAGAAACAAGATGATCCCGATATCCATGAAGGGGGGCGGCCATACTGACTCATCATTTGGAAATCAAGGGATCTCCACATTTTAAAATTCTGCTAAGAGAGGTAGGAACCCCTAACGTCCCCCTCCTCCACAAAGACCTTGTGGTCGTTCCCTTTGTCTGCTCGAGGAGGCCCACCTCAGGTCAGGTGACCTCCCCACCACATCTCCCCCACCTCCCCCAAGCCAACGTGGCCTCGACCCTCCTCCGCTGCTGCCCAGGGGAATCAGAATGACTTCGCTTCTGGCTGATTTATAGCTCCCATTGACATAACTTAATCTCAGAGTTTTTGAACTGCTAGACATTTTCAAGATTGGATTTTTTTATTTGACTGATTTATGATCCATAACTCAGATGAAACAGGGAAACCCTGTCCTGTCAAATGGACCATCATACTTGCTTGTGTGAGGCACAAACACCAATGTTTTATGGAGTGCTGCCCCCAAGGTGGCTGCTGGCTAACTCCCTTCCTTGGCTATTTTTATAAACCCTGAGGACCAGCTTGCCTCCGCTGTTTGTGTCCGAGGCTTCGTCTCATCCCTCTCTCACACTCTCTCTCTCTCTTCTCCTCTCTCCAGCTACACAGCAAGTACATAGAGCCTGGATCTGGGGCCTCATCTTTGCAAACGCCCCTTACACCAGCACTTTCCAAGCATTTATGTGCATGAGTGAACAAAAGAACTGTGAACTCTGATTACAGCATTATAACCCTCAAAGTTATAATGAAGTAGTGACCCCTCTACCCATAGAGCCCCTGGATCCACACAGGTCATAAAAATCACCAGCATGTGTGTTTTTGGTAAAATCTCGAGAATGGTACACCATCCCTCATAATTGCCATGACAGGAGGAGGGACAGGTCTCAGCTCTGCAAGGGAAAGGATCTGTCCCCAGCCACTCAACCTACTTAGGGTGGGACCATGGCTCCACCTCCTTCCAGAACATTCCATTTCATTCCTATCTGATGCCTGATGGAAAAATCCCTCCATGAACCCTTCCTACTTTGCACCTGAGTGGGAGTCTGACGCCCAGCCCGATGACTGCTCTGAGAGCATCATGCTCTGGAAAACCTGCACTGGGGATGCTGCCAGGGGCCCACCCAGAGCCTCCTTTCCATTCCTCACTTAAAGCATTCCTAGTCTGATAGGAAAGAGGGAAAAACAGTTCTGCTCGGCACACAGGAGGCGTGAAGGTGCTAGAAAGAGATATGGGTGTGAGGGTGAGCGAGTCAGAACAGAGTGACACAAAGGATCCGTTCTTTTCAGGAAGATGAAAACAAGACAGATGACCTCTTTGAGCTGGGACAGAACGTGGGCACCTCAGAAAGCACGTGACTTGACGGCCAGCACACTAGCCCCATGACCCATAAAATCAAAGCAAATGACCTTCAACCTGCTGTTTTCAGACAACAGGGTGATGCTGTGATTCCATGCACAGCCAACACCCCGTGTAAATCACACATTTGAAACATCAGGCCTCCTGCCCACATCCAGGCACAATGGCAGGCCACGGCCTGGCAGATGCCAAGGTGTGTTATTTTAAGCCTGAGCTGACTCTTTCCCTGGAAAACTGTGAAGAGGGGCAGCACACAACGTGACCGCCTGCACAGCCAAGACCCTTCCACTATAGCTCCCTGTACCCTACAGATAAGAAAACCCTTGTTCTTGAGGGAGAACACACAAGGGTCCAGAACGCCAGCAAAGATGGTTTAGAACAGGACCAGGAAACAGCTTTCCTCCAGCCTTCCTTGGGAAACTTTGCCCCTGGAAGGATCCTGTCTACAGCCCTCTGACCCTGCAACAAAAGCAGAGAAAAACTTGGGAGCAGGGAATCTTCAAGTCAAAAACTTTCACCATCCATCCAGAGGCCCCAGATCTACAGACGTGAGCTGGATCAATGATCAGAATGGTTGGACCATGAGCTCTATCAGGAAACGCTCGCAGAAGAATCTCCTTTCTGTACCCCCACATAGGCAATTCTACAAGGAATCCCAGGTGTCCAGCATCACCCTGTCCCTCTGCCCACCTTCTGCTATAATGTTTAATGTATAATCTTCTGCTAAGGTGCGGGGGGCAGGAGGGTTGGGCAGGCTGAGCAAGTTTCTAAAGCCGCAAAGAGATTAAACTAGTCTTCAAGACACTTCCCTGTTACCAGCCTCAAAAAGGTAGAAGACAGGGTTCGAGCACAAGAGAACCTTGCCTGATGTCACAAGAACCCTCAGGACCTACTCTGAAATCAGAAGCTGTTATGTGTCCACCTGGAGCAGGAATAAAGAAGGCAAAGAGAAAGGGAGAGCTAAGTGAAAACATTAGCTGCCTGCCCTCACTGTGTTGGTCCTGATGCTTCAGTTCTACAAAGTCCTAGGGAAATCTGGCAGGAGAGTGACGGTGTGTGAAGGAGGTGCCCAGAAACCTGCATGGCCAGGCTGGGCCAGCTCATGGAGATGCTGGGGAGTCACCCCCAAGCACCAACACCTCCACTGCTACGGCATAACCACAGCTGGCTGACAGAGCTCTGAGACCCTGGGCAACCGCACAAGCACATGGCATGAGCCCCCTTGTTCGCTCAAGTGCTGAAAAAAAACTTGTCTTCCCCATCACACGTGTCCACATAACATCTAGACAAAAGGGGGCATCTGGGCAGGCTCAGTCGGTTAAGCATCTGACTCTTGATCTCTGCTCAGGTCACGATCTCAGGGTCTGGAATCAAGTCCTGCATCAGGCTCCATGTGGGATGTGGAGTCTGATGAAGGATTCTCTCTCTCTCTTTCTCTGTCTGCCCCTCCTGACCGCCCCCCCCCAAAAAAAACTAGACAAAACGGTGTGCACAAAACAAAAACATCATGGGCAACAGTTTAGCAAGTAGCAAAATAAGGTGTAAATAACATAATAAGGTGTAAGAAGAAGCTCATTTCTGTTTTTTTTATTCTAAACTGAAGTATAATTAACACGCTATTAGTTTCAGGTGTACAATATAATGTTCAACAATTCTATATATTTCTCAGTGCTCATCAAGATAAGTGTACCCCTGGTCCCCTTTATCAATTTCACCCATCTCCCACCAACTCCCTCTGACAACCAGCCAAAGTACATTTCTTCTCTGTATTTAAGAGTCTATTTTTTGGTTTCTCTTTTTTCTTTCTTTGGTTTCTTAAATTCTACAAATGAGTGAAATCATAAGGTATTTGTCTTTTTCTGACTTATTTCACTTAGCATTATGCATCCTTCTAAATTCATCCATGTTGGTGTAAGTAACACGATTTCCTTCTTCTTTATGGATGAATAATATTCCATTATATCTATACCTGTATCTATCAAACCTCTTTTTCAGCCATTCATCTGTTCATCTTTAGAGGGACATCTGGGTTGCTTCCATATCTTGGTTAGTGTAAATATTATTGCAGTAAACATAAGGGTACATATATCTCTATGAATCAGTGCTTTCATTTTTGTCGGGTAAATAACCCAGGAGTAGATTTACTGGATCACAAGGTAGTTTTGCTTTCAACTTTTTGAGGAGCTTCCGTACTGTTTTCCAGAGTGGCTGTACTAGTCTGCATCCCCACCAACAGTGCACGAGGGCTCCCCTTTCTCCACATCCTCAGCAACACTTGCTATTTCTTATGGTTTTTCACTCTTATTTCCAGTCTACTGAGCATTTTCACGATCATTACTTTAAATTCTTGACTGGGTATATTGTTTATGTCCATTTCATTTACTTCTTTTTCTGAATGCTCTTCTTATTCTTTCTCTTGGAGCATACTCCTCTGTCTCCCCATTTTGCTTGGCTTCCTGTGTCTGTTTCTCTGGATTAGGTGGACCAGCTACTTCTAAACTTCAAGGAATGGTCTTATATGGTCAACCACTATGTAGACTGTGTGTAACTGCTGACTTCTGCTGGCTGGCTGGCGCTGTGGGATGGCATGGGCTGGAGGATGCTCTCCAGGTAGCAGGCATCCATGTCTTCTGTCTCTCTTGCTCTTCTCTTCTGTTATTCTCTGTCATTTGTTGTGTAGATCTGTTTACTCAGCCTTCAGTTCTTCTTTAGAAGGAACTGTTCTACAGCTAAGCTTAATTTGGTGTGTTCCATGGAGGGGGTGAGTTCAGGGTCCTCCCATGTCACCAGTCTGGACCAGGACCTATTTCTTGTGTTTTTGATTTTCCCCATTCTGACAGGTGTGAAGTGATATCTCATTGTGATTTTGATTTGTATTTCCCTGATGATTAATGATGTTGAGCATCCTTCCATGTGTCTGTTGGCTATCTGGACGTCTTCTTTGGAAAAATGTCTATTGAGGTCCTCTGCTCATTTTTATTGGATTATCTGTGGGTTTTTTTTTTAATTTTTTAATTTTTTAAAATTATTTTGTGGGTTTTGTTTTTTGATGATGAGTTCTTCATATACTTTGGGTATTAACCACTTATGTTATAATAACCTATACATGCACACTTGTGAGTGAATAAATGGAGGTCATGAGGAATCCTGCCCTCCCAACCACCCTGTATGCAATGGTAATCTTCCTGGAATACAGATTTGGGAGAGGCAAAGTGTGGGTAAAGAAGGATTTTAACTTTTTCTCTACGTGATTCAGTAGACGCCATTTGGATTATCTAAGCTAAGTATGTATTCTTAGATGACTTGTAATTTAAAAAAATCAAAGATACCAATATAAAAGCTACAGATAGTTAAACTGTTCTAAGCTTCCATATTACTGGAACTTTGGGCAGATTCATAGACTTTCTTCCTCTATTCCTGTCCACATGTTGGGCAGCCTGCTGACATCAAAGACACATTTTTTTAGAAGCAAGAATGAAGCCCTTCACTGAGGGGAAAATAGAGCCCTGTGTCTTATACTCCTAAAGAACTCTTTCCTATACCCTGACCTGAGGGACATCCATTGACACTTAAAGATAAACTCGTCACCTTCATAAATCACTCAAATCCCGTTGGTTCACATGGCAATTTTCACATCCAATTTTCCTTCCAGCTACCCCTGAACTTATTGTTCTTGTATTATAGGCTCCCTTCCATTTGCTATTCTAGTGTTTGGAACATGAATTAGAACGAGAGCAGGAAATGGGTGCAAAATTACTCATTGCTCACAGCAGATGAAAGGGAAAGAATGCATAGGGAAAAGTCCCCATGTAACAAACAGGGCACAAGCAGCCATGTTCTCATATGGGCCAAGAATTATATCAGGCAACTGCAGCCGTATTTCTTTTGTGCAATCCTTTCGAGAGATGTATTCTAATGAGTACGGGAAGTGAGTGCTGCAAAATGGATTCTGTGCTGACCACAGTGCAAAGAAAGGCTGGTAATGTATAATAGGTTGTCCTGGTCTCATCAGCCCACCTTCTCAAACAAGTACCATCATCTTCCCCACCCCCCAGGGAGGGCACAATCCAATCATTTTCCTTTGGAGGTACTTGTCAACTGAAACACCGCCTCCTCTGGGAAGCCTTTCCCTACCAGTACCCTCCCATCCATCTCACCCTCTTCTGGGACCCCACCCAGCCCAATGTGCCCACCTACAGTGGAGTATTTATCACACTGTATGGAAGTAGTTGCATTTCTCTCCCCCTACCTTCAGCATGGGATTCCTGAAGGCTGAAACCACGTCCTTTCTATCTTCAAGCCTCCCAGCCACCAAGGAAGTGCCTGGACTGGCAAGAAAAGCTCAGGGAGGGCGGGTCTATCTTCATTATCACCGCATCCTGATTTCCTGTGTGCAGCCCCAGAATGATTCGTCACGTGGTGACAAACTACCATTGGACCCCGCTGTCCCAAAGCTGCCCGCTGCAAGTCTGGGGTTCTCTCCCCACCCTAGGACCTTGAACATGGGTTTAGGTTCATGCCCAAATTCCCTGGAGATACGAATTCAGGTCCACATCCACATGGGAGCAATGGAAACCAAGGCTCCAATGGCCCCAAACAGTGCTTCTTCAGGAAGGAAGGGAGGGAGGGAGAGAAAAAGGGAAAGAGAGAGGAAGGGAAGGAGCAAGGAAGGAAGATTACAGAGAGAGAAAAAAAAAATTTTTCAGAGAGCCTCCAGGAAAGCAAATAAACACAACCTAGAATGAGCTCAAAAAAGGCATTTTCCCAGAAGATTTAAAGCACCGGGCTGTCCTAGGAGCTTGTCTTTGACCTTTCCCCAGAAAAGCTAAACATGGCTAAAGAAACAGGTAGTGCGAGAAGCAGGGAGCATGTCGATACACAACATCTGGAAAGTATGACTCCCGAGCGAAGTTACGTAACCAAGCTGAACGCAGCATCGTGCTCTGTTTATATTTTTGCCGCCGAACGATTGCAACACAGAGCATGGCTGTCTCCGGCCCAGGCTGCAGACACCCACAAGGAAGAACAGTGCCGGGAGCAGTCAGGTTCCTCCCCAGGTAGTCCCAAGGCAGTCGTGGAGTGGCCCCAGCCTTCCAGAGAACTGGCCTGCACTGGGGAGGGAAGAGAGAGTTTTCATAAAATTTCTGCCCTGACATCTTGCTCCTCACTTCTCAAGCTTTCATAGGGAGACTTACCGATTTTTATTTTATACACAATGTTTAACAAAGGAAGAGAGAATTAATATTTACTGAGCATACACTGGCCTGGCACTTGTCAGACTCTACTACGCACACGAATCCTCTAGGAATGTTTGAAATTCACGTTCAGATTCAGTGGGTTAGGTGGACCTGAGCTTCTGGGTGGCCAACAAGCTCCCGGGCATGCCGATGCCTCTCTATGGTTGGACCACACTCTGAGAAGCAAGGGTTGAGAATACAGTGAAAGAAGTTAGAAGGGGCAGTATGAAAACAAGGGTCCGTTTAAGAAACTGCATAAGCAGTGGCTGGATGTCAGGTGTCCAAGTGAAGTATAGCTCTGTCAGGAACAAGCAAGGTCAGGCCCATCTCCAGGGGCTGCCTCTGACATTGAACCCGGCTCTGCTACAAGGCCCTCAGGACCTGCTGGACTCTATGCAGGGTCAGAACTACGGGAGGCCATATGTTGTAGTCAAAACAGTGGTGCTTTGCTGCCCTGTGCTAGCCGGATGACCCAGAATCATCCCCACCAGCACATGGTCCATGGGATACAGAAGGGAGCCCAGCTCTCCCGGGGGAAGGAGACGTCCCTTGCCTGGTCAACCTCCAAAAGATGACTCTACATCTACTTGTGTGTGGCTGAGAAATGAACAGTACAGGGCTATCTCGCATTAACCCACCTCCATGGAGAAGAATCAGAAAGCAGTTTCCATGCTCCTTCCTTAGGTTATTCTCATCTCATGATGCTTAGGACCTGGCCCCCTTCCAGAAAGCCAAAGGCCTTGACTACCTAAAGCTGGTTCATTGCTTTTTCTCCCAAACGGGAGAGAAAAGGGGAGCTCTGGGCCAGTGTGCTGGGGAATCACTTGGGGAGCCTGTTAGCAGGCAGCGCCTGAGTCAGTGGTCTGGGTGGGATACGATTCCACATTCCCAGCCAGCTCCCAGGATATGCTGAAGCTGCTTCACTGGTCCTTCACGATAAGTACCAGAAGGCTGGAGAATGTGCTAGCCACCTAGTTAGGCTAACTAATTTACAGTAGTTAATTTAATGTACTAACAATGCCAGAAACTCAGGCACTGCCCTCCACCTGACAGAGGGAGAAGCCAACCATCGAGATGAGAAAATTGGAACAAGTTCTACAGCTAGAGAATGGGAGCCTTCAGATTTTCAGTCTGGTCAGCCTAACACCAAAGCTCATGTTCTTTCCTTAACAAAATGATGGCCTAAATGTATCACAACGAAGTCCAATCCACACTTGGCGCACTGTGTCCCAGAGGCTAGAATGTAGAGAATTTACTTTAGGAAGACATCAATCAAATGCTTACTACTTCTTTAAATGGTCTGGCGTTTGAAAGGATGTTTCATTTAGTCCGCTCCACCATATTCAACAAATATTTGTTGAGTTCCTTGATGTGCAAGACTGGGCTATCAGGAGCAGCCACGTAGGTAGAAAGATTTCTCAACAATACAGATAAATGAGGTGCTGAGGTCAGAACATGGGCTCCTTAACAATGAACAAAGCAGTCCACTGCAGTCCGGTGCAAATGACACAGCTGATTTCAGACATTTTAATTAAAAACATTAGCTCAACAAGGGTTTGCAGGGTGCATCACAGATCAAATCTATCCTGACAGACCCTCAGCCAGTGAGGCAAACGGCCAGGAACTTATATGATTTGATTCTCCAGCATCTGTTTTTGGAAGATACCACAGATGTCACTGTCCCCAGCTAGTGTCTGGGGACTACAAAAGTCAGCACCTCCAGTCTTTGTCAATTTCAGAATGAAGACGTTTCCCAGTTTAAGTAGGAGCTTTCCTCTTGCAAGGGCCATCTGAGCAAAACATAACAGCCGTGGAGTCGAAGAAACTGAGCATGAAGGGGCTGGTAACATCAAGGTGGGCCAATACACCTTGAAAGAGATCTTCTCCTTTCAAAGCATTTCTTTATTTGCCCATTAGAAAACCTCACAGCATGGAAGTCAAATATGCTAGATATGATCCCTCCCCAGTGTAAACAGTGGCCAAGCTCGAAGGGAAAAAAGGACTGACCTTGGTGCACAAGCACCTGCAGCCCTATCTGTACCCCAAGCTCCCTTCTTATACTCCTGTGGGGCAACCTCTGTGTGAGGGAGATATTAGATGAAGTGTAACAAAGAAAGATGATGGCATTTCACTCTTAAAACATCTTTGTTCTTCATTAACATCAGGCATGGGAAAAATGCAAAGATTCCTGCGCTGTGTTTGGTTAAGTAAACCAGCAGCTGCTCAGTCACCGCAGAAGAATGACTAGCCCAGAGGTCCCCAGGGCACTAAAGATGTACCTCTACAGTTTTAACTGGTTGCCCAGCATGAGACATGTCAGAGGATCACCACCTGGTTTTGAAAATAGTTGGAACTGTACATCTTGAATAAAAAGCACAGTTTGCAACATAATTCACATTCACCTGAGTGGGCATTTCCCCAGGTGTGTTCTCCCCAGTCCCAGATTCCTAGGAAGTTAATAAGAATTACCAGAATATGGTTCTGTTGCCCAGTTGGTTTGGAAAACATGAGCTGAAACAAATTCAGACAAGTTTTCCTGCAGCTCTCTGAGGCTTTGATGGGAAAGCGTCTGAGGTCTCTCCAAGAATATGATGCCATGTTTCCTAAACTTAGGAGATCATGGAACCCCCCGCCTCTAGTTTTATTTTCCCAACGAGCCAGACTGTTGCAAAATGGGACATATTTTCAGGATGGACCACACAAGAGTTAATTTTTTGTTTCATTTAAGTTAGATCAGCAGGTCCTAGAGCAGAAGAAGTGATAACTAGCCAGTTCCTCATCAATAGCCCTACCCTCCACTGTCATCACCAGCATCTCTTCTTCCAGCTCTGAGGACCACCATGATGCTGGGGTCTTGTGGGCCACAAAGACAGTCATGCTGTCCATTCCCTCATTCACCAAATATCCAACGAGGGCCCATGCTGTGCCAAGGCCTGTTGTAGGCCCCAGGGACAGAGAAGAAACTGCTAGATCAAGCACGGCCTCCAGGGATGGGGGTGCATGGTGTCCTGGGGTGAATAATCTTGTGCAAAGTGCCTCACAAAAAAGATGCCGTTTTTTTTTTTTAACTGAGGTTCTTCCTATCTTTTCACATTTCCAGAAGCTCTTCATCTACATGAGGACAGATTTCAATGTCTCCTCACAATAAAATCATTCCATTTCAGTGCTAGGAGGAACCTTAAAGATCATCCAGTCTACTCTATGCATCTCATAGACAAAGAAATGCGAGCTCAAAGGGGAGTGACCACTAACCGAGCACTGGCTGTACACACAATACATCATGAATAGTAGGTGCGATCACAAATCCGATCTCCTTTATTCTTCATAACAGCACATTAATATAATTCATATATCCATCTTGAGATGAGGGGACTCAAGTTCCCACCAATAAGTCATGGAAAGATGATGACCCAAATCCACTGCCATCAAGTCAGGGTTTCACATCTGCTCTCAGCATGCTGCTTCCCTTTGGACAAATCCTTACCCTCCCTATGGTTTAGGTGCCTCAATTACAAGTAACTCTGGCTACTCAAGAATGCTAAGAAGAAGTTCAAAGAGGTTAGAAGCTGGAAGAAGATTCCATAAATGGCTTTCAGAATGATGCCCTAAGAGCAACCATATTTCACATTCTCTCATGAAAGAGGCAGTGCTCAGAACGTCCTAAGAAAAACGGGTGTAACAAGAAGACTGAGTAACAAAATGCCAAGGAAATTAACCTTGGGGGGAAATTACACACACACACACACACACACACACACACACACAATTTATATCTTTTCCAAGAAAAGAAAGGTGACATCCACAAGCCACTAGCCCCATGGAGTGGTGAGGCCAACCTGCCTAGGATTTCTTCCCCCAGGGACATGACAGCCCATAGCGGGCTTGATGGCCCAGGGAGAGCTGCTCTCATCCCACACAGGTCTTCTATGAACATACTCTGAGCAGCCAAAACGGAAGAGTTAAATTTAGAAACACAACTGTCATGTTGCATTCAAGAAGGAAAGAACAAAATAACTCATCAGGTCATAAAATTCAGATGGGGCCCAAATATCCTGGGTCCCAGTTTTCAGAGTGTGGAGAATTTAGAAGCCAAGGCTCTGAAAGTGTCTAAGACTAGATTTCCCTATCCTTCCCCATCCCATCTACTCTGAAGACACTCTTTTTCTCAGCTTCCGTTTGGTGACCAGCATTCTCTTATAAGCATTTTTTCCATGGTAAATTCATTTGCCACCAGCTTTTAGTTGAGGGACTTTTATATTCATGGTCTTTTGAGGAAAAAAAGCATGGGAGAAGGTGAGGTCAACCAGTGTCCCTGCCCAGCTGATTGCTCACCTCACCATGGGACGTAAAGGTCAACCAGACCATTCAGGGGAGCCAGATGATGGAGAAGACAGGCAGAAAACTTCTAAGGCCTTAAAGGGATTTTTGTCTGTTGTATTACAGAGAATCTGGGGCCGTGGCCCACTGGAGGCAGGAGCCTACCTCTGGTCCCCCTCCCACTATCCTTGAAAATGAAAGACCCTATAAAAACAGAGCTCTGTGCTGAATCTGAGAAGAGAATAACCAAGGCTGTTACTAACTGAGCCCCCACTCCAGGCATGAGGTTACACTCAGGCCGCATGCTATTAATTAAATAATTATCCTAACAAAGGATAAAACTTACAATTACTGTACACTAATTATGTGACAGGGCATCCTTACAACCAACGTCTGCTCAAGGAGGTGAACCCAGAGCACGTGGGGCTGAAGCTCATACAACTTGGCAGACCCTCTTCATGAAAAAGCATACCAAATTACAAATAAAAATTAGATAGAAGGTCTTGGAAGGGCTCCTGCAAGCGAAGTGCCCTGAGGCTCCCACTTCCTGGCAAATTTGTTCTGGCAATGAGGCGGTTATCACCATCATCTGCTTTGAAAGATGAGGAAACCGAGAAGTTACGCAAATCGCCCCAGAGACTCTACTCTCCACTGAGAGTCCACAGAGCCAGGTGGCCTAAAGGCCATTATCCCATTTCTGGAGAAGGGAAAAGAAGGTCTTTATTGTCTCAGAAACTTGAACATCTTTTGCTAAATTTGCAAAATTTGATTAATGTTTTCAAAGCCCTAATTTTTAAAGAGAAACGAAGATAGAAATGATTAGTCTTTTTTTATATTAACTGGTTTTAATACCTGCTCTACAGTAACCCTATATTCATTTGGGGGAAAGAAAGGGGGGGATGCTAACCCCCAGGACAGAAGTGGCCTCATACCCCAGACCCTCTGAGCTGGGAGATAAAGTCACCTATGGCCTCTTGCTGCTTTTGTGAATTTTGGGCCAGCCCTGAGGTGACTGTAAGCCTTATCCTGACCTGTCTGTCCAGGGGGCCCCAGGTGGCTGACAACAGACACAAGGGTCAACATCAGGGATACCCCACCAATGACACTCGGGTCTTTTCCTTGAAATGCATGGGAGTGACCTCCTTTTGCATCAAACATTTACACTGGTCTCACAAAATGGTCATTTCCCTTTCTGGAGCTTTTAGGAGATAGAGCCCTTCCCGTTTCCTCTGACCTGTCATCGGCTTTCCCAAAGGAGACAGTGTGGTGCAGTGAGGAAGACCACAGCCTGAGTACAGAAGATATGGACCCATCCTCTGGTCTACAACCTCTTAAAACTGTGGCACCTTAGAGGGGTCATCTCATCGCTGGCTCTAAGTCTCCTTGCCTGACAATGCAGGATGATGAGAATATTAACTACCCACAGCAACAAACTGAGAACAAGACATGTATGTACTACTAGGGAATAGATAAATGCCAATAGAATCTTACAAATGGAAGAAAGAAAAAAAAAGACTGCAGTTAAAATGAATGGACCAGAGCATGCATACACATAGATCTCAAAAATATACAAGTGGGGAAAACATCGCAGAATATTACTATAGTCAAATAACACTCATGTGCATTTGAAAGCACACCAAACAAGGTTATTGCTTATGCGTAAATATCTACATGAGATAGAAACACTAAACACAGGCCAACCATGCCCAAAATAAGGATGAATGATTGCTTCTGAAGGTAGAAGACCTGACAAAGCACAAGAAAGGATGTTAACTTGATCTGTGTTGTTGCATTTCTTAGACACAGAAGATCAGAAGCAAATAAAATTGTTAACATTCACTAATTCTAATAGGAAATACACTGAAGTTTGTTATAATTTTCCCTTAGAGTTTACTGTGTTAATCTTTTGTTGTTTCAAAATGAAATGTTTGTCGGGGGCACAACTGTCACAGAGAAATTACAAGCAGAAAGATTCATTCATTCCTTCAATCGTTCATCCAACAAAGATGAAAAAGCAGCCACCATGTTCTGGGTTATTCTGCAGACCCTGGGGATAGAAGAGTGAGCAAAACAGCCCTGGTGCCTGCCCACACAGGGTTTCGCACCTGCAGGCCAGGACTAGTACTTATGGAAATCATGTGTCAACTCGACATTCGTGCCTGACGTTCAGCGTAGAGGAGAGGAGAGCTCGGTGCTGGGAAGGGGCACCTGGGTGCGGCTGGGCTTTAAGTCCAGCTGGGCAGCTGTCTCTGGGTGCCGAAGGAATGCCTGACTCATGCGCCTGTCGGAGTTAAGGAGACTTGCAGACAGAGCACTTAGCCCAGCCCTGACCCCAAGGAGACACTCGATCCTATCTCTGGAAAGAACCTATGGATTTAAATCCTAGCTTAGCCATTAATGGATTTGCATCTGAACATGGGTTTGCATTAGATGTGTTGGCATCTGACATAATTATGTCTAACAGCTGAGCAGGGACTGAATCGGGTCCAATTCTTGATGTGTTGTTCAAACACACTGACAGGAGATGGATTTTTTTTTCTTTTCTTTTAACATTTTTATTTCTTTGTGAGAGAGAGAGAGAGAGAGAGCGAGCATACATGTGCACAAGTTGCGGGGAGGGGCAAAGGGAGAGAGAAGCAGACTTCCCACTGAGCAGGGAGCCCAAGGCAGGGCTTGATCCCAGGACCTCAGAGAAGGAGACAAACCATGAGAGACTCTGGACTCCAGGGAAACAAACTGAAGGTTACAGAAGGGAGGGGGTGGGGAGATGGGGTAACTGGGTGATGGGCATTAAGGAGGGCACCTGTGGAGCTGAGCCCTGTGTGTGATGTGCAACTAATGAACCACGGAACACTACATCACAAACTAATAATGTATTATATGCTGGCTAATTGAACTTAATTTAAAAAAATAGCGATTGCTGCCCTTAAGCTAAAATATAAGACAAGATGTAAATAAATTTAAGTTAGTGATCACTAAGAAATATATTTAATGAACATACTTCTTTCCTAATAAATAGAGACTGAGGTTTTCAGAGTCCAGAAGGTAACCAGGATGGTGGGCGGTCTCTCCCAGCCATGCCATATGATGTAGGGGTGGGAAGAGAGCTCAAAAAACTGGAGACACAAAAGCCTGAATATCCTTGGTATCTGACCTCAGAGGGATGCCATGAGGAAAAGGAAGAGGATTTATTTTGTAGAATTCTGAATGCCTAAAAGGAAGATCACTTTGGTTCAGCCCGAGGAAGGTAATTTTCATGATCCTGGTTGCCCAAAGGAATAAAGGCCTCTAACAGGAGGTGGGGTGAGCTCCCTGTCCCTGAGGCTATGCAATGACATGATGCAGGACCATTTTCAGGCAATGCCGTAAAAAGAACTTGGGCATTATATGGGGTCCTGGGCCACAAGACTTTTTTAGAGTGTCTGAGTGTTGAGAGTTTATGACCCTTAACGTCCGGTCTCCGGAGAAGATAAAACCATCACACAGGTACACCGCTCCGGCCTGATCCAGTAATATCTGTGAATCCCTTAATAGTACCTCTGGTTTCATAAGACCTTTGCAGATTTTTCAAAGTTCTCTCACATGCATTTTTTTTTTTTTTTTTTTTCATCTCTCCCAAGACAGTGAAGAAATGGTGGATCCACTCCCAGGCTGAAGGAGGAGAAGCACAGAGAAGAAGTGAGAGGGGAGACCCCCAGCTGGCCCCACAGGGACCCACCCTCCCCAGGACTGGAGCGCCGGAAGAACTGGCAGGGCCACACTCCTGTGCACCCTCTAACAGGCCACTTGCCCCTGGAGGAGCTCAGATCAGGAAGGTCATGACAATAAAGCAAGTTCAGGGTGCAGAGTCAGCCCCAGAAGCCCAGAGCATTGGGAGGACATGCAGGGCTGCTCCCCACCACTGCTGACCCAGTGCTCACAGCCAGACCCAGAACGGGGCTCTCAGTCCCCAGCCTCCTGAGGCTGAAAGAGCTGGAAACCTCATGCATCTCTAGGCCAAGCTGGCAACGAGCTGTAGACTCCAAGAAACAGGTCCACTCTTGTCTCTTCTCCCCAGACACTGATTTCCCAGGGAGCAAGAAGTGAGTCACCACACCCGATAAAAGCAGATCCTTTACTGGCCCTGAAACTTCTTTGGCAATGGGGCCAGGGGTGTATGATTGTCCCAGTCACCATGGCTGCATAACAAAACAGCCCAAACTGGCAGACCCAAGCAGCAATGATCACTAATTGTTTTCATCTCTGCAGTTCCAGGGGTGGCTCATCTCGGTCAGCCAGTTCTCACTCGGGATGGCACATGGTTGCCGTCTGATGGAGGCTTGGACTGGAGTCATCTAGAAGATGTCTTCGCTTGTGGGTCTGGTTGTCGATGCTGGCTGTCAGCGGTCACACAGGACCATGGCTGGGGCTGTTGCCAGGAGCACTTGCAGGCGGTCTCTGTGATGCCCCGGCTTCCTCTCATCATGGTGGTCCGGGACCAAGGGCAACTGTCCCAAGGGAGAGAGCTGAGGGGACGCTGTATTGCCTTTCATGACACAGCTTTGGAAGCCACACAACTTCTGCCACAGTCTATCTGTCAGGAGTAGGTCGTGAAGGCCAGCTATACTCTAGAGCAGGAGAATGAGTGTCTAACCTCGTCCCAGGAGAAATATCAAAGCACCTGTGGTCATGGTTTAAAACACTATAAGGTAAATCCTTCCTCCCTGGCTAAAAACTGCATTCCACAGCCTCACAGCCTTGGAGGGATCTAAATGCCTCCAGTTCCAGGTGGGAATTACTTCCCCTTGTGCCAGGTTTTGGGCTGAAGAACCTTACTCAGTTGGATATGCTTTTTTCTAGAAGCCTTTTGGAAGACCCACACTGGGGGCGCTCTGGAATATGAAAACATATAGGCCCTAAAGACCAGGGCTCTCAGGTTTTCTACTTTAAACATACTGAGTCAAGATGATTTGGTGTGAAATATGGACTCCATTTGATACAAGATAGAGCCCAGTGAGGAATTAAATGATTACCTGAGGACCCGGATCGATTTGGTTTCACTCTGAAGCCAGAAAAGCCCATGTATTCCCCTAAATAACACCCATGCTGGAGACTAAAGTATGGGCCACATGTTGGTGGTGGCGCCACATTTCCTAATTTCTAGTCAGGGTTTAAACGGAATCTTCTCCCTGGATTTACATAATTTCCGGGCCCCAGAGCCCAGCAACACTTCTAGAAGTAACTCTTTTCCTTTCACTGATTGCAAAACAAAAAGATCTGCCTGGTGAGCAGAGGCTCTGCTTGCTTCTGGAAGGAGCTTAGGCAGGATTTTCTTGGTGGGTTCCTCTTTTTTCTATTTTGACATGTTCTGAGCTTCCCCGGGGTCCCCGGAAGTCTGACACGTGCATGGAGGCAATCCTAGGTGAAGGAGAAAGGAAGGCATGTTTCCTGGTTTCATGAAAGCCCTCTGCTCGCAGACCCTGGCTTGAAAAGCTTCCTTGGTTCCTGCAGCCTGAGCCTGCTGCCTGTAGCATGAGCAGTCAGCACTTGTAAAAACCCACATTATGACACAGTGAAAACTAACGGGGTGAGTCTGAGTGCCTGCGTCTGGCAAGACAAACCCATGCACACACAGAGGAAGTACAAAGTGCCGTTATGAGGTCTTCCTGGTTTAGGATGAGCTTTCCAACCCATTTTACAACACAAAACCGCTTCGTGGGAAAGAAGGAAGTCAGTGTTTAGCAATCACAGCTGACGCCCCCTCATCTTCCAGCTTCTGAGCAGCTGGGTGCCCAGTGCCCCAACTTCCAGCGGCCCACACCCACACTCCTTCCCCTGGGCCTGGTCCCTGGTCAAGGACGCTGCTCTGCCTGGGTGAGGGGCAGGTTAGGTATGTGGGAGCTGGTGTATACATACCCCGGCTCCCTCACCCCTGAGGGGGAGAGACCTCCAAGGCATCTTCTATATCCTATTGTCTCCAGTGGTAATTGTCTGACATGTGAACATTGGCTACCTTGTCCTCCCTCCCCGGCTCACCTCCCTTACTCCATGGGAGTTTCCTGGGATCACCTCCCAGATAAACTACAAGCACCCAAACCCTTGTCTCGGCGTTTGCTTCAAAGAGAACCAGAACTGAGTCGAGAGAGTTGATGGCTACGGCATGAAATTAACTATCACCTAGGGTGTTCCTCATTGGGTCCGTGGCTTGTGCCTCTCAATTACTACTCCAAATCAACCTGTGTGTCAGTAACCGCAGACAAGCAGACAAGGAACATAAACAAATGAAGACTTATGCCGACAAAGGGTTCCACTGGGACAGAACTTGTTTGGGAAAATGAGGATCTCACCCTTTCCAAAGATACTAACACACACATACACACACACACACACACACACACACACACACACACACAGTTCCCACTTGAATGTAGGGCTGGTCCTGTTCCCTGACTAGGCATCTACCTCCCCAGGAGGTGCTTAGAGAGAGAAGGTCTTTCTCTGATGCTGTTGGTGAGGAGAAGCATGCCCAGCTCCTGCAGGAAAGAATGCTACAAAGGCCTCCTGGAAGCAGCTTCCCCGGCAGAGTGCACATGGCTGTTTACTCAATGAACCAGACCGTGTTCTCCACCTTCACGGTTCGGCTTCTCCCGCTTCTTTTTGTAGCTGAGTAACTGAATATGCAGGGCTGCCTCCAGAGGCCTTAAGGGAGATCTCCTCTCCCGCGTCCTCCCTCTTCCCTTCCTACAGCCAGAAGGCTTCTGGGTCCAGTTCACAGTTCTGCTCTGGAGGCAAGAGAGAGGATGGGACTAGGGATGACTGGCTTTCATCTCTATTTAGACCCTGGTCAACCAAAGCTTGTACTAATTTTCCAGACATCGGAAAGGTCTCTTTGGAGGTTGATCTAAAATAAGTTTCTAAGAGAAGTAATCAAAATCTACAAAGCATTTCCTGGAGAGAAATATACTTCATCTATGAACATTTACATGGGAAGTGTGTCACATATGTAAATGTAATCCATGTACAGAGATGTTTATTAATGTGTGTGTGTATGCATGTATAATAAATGTTGTAGCTCTACACACAAAAACATGGATGAATCTCAAAAACAGTGTGCCAACAAAGAAGCCTTACATCAAGGATAAACACAGATATTTTATGATTCTTGTATATAAAATGCTAGAATAGGTGCAAGCTTTTCTATGGTGCAAGAAATCAGAAGAGTGATTATGTGAGGGTGGGCTGGGGGGTTTCCTGGGAAGGGGCATGAAGGGGCTTCCTGGGATGATGTATGTCCTAAATCCTGACAGAGGTTGGGAGCACTGCTGTATGCATCTGTCAGAACTCACTGATGGTGCACGAAAAATTCGTGCACTTCATTGTGTAGAAATGTTACCCAAAAAGGGCAAGCAATAGACTCTACTTAATGACATGCATGCTAACCTATGGGAGAGGGAGTGTATTTATTTCTGCAAATGACTTTGAAATACACTCAAATGAAATAGGACATGGATGGATGGATACAAGGTGGACTAGATGAGTAAATGCGTGAGAAAGCCAACAGAGTAAAATGTAAATGACAGAACCTAGGGATTGAGTCTGTGGGCTTTCACTGTAAAAGCCCTTCCATTTTTCTGTATGTCTGCAAATTTCTATAATAAAATGCTGGAGTTTAAAACAAAACCAAAAAAAATGTTGAAGATAATGTTTTTGAGCCTGGATGGGGATAGAGGGAATACAAATTTGTAAAAAAACAAACAAAACAACAACAACAACAAAACCAGCACATGAAATTGTGGCACTGAAAAAAACAATCATTCTAGATTCATAATGGCTACTATTGACAGACTGTGCACCCTTGGGAGCCACCAAGTACCAAAGTATTCGTGCTTGGCCCCATTAAAGGAAACATCTTTTTGTAAGCCACAAACACACAATGATTCCTGCAAGGGGGCCAATGTTCTGTATGAAATTAGGGTCGATGGGTAAAAACATCTGATTACAGGGAGGGGTACAGCTGTATTACGATCTTCCTTCCTTTAAATTCATCAAATTAGAATTTAACAAATTGATCTCATACTTGTGGTTAAAACAGCACAGGCAGTGGGGGAATTCGGTCTCTGGAATATGGAAGGACCATTGCCCATGGAACATAGGTCATCTCTTTTCACATGATTCGACTTAAAGTTATGTCCAAAGGGCAGACTCGCATGGTGACAAGTGGACAGAACCGAGCACAGAACAAGTCCAGCTCCTTTCCCACCTTCTCACTGCCCTTCACTCCCACTTCCTTCATCTGCTGACGTCCATTCCGTACAGCCAAGCTTGCATCTCAAAATTCCCATTACCAGTGATTTTCCTGTGGATTTTCCCAGTACAGACCACTATGAATGCAGCTAAGTGGCATTCCCTTTTCCCAAAAAAGACCCACTGGGAGACTGAGGCTTATGCCAACAGGCTGTTCATGGGCAGCACGGAGGATCTGACAACTAAGAATATTTTTACTTTCCACCTAGGTACGACAGGCATATTTCAGAGATACTGCAGGTTCAATTCCAGACCACGGTGATACAGTGAGCATCTCAGGAAAGTGAATCGTATGACTATTTTTGGTTTCCCAGTGCATACGGAAGTTATATTTATACTCTACTGTAGTCTATTAAGCGTGCAATGGTATTATGCCAAAAGATGTGTGTAACTTAATTAAAAAATACTTCATTGCTTAAAAAGGCTAACCATCATCTGAGCTTTCGGCATGTTGTAATCACTGACCACCATCACAAATATAATAATTAAAAAGTCTGAAATACTGTGAGAATTACCAAAATGACAGAGACACGAAGCAAGTAAATGTCACTGGGAAAATGGTGCCGACCGACTTGCTCATCATCCAAGCGTTGCCACAAACTTTCAATTTGTTAAAAAAAAAAAAAATGCAGTATCTCTGAAGTAGAATGAAGTGAAGTACAATAAAATGAGGTGTGTGTACAATATGAGGACATGTCAGATCCATTCACTGTCCTCCCGCAGTAGCAATCTCCAAGCCCTAATCGATGCGTGGGTAATAACCACAACCTCCCACGCATCACTAATTGAGGCCCTGCATGCGAAACCCCTTGGCACATACTGGGCATTCAAAATATGGGCATCCATTCATGGGCTGAGCACCTGCTCTGTGTCACTCTCCCTACTGTATTCCATGGGCTCTTCCTGGCAAAACTTGCTGTTTGAATTTTCCCACTTCACAGGGGAGGAAACCAAGGCTTTGAGAGGTTCCATGACTGGTCCAGGATCCCATAGTCCCCAAGCATCAAAACAGGACTCCTTTCCAGGTCTGTGGAACCCTGGTCTGCCTCCCCACCTCTACCGTCCATGCAGAAGTACTTTTTAATTATAAACCGCGGGCACCCCTTATCTCCTGATTGTCTCAATGACCCCAACGCAGGGTGGTAACTCCAGGCACCTTTTTACTGACTGAGGTGATGGAAGCTTAACTGAGTCCAGCCTGACTCCTCAGACCCCAGTCCTATGCTGCTCCTAGAGCAACTTGTCCCCAGTCCTCCGCATCCTGATCTCTTCCCTTTCTCAGCCCAGTGCCCCTGATCCCAATGGCATGGACACTGGGTAAGCCCTGCAGGCTCCGGGCTGGGAAGCCAGGCTCAGCTCTGTGCACAAAGGCCTTGGCAGGGATGGACAAGACAAGACACTGGGCTGGGCTCATGTCTATTTCATTCAAAGTCCGCTTCTAAAAAAAGGCTGCTAATCTTTAATTCAGGAATTTTATTTATCTATTATAGAAATTTCAGCCAAACTAATGGTTTAAACTATATCAGGAACCGCAGAAGTGCCAATATAAAAACCCAGACATGTACTTATTTAACCTTACTCTCCAAGGTGGAATGTGAAATTGTTATAGGCGTGAATGGGGTCTGTCCCCATGAATACAGACTGGAGGGGTGGCCATCGGCCTACAGGCCATAGGGAGCCCCCAGGTAGGAGGAAGCAATAGGCTGGGTGCCTGTTGCCCGAGTGTGTGATCTGTGGAAGGCACACTCAGTGAACTCAGACATGCCCTCCCCATAGCCCTCAGCCACACTGCTCCACTTACATACACAGCCTGTTTTCAGAAGTCTGAGGCCCAGAGAAGATGCTGTGAGCTTCTGGGGAGAGAGACTCTGCCTGGGCCTCATCCTACCCTGAAGCTCCCAGAGTCTACCCCATGCCTGAGCATGTCCTAGTCAGGTCAGAATTGGAGTGCCCAGGGAGAGGCAGTCAACACCCCAAGGCCTCAGGCCCACAGTCAGCCCTGGGTCAGCCCAGAGGTCCCAGACAGCTCAGGGGTCTGAGAAGGAGGGAGAAAGGGAGTGGGAGAGGTGAGCACTCAGCAACCAACCAAGATCTAGAACACAAGATGAGATTCCCTGAAAGGTAAGGCAGGTACGTTCCCACCCAACCCTCACAGAAATGCATTCTATTTATTTTTTTAGAGATGGGGAGCGAGAAGGTGGGGAGAGGCAGAGAGAGAAAGAGAGAGAATCGTATGCAGGCTCCATGCCAGCACAGAGCCTGATGTGTGGCCTGATCTCATGTCTCTGAGATCATGACCTGAGCTGAAATTAGGAGTCGGACACTCAACTGACTGAGCCACGCAGATGCCCCCAGCTGGACATTTTAAAATACAGCTAGGTGAAACTCCATCCTGGTGTTTCTTGGGGTTAGAGATCTCAGAAACAAAACCCAGGGACCCCCAAGATGGAGCCTAAAGTGAACGACCATCTGTGTGACTCACAAGGAATGAATGAATGAAAGCAGAAGGAGTGAGGAACCTACAGCAAGATAGGTCTGGTGTCTTATATTTGCCTGACACCGTCACTCTGGCTGGTTGGTTGGTTGGTTGGCTGACTGTCTGTTGGCTGGGCTCACCCACCCAGTTCTCTTCCTCTCGACCAGATTCCCACGGCCACCTCTCCAGAGCCAGCCAGTGCATGGATGTTGGTGGCCGCAGGCTGTGGTCTCAGCCCTGATGGCACCCTGGCCTCACCCGGGAGCTTTCAAACCCCTGAAGCCTGATCTTCAGTCCCAGAGACTCGAGTTGGTCTGGGGTGGGGCCAGGATTGAAAGTCTCTCCAGGGGACTCCAGTGAGCTAAGCCAGGCTTCCTCACACTCGAGTGGACCTCATAGGCCCCTGGAGAGCTTGTGAGAACACAGAGGGCTGGGCCCACTTCCCGGCAGCTCTGGCCAGGAGGTCTCAGGTTGAACCCATGAATGCGCATTTCTGACAAGCTCCCAGAGCTGCTGCTGCTGGTCTGCCGCACTTTGAGAAGAGCCGCCCTAAGGCACCTGAGAGCACTTGCACAAGAGCACAGTGGTGTCCTCCTGGTGATCCCATGATTTCAGACTCTACACATACACGAGTGAGGGGACACAGCCCAGCCCTGTGGCCAGAGGCAAGAAAGGCTGGGAGGTGCGGGTCCTCACTCGACTGCCAACCAGAGGTGGACCCTGGAGATGCCCCTTCATGCCCCTCAACCTTAGTCCTGGCTTCATCCGTGAAATGGGTTTATCTGTGGCACAAGATCATTCTGGAATGTGCGATTCAAGAAAAAGTCCCCCAGTCACCTCAGGTATGCTGCAGCACCAACAAGGAGGCAGAGGCAGGCAAGAATAAGCTCCCATGGAGCGGGGGATGGAGCCGGGGCCACAAGGAGGAAGTGGCTGTCACTGCCACCGTCAAAAGGCCATACAGGTACAGCTGAGGGATGCACCGCGGCCAGGAGGGGACGGACCCTTGAGAAGACCCCAGAGCATTCCCGGCCACCCCCTCCAGTGCCCGTGGCCTCCACACACACAGGGAAGCTCCATGCTCACTGCTCTGGGGGGACCTGGCAAACTGTCCATATGTGGTAGGGACCGACCATACTCATCAGCCCCTCATGGGTGCTTCACTCCCTAACCCCAAAGGGAAGCCATTCCAGGTGTAAGAAAGACTGGGCAGGTGATCCAGATACCTAGAGGCTCTGGGACAAGGAGTTAGTCCAGACCAGTGGGTTTCAAGCATCTTTATGGGGATGAATATGACCTCTTCTACTTTACACGTGTCCCTAACACGTGGACAGACAATGCTGAAGGTTTTTGATCATGTGTCTATGCATGAGAGAGAAAACAGAAAGGGGGCAATACCTGAATTACCGGGCCCTAGGCCAGGAATGATGTTAAAAAATATTTAATAGACACTAGTTTTAATAAGGCACAGGCACATCTGGGGGAAAGGTCAGGGGAGCAGAAAAAGAGGTGGGGATATCATTCTCACCTTCACCTCTCCTCCAGGCCACCTGAAGCACCAGTCCCAAGACCTAGAGCAGGAGGCGGCAACAAACGTTCCCATACAGGGCCACTGAGTAAATACTTCAGGCTTTGCAGGACCCGAGATCTAGGCTGCAATAGTCAGCTCTGCCTTCCTACAGCAAAGGCAGCCCACAGACAACATGCAGATGGACATATATGGCTGTGTTCCAGTAAAACTTTATTTATAAAAATGGTCACCAGGCCAGATTTGGTCAAGGGCCATAGTTAGCTAGACCCTGACTTGAGGAAAAGGGTTTGGAATCAAGAATCCCTAAGTTTCTGTCCACATTTATGACTATGACTCAATTATTTAACCCAGTCTCAGTCTAGATCTAATTTATCTATCAACAATATAGTCATTCCTAGCCTTCAGGTATTTTTGTTCCAGGAGCCAAACATGTTCCAATGAACTAGTGAATGTAAAAATGCTTTGAGAGTCTAAGCTCCTGTGCAAATAGGCCCATGAAAGCATCTAAGAGTAGAGCTTATCACCCTTCCCCTGTGTTTCGGGAAGATTCTATGCACCGTTCATTGGATTAGTCTGCCCAGGCTACTTTTAAAGAATGGGGCTTTTAAGAATGTCTCAGGAAATAAGTCCTAAAGGGATGCTGAAGCTGGAAGAAATAAATAGCATCTGGCCTCTCCTCCCAGAACTGGAAGCTGTGAAACCCTTCATTAGTGTACAGAAGAAAATCCTGTACTCCTTATTTCATCCTGTGTGTCTCTAGAATGGCCTCTGAGGCCAGGAAACAGCATTAGTCAGAAGCTTCCTGGATAATCTCTTGACATGTCTCATTCACACAGCCATGAGAATGCCGTACTAGGGCCAAATTGCACTCAATAAGCTATCCATCCTTAAAACAATCTTCATAATCCCACCATGTTCTAGGGCGCCTCAGAGTGTTGCAAAGGCCCTAAAAATGACCCCTGTGGGTCTGCCTTCCATTATATTTTGGTAACGAAGGTAACGCAGCTACCATTTAATAAGCACATACTATGAGGTTGCAGCTGTTTATGAAGCTTTCCTTGGCTCGTGATTACCACATCCCTGTGAAGTGGGCATCCTGACTGGCATTTTACAGACAGTGGAATTGGGGTTCAAAGAATTTAAGACACTGGTTGGCACCACAGAGGTTGAAAGTAATGGAATTGAGATTGAGGATCTCCTCTGAAACCTAGGCTCTTACGTTACTGCCAATGGCTTCATGCATCAAACATGCGTTATTTTTCCTAGGATTCTTGTATTTACAAAGAAGAAACACAAAATGCGAAGAGTCACAACTGGGACAATTCTTACCTCAACCAAGGTGAGAGGAAGAGTCAAATTGCACCACCTTGACCAAGTGAGAATCAGGAAGGTCAAACCAAGAGCTAAGCCCACCTCAAAATAAGTCAGTCTGGCCTATGATTTTTCTGTAGAGGGTAAAATACGACTTTACTAATAAGATAGGCATAAAGGAAAACTGAGAAGTCTTTTTTTTTTTTTTTCAAAAAGAAACAAATTTGGGAGAAGAAATAAGGTAACAAAGACTAGCTAGCTGTTCACCAGATCTCTCTCTTCTTTGAGGGCACTCTGCTAATATATACAAATCCCAGCCTCCTTGGAAGTGAGTTGTCATGTGACTGAGCCCTGGCCAGTGGTGCGTGAGCAGGAGTGAGGATCTAATCCCTTAAATTCAGCTATGCACAGTCTTCCATGCCTGTGCCTCTGAAAGCAGAGAGAAGCACAACACCCTGGGGAACCAAGTGTAAGCCTGGGAAAGTCTCGAAATGGAAGGCTTCAGAATGCATGGACCATCTCTTGCAATAGGGCCACCCAAAGGCCAGAACCTTCCACGAGAACGAAATCTTTAACTCTGTGTTAAACTCTCACATCTGCAGGACTTATTTGTTACTGCAGCTACCCTTACCCAATCTAATTCAGTAAGGAGTCTGATACAAATTAAAGAGCGGATCATAATAAGTTCCTAACTTATTGAACTTAAGAGTGTCAACAGCTATTATGTGAATCATTACGAAAATCATAACTGCAGAGAAACACTGCTGAAAACTCTGTAAGCTAGTACAATAAGGAATAGATTTTAAGACTTTTAAAAAGAAACCTTAGTTCTTTTTTTTAAAGATTTTTAAAATTTATTTGACAGAGAGGGAGAGAGAGAGCAAGCGCACATGCACAGGCAGGGGGAGCAGGAGAGGGAGAAGCAGGCTTCCCACAGAGCAGGGAGCCTGACATGGGGTTCAATACCAGGATCTCAGGATCATGACCTGAGCCGAAGGCAGATGCTTTACCAACTGAGCCACTCAGGTGTCCCTAAAAAAACCTTAGTTCTTTCCTGGGTTCAAACCCAGGGATAAAACACAGAGGCAATCTGAGATTTGCTATTCTTAATATTTTGTATATATCCTGTTAAATAAAAAAATATATGTTATATATGCATATTACATGTATATATGCATATATATGTATGTATTTTTTTTCCTTAAGTAAGGGCCACAGCCAGTGTGGAGTCCAATGCTGGGCTTGAACTCACAACTCTGAGATCAAGACTTGAGCTGAGATCAAGAATCTAACACTTAAACCACTGAGCCACCCAGGCACCCCTAAAATGTATGATTAAAGTTAATTTTACCTACTTCTTTTTACCTTTTTAATGTAGCTACTAGAAAATTTAAAACTACATCTGTAGCTTGTATTCTAATTCTACAGGACAGTGCTACACCAAATCATGTAGATGTCAGGCTAATTATCCACATGTTTTGAGTATCTATGTATGGAAGTTTGGTGGCAGGGGGCTCTAACCTGTTTCTGACAAGTGCTGTGACCTTAGGAAAGTCATCCATCCCCTCTGGATCTTTTTTTTTTTTCATGTAAGAGATGAGAGATTCGGACTTTTCATATTTTGTAGATTGGTCATGCCCAGCCCTATGATTATAGACCAACTGGCCTTTTTTTAAAAATTTTTATTTAAATTCCAGGTAATGAACACACCAAGCAATATTAGTTTCAGGTGTGCCTATATTGATTCAACACTTGCATACATCACCCAGGGCTCATCACGGCATGTATGCTCCTTCATCCCCATCACCTATACCACTCATCCCCCCACCCACCTCCCCAGACCAGCTGGCCTTGATGTTATGGTTTAAAGTTAAAAACCAGTAGGACTCCAGCACTTAACTTTGTTCATGACCTGCAACCTGAACCAGTCTGTGCTGCTTCCCAATCTGTGGACATACTCATCCCTTGAACTTACCCATATTGCTTCACTTATATGGATCTCTGGCTTCCCTCTTCTACTACAATTCATACTTGGTTCTCAGATCATGTACTTCCTGGACATTCTAGTAGACACCTGATCCAGTAAACACTCCCAGCATGCCCCAAAGGTACCTACAGCATAGGCCCAAGGATCTTAGATCCAACTAAGCCACACAGAGAGAGGGAGATGAGCCCTTTTTCAAAAGAACATCCAGTGATCTCAGAGTGAGACCCATGCCAAAGGCTATCATTTTAAATAGCTCTTTCCTCCAAAGTTTATTTGAAGGAGGCATTCTGAGGAAAAGCTCATTTCCTTAAAACATCAAAGAACTAAAAACCAAAAGATGATAGATTTTTCTGGAGACAGACTTCGAAGTGTATAAATAAAATTCTGCAAGTGTACAAATAAATACTACAAAGAGTTCATTTCTGCTACAGTTGTCCACCACTCTCAATATTACATTTAGCTAACTTAATTTTCCATGGATAAAATTTATTCAAAGTTAAATTTCACTTAATAGGTCATCTGAGTAAACAGTTTCAAGTGTTATTTGCCAAAAAACAATATGTTTCCAGGCTCTAAATGAAATCGGCAGTGTCAGGCTAAGAAAACAACCTTAAAAATTCACAGAGGACTGGAACAATTGCAGAAAAATTGGAGCCCAGAGCTTCGTCTTTTTCATGCAGTTCTGGAGGCACAAAAAATTACCAATTTCCACCAAAACCATGTCTTGGAGGGGCAAGGAAAAATGCCATTTTTAAAAAATCCAAAATACTAGAAAACAACATGTCTTTAAAGTGGCAGCTGCCATATGAAGAATGTGTCATATTTGTGTTACCACACCAACCAAAGACAACACTGACATTATATTAAGCACCCTGCATCCTGATCGTCTCCTGGGCGGGTACTCTGGGCACCTAGTTTTCAGAAGAAGGCAAAGAGGGAGATGGGGGATGGGGCAGGGGAGGGGTAGAGAAGAGGAAAGGGGAGAGAGGGTCCAAGGAGGGGGCAAGGTATGACATGGAATTTTGCAAATGCAAAGAAGTTATTCAGGAAAACGGAGCAGGGCAACTTAGGGTGGATGTCTTCATGAATCTCTCTTCTTGCAATGTTGTGGAACTACTGGATTTGTAAAGTGGAAGAAGTAGAAAGGATAAATTAGTTGCAAGCCTATTTCACAGATGAGGAAATTGACACCTGAAAAGCAAAGCAAGCCCCTATCCTGAACAGATAGTACACCCAGGATGGAGATCATTCCATCTCCAGGCTCTGAATATACTTACTCTAATGGCACCTAAAGCCACAGGTTCCTAGAACACAGTCTGAGAAGCCCAGTGACATGATGAGTAGCACTAGGTGTACCTTATGACAAGAACCAAATTAATTCTTGCCTACAACCCTGACACCATTACTCACATGTTCATGGGCCATGCTGGCATCCCAAATGCCCAGGTCCCCTAGTAATAATCACTACTCTGAGCACAGAGGGAAGCCTGATGCATCATCTTTGGAAGTACACTCTTGTTCTGCTGACATCATCACAAAGTGGAAGGGAGGCCAGTCCAGAAACCACAGGGCTTCCTTCCTAGCCTCTACACTGAAGACTTTTGAGAGCAGACACTACTGCATTCAACCAGTACAAGCAATATTTATTGCCTCCAGGGCCCTCTGACCTCTTAAGGAAACCTGGGCGACTAGGCCTTGGCTCAGTCCAGCTCAGTCCTGCCCTCCCACAATAAGTTAGAGGTAGAGAATATGAATACTACTGAATTTAAATTCCAAATCCGATGTTATGAGTGCTGTTGCTCTCAACACTTTTGCATAAAATATCTGTTCTATGAAAACTGAGAAGCAGACTTCCAACAGCATTCTGGAAAGAGCACCAAGTCTACTAGGGGTCACCTGTGTCTGTGTTCACATTTTGACCACGTTCTTGTAGAAAGAGAGCATTCCTCAGAGGTGATGTGCTTATTACCATAGCAAGATCTTTCAAGCTTTTATGTACTAGAAAATAGTGCTTGAACCTCTCAGCCCAGCTTCCTGATGGGTTAGACCTGGGCCACCTGAGGATGTGGCCTGTTGACAGAACAAGATGAACTGCATGTGCCCATTCCTATGAGGAGGGGTTGGAGAAGGTAGTTCCATGATCCACCTGTAATGGAGGGATGGCTGCCCCCAACAGCCAGCAATTCATGAGGGAGCTCCTACTACAGAACTTCCACACACAGGGCACTAAGCTGGTCATACTTCATGACTTCATTACCAATTCTCACAGCAGTCATGAAAAGTCAGAATGATTACCTCAATTTCTCACAGAAGGAGAGAGAGGCTCAGAAAGCCTATTTTGCCCAAAGCCCACAGCTTCTAAGCTGGGATTCAAATCCAGGGGAGGGTGATTCCAAAACCCAGGAAGAGACGGGGCTCTCAAATCTACATGTCTACTTTATATCGTTGAGGTGCTTGCAATTAAGCTGGAAAGATGGCAGATGGAAGCTCTAGACCTGCCCGTCCAATAGCACTTTGTGTGATGATAGAAATGGTCTACGATCTCCAATATGGTAGCCATGAGCCATACACAGCTATTAGGTGTTTGACATGTATCTAGTGCAGTTGAGAATCTGAATTTTTAATGTATTTAATTTGACTTAATTTGAATTTAAGTCACCACTGAGTGTCCATATTGGACAGCACAGTTAGAGACATTTTGTACCAAAAACATTTAGCAAAAAGAATGGTCACAGCAGCCTGGGATGGTCAAGGCAGGTCTGGTGAAGAACAGAGACTCCAGGCAGGCCCTTGCTGTGTCAGGACTTAAAAAAGACCCCTCCTGTTTCAGGCATGATCACCTTCCTTGTGGTCTTTGGCTCTGAGGTCCGGGCCCCAGAAATCAAGCCCAGTGCCCATAGCCCCCAAATGAAGACACTGAGAATGTTCCTTCTGAGTCTTTATTCTTTCTGGACTAGCTCTAAGCATTATGAGCTCTAGTTCTCCTCCTGCTACTCTCTAGAAGCCCTTCCTCCTCCCTCCCCCTGTGCCTTCCCTGTCAACACCAAAAACCTGGACATCTTTCTTTCTAGTAGGGGGCTGAGTCATTTCCTCTCTTAAAATGGTTTTAATGTGCTTTATTCTTCTACACCCATCACTCTGAAAAAGATGCTTCTTGATACAATGAGCAATGCCACTCACAGAGACAGCACCATCTCCCCCAACATACATCTCCCAACAGGGATCAGAAGCCCCTTCCATCACCATTGGCCCTGAGCGTGGTGGCTGACCTCAACCCGAAGCCAGTCACTATACTGCGAGTGACTCCATTCTTTCCCATACCAAAGGTATACCAAAGGTGCCAACTGGCCTCCTAGTCTAGTCTTTCTAGTATTTCTAGTTTTCTGTATTTCTAGTATTTCTAGTCTTCTGACATCTCGCTCACCACCTGCCTCTTAGTTACCGGAAGACACTGAAAAATATTTGGCTACATGACCAGATCAGCAACCAGAGTTCTTGCTGCATCTTTCTACAAAAGGCTCTGTTGGCTCAGTGTGCCACTCAAACCCATCACATCCATTTTTGCTTCTAGCTCACGGAGCAGCCATGAGCTTCACTAACCTTCAAAGGTATTCCTTCAGAGCATTTAGTAATAGCCACAGTAACCCCTGAATTCTCCAGCTTGAGGAATATAGATGATGTAGCATTGTGGGTTGTTGTGGGTTTGGGATGGGGGGACTGCTGGTAATTGATTTTTAATTCTTTCCAGTTCTGCCTAGGAATGGACTATTAAAACTCTCAGTATTGGGACGCCTGGGTGGCTCAGTTGGTTAAGCAGCTGCCTTCGGCTCAGGTCATGATCCCAGCGTCCTGGGATCGAGTCCCACATCGGGCTCCTTGCTCGTCAGGGAACCTGCTTCTCCCTCTGCCTCTGCCTGCCATTCTGTCTGCCTGCGCTCGCTCTCTCTCCCTCTCTCTCTCAGACAAATAAATAAAATCTTTAAAAAAAAAAAAAAAAAACCTCTCAGTATGGTGGTGAAGGACACCTCTATCAAAAAAAAAGGCAGATGCACAACTTCACAGAGCACCTTCTGTTTTCAAAGGTCTAAGGTTCTTTGGACTGCAATGAAGACTGTTTATATCTTTGCAGCGTGACACTAAAAATGAGACTGGCCTTTGGATGTGGGATCAACACATGGTTGAGCTCCTGACCCCTCAGAAGGGGCACGCATAGGGCCCAAGTTCCCACGATCCATGGAAGGGAGGTCCCAGAGAGCCAAACAACCCAAGTCAGGATTGGCAAAGTAGAGCACAGGCCTAATACCTCTCAATGCCTGTTCTGTATGGTCTGTGAGCTAAGAATGGTTTTTAAATGTGTAAAGGGTTATAAAAGGATGTTTTTAAAAAATAGAAACTATAGCCATGGCATATGGGCGACAATGGCTAAAATATTTCCTGTCTGGCCATTTGTGAGACAAGCTTGCTGACCCCTGGTTGAAACTAGCAAGGCCCTCAACCATCCAGAGGGTGCTTGCCTTTTCTGAGATTTGGTGGGCTGGGTTCTGACGATTCCAAGTCCCCTTCATTCCCTTTATGTTTGCTTTCCTTTCAAGATCAATATATTGGAGATAAAATGTTCCATAGCCTTCTGAGGAAAGACACAACAGATATCAAATATGACCACTGGTAAATGAATGTTCACTTCTCCCAAAAAGACCAACAACACAGTTAAGGATATGGTTCCACCCCTGTTTCTTTACTGTGACAGAAACAAGGCTCCTGCTTAAAAACCACCCAGAGAGGATTCCAGGGATCAAAGCAAAGATGCCCTGAGAACATCCTCACCCATCCTGCTCCCAACTCAGTTTCCCACTTGAGAGCACCAGCCCCCACATTCAATATCAGCACAGAATCATGAGGGTCTCTGACTTTGACTTACCTTTCACCCACGCCCTAGAAAAAGAATGCAGAGGTAGAATCACACCCAGAACGTCCCCTTTCAGTTTCTTAGACACCTGCCCTAAATGTCCCTAAGATCTCTCTGGGTTAGAACTCAAAGGGAAAAGATGGTGTCCAGCTCTTCCTTAGTCATAACCAGAGAAAATGGGAGCCACTGCCCACAACAGCAGCTGTAACTGTTACCTGGTTCAGTGCAGTTCTTGCTGCTCCGGAGTCCTGCATCTTCTGAAGTCAGAGTGTCATTCACCTGCATTAACTTCCTCCCTACCGTCCACTGTCGGTCTTCCCCTAGGAGGTCCATGAAGTCGAGGTCTGGGGAGACAAAGAGCATAACCACACATCACTAACAGCTCGGTTTTGGCCTTTCCCAATGCTGAATGTCCAGCACCTCCATCAGCCACCATTTGCTCAGTGGTGAGCCTATTCCTCCCGCCTTGGGTCTTATCATTATGCTCCATTCACGCAGCCCCTGACTGCCTGCTGGCTTCCTTGGGCTGCTGGATCCTGCTGAGCCTGACAGAGGCCGCCCTCAGCCACTGACTGGGAGGGACTGGTGTATTACTACCTCACCCACTCCAGTGGGATGACTTTGAGACACGTATTCTAAACTTATTACAGAATCTTCTCCACTGGGATTATGCTCCAGTTGTCTACAGTGTAATGCTCCTGATAAAACATAATATATTAATTGCTGTCCTTCTCTGCCTTAATTCCTCACTCCCAGTAACACACTGATATATGTTTTAACAACCAATTCTCTCTGGAGGGGGGGTGGGCAGGGGGAGTCCTGGTTCGGAGCCACTGGCCTATTTCCATAGTGTAAATATTCTCATCATGGCCAAGTTCAACATGACCCACGTTGACCTCACCGAACATGGATTTTGGAAGAGATGGGTACAATTACGTCCATGAAGTCAGTGTGACTGTTTCGAGCCCACCAGCATCTACTCCTCCCAAATAACCTCTCACAACTGAACACTTTTCTCAGGAACTGCTTCTGGAGGATTCCCCAAGCTAGGACACCATGTCAACATCCCCAGAGTCTGGGCCAGTAAACGCTGCATATCAAGACTTCCACAAACAAGAGATGAAAACACAAATGTGAAAACACTGAACCACTGAATGCAATACAGGAGGAGCAGGTTAACAGTGGTGACGTCTCCAGCTGAGATGACTGTAGGGACCGACGTGCCAGGAGAAAGAACAAAGATGAAGGGCACATCAGAGGGGAGAAAGGAGCACGTAACCATAAAGGACTTGTTGACTTTGAAGTGTTGCGGAGCACGGAAAGGGTGGTAAGCTGCCTGTGAGCACAGGGGATGGAGATACCTTAGGGGAGGGAGCTAAGCTAGAGACAGCATCAAGAAGGTCATAAGCAAAAAGGGAAAAGTATGAGACATGATGCATGGGGTCTTCTGGGAGGGGACTAAAGAGAAGAGAAGAGGTCATGGGGAACTCAATATTCCGTCAGAGAATGGATCATGAAAGGAAAGGAAAGAGGACAGGTAATAGCATAAGGCAAGGTCAGCAGAAAGGGAATTTCAGGAGTAGCCAACGGTCTTGACCTACAGACAAGTCAAGTAAGACAAAGGCTAAGAAATAACAGAGCTGGACCTCAGAGAGCCACTGGGCGGTGGAAACAGCAAGCAAAGATGGTCTTCCTGGTGGCTTAGCACTAAAGAAAGATGTGGCATGAGGCAAGGGACACCCTTGAGTGTCCAGAAGTGTGGTGGGCAGAAAATGGATCTAAGTACAAGATAAAGGCCTAATTCATGGGCCAAGTGACCTTCACAGAAGGCCAGAGGGAGCACTCCATCCAGCCACATCAGTGTGATGTTCTGAAGAGCTAAAGGTCATCATACCTATTCCTCTATTTCCATGGTAATTTTAGTTTCCCAGATGATTCCACCTTCATTGTTGAATTTGAACCTCACGACTCTGGTTGGGAAAGCAAGAGGGAGCAGGGATGTTGTCCACTTTGTCCACTATTGTCTCTCTAACACCAAATCACTCCTGGCTCAGAGGAGGTGCTCAGTAAGTATGGGTTGAAAAAACTATTCCCATTTTGGTGATGGACAAAGTAAGACTTGCAGAAGTTTCTGGGAATCAGAGTGCTTGTAGACATCTCACCTAAGCCACAGGACACATGTAAGTGCAGCAGCTCATGCACCGAGGTCTTTCTCAGTCAAATGGAATCTGCTCTCAGATATAAAATCATCAAGGTATTTCATTACAACTTACACATATTAGCCAGAACAGCTATTTTAGACATCTCTCTCTCTCTCTCTCTCTCTCTCTCTCTCTCACACACACACACACACACACACACACACACAAATGTAGAATGCGGAGCCTAACGAGAATTAACAATCAGTTTAGATTCTGAAATGCAAAAGCCCACGTGGTGGCCACAGACATCAGTGTAGTCATAACTAAGAGAACAGTGCCAGAGATAATTCAAGGTGAAAGCAAGGCATTGGCGTCATCTGTTTAACCTCCACAGTTAATTCTTAGGATTAAGAACGGTGACAAGCAGAGAAAATAATCTCAAAAGCTCATGAAGAAACAATAAGGTCAGTGGCCTGAAAATCCAACAAGCAGCCCTGAAATGTGAATTTAGCACCTTATTGTCACAAATGATCTGCAAGTGTGCAGAAAGACAGCACATTTGTCTCAGGCTGGGTTTCCACAGCGGCCCCGGAAATGAGGATCTGAACACGGGTTTTTCCTATGGGGGTGGGGGTGACCCCAGGAAGTACCTGTAAAGGAACAGGACCATGGGGTGGGGAAGGGGAGACAGCCAACAGATGATACACTTCAAGCCAGTCACCAGAATGAGTCAACTAGAGCTTGGCTCCCCTGGAAAGCTCTGGGAGTCGGAGTAGACAGGTAGCTCAGATACTCAAGGGTGAGCAAGCTTAGGTACGTATCTACCTATTCCTGGTCTGCCATTGGTTGAAGGCTATTTCCAGGGGGCATGAATTCCCTGGCACCTTGAACTTGGTACATGGGAGTCCAAGGTGGGCTCTAGTGCCCAGGCAAAGGCCTTAGACAATGAAATGCAGATGCTAAGACTTAAACAGTACCAGTGAGCACTGAAGAGGCAAGAATGAAGGGATATGGGCAGGGCACCGATTGCATTTCCCAGCCTGCATAAGATCCAAAGGCAGAGGTGTCCTCCAGATCAACAGACTGGCCACTCTGCTGTTCTCACAATCGGGGTCAGAGAAAAGTGCTTTTTGGTACTACAATCCGAATGCTTAGGGAGACTCCAAAGATTTGCAGAGAAGCAAGTGTCCCTTCCAATGACTTCCAAAGTTCTTTCTCAGGCCAAGTTTCCATGGTTCTGTAATTCTGAAAGAAAAGCTGATACCAATTAAGAGATGTAAAAATAAAGCCAGCTATTGTAGCAGAAAATTAGAGGATTTTTTTTTTTTACATAATGATTCAATATCTTCAGGCATTAGAGACTATTAAGGCAGCACCTCTGGATTCCAAAACCTACAAATTTTTATCTCAACAAAAATATAGTTGACCACTAACCACTGAACTACTAATGCGGAGACCAGAGTCTGAGAAAATCAGAGTGATGACAGCAAGTACTGCATTCACTTCCTTCCCTGCTGAGAACCAAGTATAACACTATTATACCCCATTCCATTTGTTCTCACAAAATCCTGGTGAGGTAGGCAGGGGCAGTTGGTGCTGGGTCAACCTACCTCTGAAGTAAAAAAGTCAGGGTAGAAGAGATTTGCCTAAAATCAGAGCCAATCCATAGCCAGCCACCCCAACTACCATTTAATAGCTATTATGGCTTCAATTTACTGAGTGTCTATTATGTGCGAAGAACTTTCCATTCCATCCATGTTTCATTTTACAGCAGTCTTATTTTGAACCATTAGCCCCATTTGCAAATAAGCAAACCAAAGTGTGAAGAAGTTCAAAGACTCACCCAAGGTCACACGGCAAGCAATGAGGGGCAGAATGGGGATCCGAACCCAGGCCTGGTGACCCAAGGGCCACATTCATGGTAGATCCCTGGGGACGATGCAGTCCATCTGGCTGCATTATTCAGGTACAGTGAGGCAGATCAGCAATGCAGCCTGAACCTTTTAATAGATTAGGGGTGAACACAGGCTCCCTAAACCTACTTCCAGGAAGTTCGTTTCCTCGGAAACCATCAGGAACAGTGGTGAGGCATACGCCACATGAAGCCGTCACAAACAGAAAAGAAAATGGTTCCAAAAACCCCAGTGAATGCATGGCACTCCACTTAGTGTGGCCTCCTCACAGACTAAGATGGTCCCATGGGTCATGACTTGGAGGGCTCTTTGGGGGCGGGAGGTCGAGGGGGGGCCGTGGGGAAGGCAGAGGGGACTGGAAGAGGCACCCACTTGGGTTTCTCCCCGCTCTCCCTTCATGCATCTCCGGCATCCTTGGACTTCTCTGCCCCAGCAGACGCCGATCCACAGAGCTGCACTTGAGCAATGTCAACAAAAACATTTGGCGCCTGTCCACCGCATTCTTGGCTCCTCATCTGCCAGGCCCTGGAAGTCGCATGTTGACCTAATTAGTCCGGAGGGAGGGGGTGCATGAGGAGGGAGGCAGGAGGCTCCCAGGTCCTGTGTCACCGGTGGAGGCAGCGTGGATGACTGCAGGCTCTGAGAAGGAGGGACGGGGTGGGCCATGGGGAGCGTGCGGGGTGCCTGCTGAAAGGGGAAGACATTCTCAAGCCGAGACTCAAGCCACATGCACTGAGGAAGGGAATAAGTAGAGGCTGGATGCCAAGTTTCCATTACAGAGCTGTGTGCTCACCCTCTCCTGCTCTTACCACCCCCTTCAGCCTTTCTCTCTCTCTCTCTCTCACTTGCTCGCTTGCTCTCTCTCTTCCCCTCACCCCTTTTTACTCCCTGGGACTGAGGGTTAGAGAACCCAAAGTTTTCTGACACCAAGAATGGATTTCTTTGGGTACCCCAGATCTCAGCCTTCTGAAAATGAACACGCTTTCTCCTGCATGTATACTTGTCTCACAGGGTTTCCGTCCTTCCCAAATACTGGCCCTAGGCCCCTCAGGGAGGCAGGGCTGTCCACTCTCTGAGTAGGTGACTCCCACAGACACACAGCCAGGCACAGACAGGCAGGCGTGCTGCTGCACCACGACTGGCAACACCACGACAGGCCTGCGTGCCCCTTGCGGTACGCACCACACCACCCCATGATCTCCCGCAGCGTTTCCACCGCCTCACTGCTGCTGCTGGGGTTAAGCGGCCAGGCTGGGACTCAAGCCCAGATCTGTCTCCAAAACCCAGGTATGTGTGTCCCACCTCATCCCAGAGCTCCAGGAGCCCGGGGGACATGGCCTCGAGGGCTCACTTTGAGAGGCCATGCTAACTCTCCCCTCCCTGAAGACTAGAATCCTGCATTTCTTCTTGAACACTGGATAGAGAGAGCCACCACTCTGAAATGCTCCAAAGATCAGGACAACAGCCCCCCATTTGCAGATGAGGAAACCGAGTCCAGAATGCCTCACGCAACACTGAAGGAATAATGTCCCGAAAACCGAGATGGAGCCAACGGCCGCAGTGACTGGCTCTGGCTCTCTAGGCTGGCTCAGCGCTCCTTACCGTGGCTATAAATACCCCACCCCGTGGTTTACACAGCTGTCTCCACTCTCTGCGCCCCAGGTCTTCACCCTGGGGTTGGAGGTCAGGTTTGTATAGGCCCACAGCCAGCAGACCGCCTTCTGCAGACTTGGTGAGCAGGGGCGAGGTCTGCCGGCCCCCAGCGGCACCCTCCACATGGCCCCCTTCCTGACCCCACTCTTACAGTCTCTCCAGGGTGAGCCCAGTGGTTCTCACTCTCCCGGGGTGAAGAAGGAGCAATGGGGGCGCCAGCTTCCTGCACGTGGATTTTCACATGGAATTTCCAGCTGAAAGAAGAGAGTGTGTCTCTCTGCACTGTTCTTGGTCCTTGGAAAGGAACACAAACCGTGGAGAGGCTGCGAGCTCTCCAAAACCACCAGGAGAGGAAAAAGCCAGAGGCTGAGCGGGCTGCGTGCTGGTTCTTCTCCATTGCCTCAACGCTTCCAGAAAGACAGAGAAGGGTAGATCCAGAGGCCTCGGTGTGGTGGAAAGGCCACACACTCTGTTTAAACTTCTCTCTCTAGCTGCTTCTACACACCGTGGGGTGTGCTGGCAGGGCGGAGGGGAGACCCTGAGAACCCAGCGTACTGGGACAAGTTCTCCTCTTGTATGTACTCTAGCCACATAAGGCATTCACAAGCTGCAGCTTTCACACTGAATTCAAACCTCCCAGCACCAGAGCACAACACCTCTCCTCAAGGAAAACCCTGTGGAAAAGTCTTTCTGTCCCTCCACTGAGCCTCCCTTTCACTCAGAGAAGGAATAACCATGCCCCAGAAGCAGGCACTGCTGCTGATGCCCTGTTTTCTGGAGGTCTCCTACAGAATGTTCTGTTAGCTACAGCATGGGCACCTCCTGGGGGCTGGATGGAAATGCAGGTCTCCAGCCATGGGAGACCCCAAAGCCTCATGGAGCACACTGGAGCCTGAGTTGCTGCTCCCACAGCCCAAAGGGCAGTCCTCCAGGCATCACACACACAGGGAGGCTGCAGGGCAAAGGGAACCAGTCCCTGCCTGCCACTGCTGGAAAGCCAGGGCATCCTATGCAGAAAGAGAGGGCAGGGAGCACACAGCAGCCTACTAAGGTTTCAGGCCTTGCTGTGGTGTTCAGTCATGTCCTGCATCGGAAAGACAGTCCCACTAGCAGTCTCCAAGCAAACCAACCCATAGGAGGGGCAAAAGAAGGCCCAGCTATCTCTCTACTCCCCCCTCACCACCCCCCTGCAAAGTCCCCCACCCCTGCTGTGCCTTCCCTTCCCTCCTCACACCAAGCCCAGCTCACTTACTCACCCCAGGCCCACAGAGGCTGGCAGAGCTCCTGCAAGAATGGCCTTGGGGACAAGGGCCTGCCCAAGGCACCCACCCAAAGGCATGAGTCAGGAGTCCAAACCATCCCCAGATACACACTGTGCCATGGCCAAACAAAGGAGGCCCAGTTGTGAGACTCTGAGTCCCTCACTGCTGCCAAAGGGAAGCCCTTCCTCCAGGCAGCCCTCCTTGACCTTCCAGGACCTCTCTCACCACAAGCTCCCAGAAAAAGATCTACTCCTCCTTCAGATCACATATCACAGACAGAATCATAACCTGTCCTTATTGCTCCTCCCTACCCTCCAACCCATATGTAAGCTCCAGGAATACCCAGCCTGCTTGGTTTTCCTCCTCCCTGTGTCTTTCTGGCCTGGAACTCAGGCAATGCCAGAGAGCCACAGTGTCAGTGTTTCATCAAGCCACCATCTGGGCGGGACTGGGAGGAATCCATGAATCCCCAGGAAAGATACCCAGGGGATTCTGTATCACCCCTCAGGGGTCATGCCCCTTGACTGGGGTGGGGGTGGGGCGGAATGATGTTTCAATGACAAGCCGAGAATTTTAGTGGCAAACCAGAACCAGAAATTCAGGATTACCAGATTCCTGGACAAAACCGTTCCCATTACAGACTTGCTCCTCAAAGTGGTCCTGGGACCAGCTGTGTGAGCATAGCCTGGGACCTTGCTAGAAATGCAGAATTCAGGGCGCACCTCACACTTCCACTGCATGGGACGCGCTGTGTTTCAACAGCTGACTCGTGTGTACTATTTTACTCCTAACTTGTTCACAGACGTCATGGAACATTTGCAGTTCCCAGTACAGTTCCCAGCTTGATCTCTCCACCTCTGAAGTTGGAAATGCAGGAACCCCTAAACATCCTCAGAGACCTGAAAGGCACCTCACTGAGCACCACATGAGCCATGGCCAAAGATGGCGCTTTGGCCCCCATGGAGCTGTGTGGGCTCCCTGAGACATTTCCCGCCATGTCTGTCTCCTCAGATCCGTCCTCAGTGTCCACTGAAAGGCTTAAAAGATCTGGCCCCAGCAGCCTGGTTTCAGAGCTTTCTCTTTCAAACCTGCCCCGTCTTCTTTCATTGCCCTACTAAATAAAGCAAGTGGGTCTGTTCCAAGGACCCCAGGGCTCGTGGTCATAAGAATTCACCATGTTGGCCATTTGGTGACTTGGGACTCTATGCCAGTTCTGCTACTAGCTCCAGGCTATTGGAGAAGCTAAGTCACTTTATCTCGGTTGCTGCTTCTGAAAAGTGAAAAGGCTTGAGTGATCCGACCTCTAAGTTTCCTTGAGCTTGGATTATTTTATATCCGGGGTAGAGTCATCTGACCAAAGGTTAACAGGGTCCCATGGCACCTCCATCCCCAACCTTGAGAGTCATGCACTCCAAGAGGATGGGCTGTATGACTCACTGAAGGGTGGGAAGAAAATATGGGAACCTCCACATTTGTATCAAAACTTCCCTGGCCTTCATCCTCACCATGTCCATGCAGTGCACTCCCAAACACAGAGCTCTTTTTCCTCTCTGCATAAATATCTTTCATCCTACCATGAACACAGAGCCTCCCAATGGTTTCTATGAACAAAACTAATAAAGCCATGAGAGTACCAGGAAATTGTATGGGGATTGAAATGGCTTTGAGGGATAAGGCGTTCAGGACAGGCTACAAGGGATGAAGGCTGGCCACTGACGGTAGAGAGGGACTCTGAACCCTGCCCCCCAAATACCCTGTCAGCCTGGGCCAGACAATGGCTAGAGGTTGACCCAGTGAAACAAACAAAAGCTTCAAATGTTGCTGTGACACTAGAATGATGCTTTAGGTGGCAGTGCAATGCCCACCATGTTGGGAGGTGTCCTGGGTAGGGCTCTCCAAATGTTAAGTCTGCAATAAAGACTTAGGTACAAGTAGTTTCCCCTGAAGGGGATCCCAAGTAGGAGGAGGAAGGAAGAGTGGAAAGCAAGATAGGGAAATGGACACTAGATACATAAGGACACAAAATGGAGGTTGCTTCTGCCAGCAACTAGGGCATAAACCCACTAGAAGTTCAGAGATGCATCCAGGATGCCTACCTGAAGGAAGAGGGCTGTAGTTCCCATGGCCCACTAGCTAAGAGTTGCCCTGGGAGCATGAAACCCCACAAATTCTGTGCAGCACTTCTGAGTGGGCCAAGCTAGTTCCCACCTACTGGGAAAGACCTTGGGCCATGCTTGAGGGCCACGGCAACAAGAGTCTGAACTCACCCCAAACTACCCACTGCAGCTGCAACTAGAACAGGAGGAAGGCTGAGGGGACATCAAATGATGTCAGCTACCAAAGGTAACCTTGGCCTCACCTTGGAAAGAATGCCTCTTGAAGAAAGTGGGATGATGTGATTGGTCCAGAGACACAGACATGTAGATTTTCCAATAATGTTTTCCTTTCCTTCTCTCCTCTCACCAGGGAACTTGACGCCAGAACTAAAATATTCTCTTGATGCCTCACAATGAGAAGGACAGGACCAAAGAGAGGTCGGCTGGTGTGGTTTTCATTTAAGCACAAAGCCACTTGGTTCTTCTCACTTTTTCCTATTCATAGGCCCACTGCTTGCCCCTTTCCAAGTTGGAAACTGAAGCCAGCCATCAGAGAGAAACAAGGTTGAGTGGAAAGAAAGATAGGATCCATTCATCCCCTCTCGGGTTTCAGTCCCAAGTCAGAGATCCAGCATCAGGAAAGGGAAGACGGGGAGAAAACATATGAATGGCCAGACTAGGACAGGCTGACGCATGCAGAACCTTCCAGGCTACCACCTGCTACCTGGTTTGCTTCTCACCTTCCAGCCAGAGAGCAACACCTCCCTTTGCCCTGATCTCCAGTGAAGCCAGCCAAGTGTACTTCTATGGATTTGGGGTTGGCCTAAAGAATCAGGCTCTGTTTATTTTCTAGAGTCCTGACAAATGCAGACTGCCAATAACTTCCCACTGAAAACACTTGCTGAAAACGACAATCAAGGTTCAGTATTTAAGACCTGCCACGTGGTTCCTCATCACACTTGGTGTGGTTTACTCCACGCATGCCATCCGCGCCCTTCCTTCCAGCCCAGGTGCTCTCCCAACGTGAGGCCCTGCCACTTCAAATGCCGAGAGAGACCATGTCCATCACAGCCACCACCAGCCAAGGTCAGGAAGCCCTTTGACAGCGTGCCAGAAAGAAAAAAGCAAAGGCCTCTGCCAGTGTTTCTCAAAGTGAAGGAAGTAGGAAACAAGAGACTGGAGGTGGACAAAAGGACACACGTAGGCACACGGGCTGGGGGGCAGTGATGGAGTGAGGGACTCTGGGAGCCGAGGAGCATGCCCATCACTCTAGAATCACGTCTGAGTGGCTCCATGGCAGAAGGATGAGTGGGCAGTGGAGGGGCAGAGGGGTCACAGACACAGTGGGTGGGGTTAGCAAATGCCCATCATGGTCGATATCATGGACACTGCGGTCCTTCTCTCCAGATCTCTTCCACTCTTCCCCCACTGGGTAGCAGTAGCCAGTTATGGAGAAGGGTGGCCTGACCCCACCTCATCCCCAGGGATGGGCTCACAACCAAAATGTTTGGTTCAGGAGCGGCAAGTGGTCCTGCTCAGGTTAGTGAGACACAAAGGGGAGGTTTTTGCCGGCAGCATCTGGGAAGGAGGGCCTCTCACTCTCCAGGCAGAGCTGCTCATGTCCCTTTTCCTGTCTCCTTCTGGGTGAAGAGGCGATTCCTAGAACCTCATGAGCCATGTTGCCACCAGGAGAAGAGCGGGTCTTGGAACGAAGCTCATATAAGGAAGGGAAGAAAAGGGAGAGTGGGGAAAAAGTGGCTCCCTAAGGACATCACTGGTCCACTGATAAGCCTACCTGCAGATATGCCCTCCAAAACAATCCCCCAATATGTTAGGCACTCTGAATTTTTTTATTTCCGACAGCATGGAGTGCCATGACCGATGTATCAGACTAAGCCTTTTGTTAAGAAAATAAGGAGTACTCCCATGAGAAGTATCACACTCTGGTCCAAACCACAGCTGGGCAACTCTCTAACTGACGTGACCATACCACCGCACGGACTTCTTCCTGGACACTTCCTTACACCCACGAACTGGGCCACCAATGAGCCTACCTAGACACAAAGCTTCCTCCTAAGAGCAGTGAGAGCTCATTGCAAAGTCCCTCCCCCACTCGGGGGGTCAAACCATCATGAAGTAAGTGGGGCACCTGGTGCACTCCCACTTCTTCCCTCGTCGCCCATCAAGACAGCCCCACGGTCAGCGATATGGCCTCCCAGCCCCAAACAGAAGCAGACAGGAGGCTAGTAAGGATGAGGAGTCCCTAGAATACACTGCCACCTCTCCGAGAGGATGCCCTGTCTCGGAAGAGTTCCACGAAGCCATGAAAGGCGCATCTAATTTCCGAGCAGCCCACAGCCCGTGATGAGCCTCGGGAGGGGCTGGAGGCTCACAGAGAGCCTTGCCCGCCATCTCCGGCTTGCAGGGCCACCCTGACTTGGTGCTTAATTAGGAACATGCTGCCTCTGTGACTAGAGTTGATCCCATCCCCTCCGATGACAAGCGTGAGCTGTCGCTGCTGCCAGAGGAGAAGCAGGAAGTCACGGAGTGAGGACAGTACGTCCCTCTGTGACAGAGATGGTCGCCCTACGGGAGGGCAGAGCTCCAATAATCGTGTCCTGTACAGCGATGATGCCCCAGGCCTTCTCCACAGGGCCGCAGGGGACAGTGCTCTCCGTCCCTTCAATCTTTTATGAGAAGCAATAAACCAGAAAATTCTCATCCACAGAGGCGAACAGAACAGCGCTTTCCACAGAGGCTTACAGAGGATGCTCAGAGTGTGAACTGAGACATTTCTGTCTCTCAGGCTCTTTTTATCTTTGGTTCAGTTTTACTTAACTCCACAGAAACGACTTCCCTTGTTACTACTACTGTTTATTTAAATAGAGTACAGCTGTACCTTCAGCAGCATAATAGGTGGACCCTCTGTGAGCACCACGTAGCTGGACCCATACAAAGGTATACATGTATCTGTGTTCATCCTAGGGGCGACCCTGCACCTGCCTACCTCATGCCAGGCATCATTTGGGGGCATTTTTGTAGTGTCTCAATACCTCAGGTCATTTTACAACAGCTCTGTGAAATGGGTGCTGTTATCCCCGCTTCCCAGATGAGAAACCGACAGCTCAGAATCTAGGCCATTGATCTGCCAAAGGTCCCAAGCTCTATGTCCAGTCCCTGCCTGGGACAGGACTGCAGGGAACACTTTGTCCAAGGTCAGCACGAGAACTGTCCTGGCAGAATGAAGGTGATCCCCTTAGGGACACAGGCTTCTTAGCAGCAGAGCATGGCCTGGCGCTCCCATCTGCCAGCTCCCGCTCTGGGAACCCTTTCTTTCCCTTGATCTGCCCTAAACTCAGAACACCTGGATTCTTGCCTCAGTTTCACTAAGAGGCCTTTTGCACTACATTCCCATCCATGTTTCCATCTGAGACAGGGCAGAGATAGGACTGTTTTGTTTTAAGGAACACATTAATGGGAGAATCATGAAGAGATTTCACCAGGGCTAAAAAAAAAAAAAAAAAAAAAAAAAAAAAAAAGTTAACAGAGGAGTCTAGGTGGTGAGTATCTGAGTGTTCCTTCCATGTTGCTCAATGGTTGAATATTTCCACATAAAATGTTGGAGGGGAAATAATGTTAAAGAAGGTACCAGAGGAGCAAGGATATCAGTACCATCTCCCTTACAGTATCTGGGAGTGGGAAAAAGAAAAATAATAGCAATGTGGCCAAGACCAGTATGGATGACGAACCCATCCAGACGGGGCAGGGTGCTGGCCACTGGGTGATCCCAACACCTTGGCTGGTTCCAAAATAGGATGGGATGCTGCTGCCCAGCACTGCTTGGCCTCCAAACAGTGCCCCCCTGCCTAAAAGGCCTCAGAGACCTCATGGTCACCACCAGACTGGCGTGGCAACGACACAACAGCCAAGTGCTCCACAAATGCCCGTCACAGAGAAGAGAATGTTCGGCGGTGTCCGGTGGGTGGAAGCCCTGCATTCTAGAACCAACAGTCGTGAACCCCAGAGCCTGTGCTCTTGAGACATCCGGGCATTGGAGGCAGGACATCCCATTGCCTCCCTGCCTGGCCGGCTGCACACCTGTTTCCTTCCCTCTGCGGGAGCCACAGCCTGAGGTATCTTCTCAGAGGGCTGGGGGGGCCTTCCCTCAGCAGCGAAGCCACATCAGCAGAGTGTCCTCTCTTGGAAGATCCAGAGGAAGATTATCTTTGAGCAGCTCCATTTCCAATCCCTCCTCTGGATATCACTGTTACAAGAAAACGTACCTGACTCTAATTTAATCATGACATTGGCAATCTATCGCTGCACTAATATTAAAATGGAAATCTGGTGCCATGGCATACTCCTTTGGTGCACTTATTACCAGGACGAGATAGGGTCTCGACATGATTTGCCTGGTGTCCTGGAAACTCTGTGGATTTCCACAGGCAGTGCCCTTGGTCGAGTTTTCTGTCCCGTGTGCTTTATCCCCCTGTACAAGCTCTGTGTCTGCTTATTCTTCTCTGGGGATCTCTGGAAAGCTCATACTGAGTGGAAAAGCTATGGGAAAGGGTTTGCTCTTCTATCCTCCTCATCATTACTCTTTCTATGACTATGTCTCTGTGACCGCAGCTATTTCAAAAGAAGCCCAGGAACTAAAGAAGTTTGCTTCTGCCTTACTCCCTGGAGAAATGGCAAAACGGGTTTTTACAGAAAGCCCTTGCTTCAGCATGCCCTTACCCAAATGCTGGAATGGGCAAGAGCTCGTGGTGCACAAAGAAGCTCGTCCAGAGATGTGGGATGACAGGGGTGGGGGCAGGGAGCAGGTGGGACAGGGCTACAAAGCCTCCAGCAGCTGGGCCTCCCCAAGACGATGAACACTTTCCCTGACTGTTTAAATGAAAAGAGATCGAAAGAGAGGTAATGGAGTTTAGGGATAACACTCCAGAGACCTACGCAGGAGTAGGTGCTGAAGAATACAGAAGCTGACCAGGGCTCAGAGACTGTCAGCCTTCCAGGGGTTGGCTGAAGCAAAAGGGAAAGACCTACTCACAGAGGAAATACAGTCACCCAAGGGCTTTTTTTAATGCACGTTGATACTCCTCTATTCTTGCCAGAGTCTGGTATCTCCACAAAGCTCTATTACTTGGGAGTCTGCACTTCCTACAGCACCCAGCGAAAGGCAGCAGAGTGGTCTCTGTTGGGCCCAGCAGGATCCAGCAGCCAGAGGAAGCCCTCAGGTAGTTAAGGGGCAGTGTGCATGGAGTAAAACAAAAAGGTCCAGGTGAAGCCTATAGGCTCATGATTGAGTAAGTGATGGCCCATTAAGGCAATGGACAACTGGCATCTGGTGAATAACAGCTACTGGGGGGACGACCGCAAAAAGACACTTCTGGAGATCATCTTCAACCCTCCTTGTAGATGAGCCTGGGGGCCAAGGTTTGTGTTTTGACACTGAGACTTTGGGGGAAAGAAAGACACTCCCATGGTCTCTTTCTGGGCCATAAGGATGTTAGGAAGCCAGGCACTGGCTCCCGTGAAGCCACATTGCCAACCAGGGATTTACTGCCTGTTCCTCTGGACAGCGATGGTCCCAGAGTCAACTTTCAAAGAAGAGGATCGACTGAGGAAACCCTTGTTCAGGCTTAGACTGCAAATTTTTTAAAACAGCCCTGTCCACTGTTGCAGATGGCTCTAGTGGCTCATGGGGACAGGAGAAAGTGACGGTCTCAGTACTCAGCTCACCTTATGTGACTCTGTGCCTCCTTCCAGGATTTCTCTCCAAAAACCTATTTTTGCAAATGGTTTTAAAAAAAGACCCAAATGAACCTTTTTTCAAGTTGGGTTTTAGCCATGGTACCAAGATGAGTCATCAGAAGTCCAAACCTGGGGATCATTTTGTGGAAGAATATAATTTTGGAGCCAGGAAGGTCCTTCGAGAATGTGCAGTGCAGTGCGGTCCAACAGAAATATACTGTGAGCCACGTAGGCAATTTTGCATTTTCTCTCAGACATGTTAAAAAAGTACAATGCAACTGGTGACATTAATTTTAATGTCTTTCACTTAACCTGATACATCAAAAATATTATCATTTCACCAGGTAAGAAATGCAAAAAAGATTTTACCACCTTTTTTTGAGACATACCTTACCTGCCATAAAATTCACCCATGTAAAATGTACAATTAAATGGTTTCTGGTACGTTCACAGAGTTGTGCAACCATCATCGTGATGTAATTTTAGAATATTTTCAGCACCCCGAAAAGACATCCTTCACCTATCAGTGGTCACTCTCCGTTACCCCCGTGGCCTAACCCGAGGCAATCGTCATGTATGTTCTGTCTCTGTAGATCTGCCTATTCTGGATGTTTCATATAAACGGAATGATACAGTATGTGGTCTTCGGTGACTGGCTTCCTTGAGTTCACATAAATGTGCTCAAGGCTCCTCCATGGCATAGCATGTCTCTTCAGGCCTTCCTCGCTTTTAGTTGCTGAATAATATTCCATTGTGTGGATAAAAATTATTAGTGAACTATCTTACGTTCTTTTTTCTGTACTAAGCCTTCAGCATCCACTGTGTATTTTATGCACACATCAGCATATCTCAGTCAGGCATTCTGCTCGATGAGCCCAGTGTTAGTGCAGATCTGGGCTCTGTTTTCTTTGGGGGTGGGGACTGTGGCTGGGTGCCCAGCCGTTGTCCCACTGGGCCTGCACCCAGGCTGAAAAAAGAACGATGGCCAGCCAGGTTTGGAGTGTTGCTGAGAGAGAAGAATGTCTGGCCTGCTGGGTTTTCTTCCCTGTCCTCCCTATGTGGTCCAAAGGGCTGGTGAGGAGGAAGCATGGTGCCTTTGGATGGGCCTGGGAACATGTGGATTCAGGATGTCTAGAGCTCAAACCCAGCTTCTCCCAAAAGAAAGCACCTCTCCACCCTCCTGACGAGCTGACTCCTGAAAGCAAAGCTGGTGAAAGGCAACCAAGGTTAAACTGACAGGTCGCTATGAAGAAGCCACTCCACTTCCCCAAAACCCCTTGACATCCCCTACTTTATGGGTGCTCAGGAAAGGAAATGGAGACATGTCTGAGAAGATGTCTTCTGGATTCATGAGAGTCAATGAACGTCCATCCCTTATAAATAAGTTGCCCTAAGGATCCCCACCCAGGGAGTCAAAGGCATCTATTACTTACTGGCAAGGGCAGGTGCATCTTTCTTCTGCATGTGCTACAGGTATAGTAACAAAAATAATAATAGCAACCACTTCTTGCACCAGAGGGTCTTCTAAGTGGTTCACATACAGCAGCTCTAATTCTCACAACCACGTAGGGGTGATATCAACATCATCACTGTTATTAGTACTATTATTATTTGCATCCAAAGATGAATAGAGGATGGCACAAAGAGTTTAATTAACTTACTCAAGGTCACAGAGCTAAGAAGAAGGACAGCAGTCATCTGAACCCAGGCAGTCTGGCTCTGGAAGGCTCTGCCCTCAAGGAGCCTGGGACATCTAAGGAGTCCAGGGCACTCCCAATGGAGCCTCCTCCTCCTGGACGGACCCCCTGGGACTTCCCAGCCCATGCAGTACCACCTCTGAGTTTGTGCCTTTTGGCTCCAGAGAACATCTGTAGGCACCCTTGCCTGGATTTCCCATGCTAGGGGGATGAGTCAGGAATGATGAAAAAACAAACAAACAAACAAACAAAATCTTCTTTTTCTTATGAGCTATTATTACTTGTCATCACAGTTATTGTATGAGCCACAAAGGTCTAGACTTATTAAACTGGGAGGCAAGCTGCTGAGTTTGTTGCTAAGGAATGACAGACCACAACACTTGGATTCACTGCTTTTGTCCTCAAAACCGTGCCCACCCTACCCCACCCCACCACCGGCTTCCTGTAATCCCTGTCCAACAAGAGAGCGAGCGGCCCATTGAGCATGGAAAGGCAGCTTCCCCACCAGGGAGCTCTCTTCCCCCTGCACTGAAGCTGAAGTCAGGATCCCATGATCTGTTTGGGAACTCCTGGGCTACCAGGGGTGGCCACACAAAGGCATCCGGACTCTGGTTCCAGTTGGAAATTGGGGGGTATACCAGGCTCCCAGGTACGGCCACCCTATGGAATGAGCACCCTGTGATGGCAGAGGCCAGAGTTTCAGTCCAGCTGGAGAGCAGCACAGATGCATTGAGTTTAGCTCAGACACCATTATAAAATTTCCCTCATGTCACAGAGAAAGCCCAATTTCCAGCTTCTCTTGAAAAACTGGAATACCTGGCAGAATGGGCCTGAGTTCCTGCCATGTGGACACCTAGTAAGCATCTATTCCCCTTTTGGACAAGGAAGGCTCCCTGATCTGTACTGCAATCCCCACCCTCCCTACCGTTTTTCAGCAGGCCTTCTGGCAGACACGGAGCAGGCACCCCAGACATGGCCACGAGCAGAGGCCGGTGAAGCCCCTGGCTTGTCAAGCAGCACATTCTTACCCATCATCCACATCCATACCACACCTAGAGCAGCGGTCAGCCTGCACCCCTCCTTGTCTGTGACACCTTCCTCTCTGCCCCCAAGCCCCGTTTCTTTGCCCTCCCACTTCCAGGCTGCTCTTGCTCACATTTAATTCTGAAATGTCAGATCCTATCTTTTTCTCACATGTGAATGCTTCGTTTCTCCCTCCACTCCAGAAGCTCTTTGAGGAAAGGAACATTTCATACACTTCTCTTGGCTCCTTTTGCTGCCAGACTGGGGTGGGCCCATGGTAGGTACCTGACAAGGGTGATGTGGGGTGAGGAGGAGAGCCTGGAAAGACAAAGGGCGGAGAGGCGCCACTCCACACAGCTTCCCAGAAGACTGTGAAGGATGTATAGACCTGGCTCCTACAAGGAAAGATGCTGGTGATTCAAAATGCACAACCATGAAACAATCAGAGAAGTGAATGCCAGACTCCACTGCTTAAGGATCTGGGAAGTCCGGAGGATTCCAACTTGACTGCTCAGAAGAGCTCAGACCCCGGGGGCAACAGTGGGGCTGGGCCAGGGTGACGCTTGGCAAGGGATTCATTAGTATGTGCCATATATTCATCATCAGACCCTGAGGTCTGAAATAATTTCATACCTCTGCCATAGTGGAAACGCCTTAAAAATGACAAACTCCAAACACCAACATTGGCAGGTCATTTACGCTTAACATTTTGGGTCACCGACTGAGATTTTCAGATCATGATCTGGGCCCTGGGACCTTCAGATGGACCCCCAGGGGATGTGAAGATTCAGGTCTGTCCCTTGTCTCCACCCATTCCTATAGGAAAAGGCCACGGACCGCCAGACAAATGTCAGGGTGCCTTCTGTAAATGATACCATTCTGTCCACTGCCTGGGGGCATATTAGGACCAGCACTATTGCCTAATCCCGTGGGAAGACCAAGCATCCAGGAATTGCTCCAGATGTTTCCACATGACCTTGCTTCACTCCAAGAGGCAAAGCACCCATTGCATAATTCTATAAATCTAAATGCACATCAGCTCCTACCATGAGATTATGAAATCGAGTACCATCTCTTCATGGATCTTGTCAGAATTTAACTTGGAGCTACCAACATGTTAGCTCTGGGTGTACGGTGACCCTTCCCCCATATTGGAGGGTCTACTGGAGAATCCAAAGAAGTTCATCCTGGGAGCTCCATTGGGGAAAAAATTGTCCAACAGGAAATGTGGAATTGTTCTCTGCCTGGTTCACATAATCGAGTGAGACAAAGCCACACGCAAAAAAAAAAAAAAAAAAAAAAAAAAAAAGGTACCAAGTCAACTCGAGGGAAACTGTAAAGGGGTTCTTGGAAATGTACCCTCCATTTTCCTTTTAGGCTGGTTCTTCTTAAGCTAAAATAAGAGAGTGAGAAGGGGGAAAGAATACTTTTCACATATCCGCCTATTGGAAAAGATGAAACCAAACCACCCTGTCAGCTAGCCGATTTCAGCAGATGACAGCAATGATTAAAATCAGCTGTCCGGGTTAATTAGCGCCTATTACCGCAAATACATCGTTACCCTGTCACCACCATGGCTGCTGCTTCTTACTCCAAGCTTTGGGAGCAGAGATTTTTGCTACCTGTGACTTTGAGGGTCTCCCAAAGCTAAGGGTCTCGTTGGCACTAAGGTCACCTGAGGTCCCCCTGCCTTAAATCTGCCCCTTCCACTACTGAAAGACAGTTTGGCTCCATTTCAAAGCTAGTTACTTTGGCCCCAACTCTCTCTGGTCTTCAATTCATGGTTGTCTGGGATAACATTCGCTCTGGCTGACGCGGCCCACTGTGTCAAGAGGAACAATGCTTGCCGGAGATGGTTGTAAAAGATAACAAGGAATTTATTAGCAGCCACTCACAGCATTCTGCGTTGTCTTTGATGCAATCAACCACCACCATAAATTTCAAGTCCACATGGCTGGGCTGCAACCCCTAAGAATGTAGCCTGGCCACAGAGACAAGCCATTTGGGGTCCATCCACCCCATGACATTAGGTGTTCAGAATATAAAGAATCTAGGAGACTCTCTAAAGGGAGAGGAGTGGGATCAGCTTAACTCTCATCCCAGCATGTGGGAAAATCACCCAACAGATGTCAGCTGGAGGAGACACTGGAGAAGCCCCCACTCCAGGCCCTGATGGTCCCCATGTGATCATCCTTGGTACGGGGTCCGCTCAGAGCTTCTCCATCACACTGCACCTGCCAGCTTCTCAGCCCGAGGATTATTCCCAGCACCAAAGGGGGCTTATTGGCACAGAGGCAACTGAGAGATGTAGAAGATTTCATCCTGGAGGAGAGAGGAGTGTGTGCGAGCAGCTGTCTACCAGCAGGGGACTGGAATATGCCGGATAAATACCCCAGCTTCCTGCCTCTGAGGCAAGTTCCACATAGCCTCCCAGGGATCTAGGGTGGACCCCAGATGCCCACAGCAGTATTCTGCTGAAGAAGGCACCTTGTCTTGGCCCCTCCCCCATTTGGTCTCACTTTCCTCATGTACTCACTTGGAAGGAGTCCTGAATCCTTGTGCCCAAGTCCTTGGTGTGAGGGTCTGGAAAACCCAAACCAAGACAGGATTTAAATTCATAATTGTTTTTCTTCCTGTCTGTGCCTATCCCACAGGGAACATCTCAGCTCTCTCTTAGAATCCCAAATATAGAAACAGTGAGCATGGGGAAAATGCTAGAAGGAGGGATGGTGGGGGGACACCTCTGGCCTTCAGTCGTGAGTAGCAGAACCGGCCTGGAAGCCATCCACCAGCAGCTGCATGAGTACCTCCCTAAGTCCAGACATCCTTAAACACTGAAAGGGTGAGAAGCATTTTCCATTCCGCATCATTCAGCATCTTTATGGGCTGCAGCATAGAATAAGGCAAGGAGAATAAATAGGTTATCCATTGGTGATGTCTGTAATGGGATCAGGATAGGTCAGCAGTTTTCAGTATGCCAGACATTTACAATCATTTCTATATAGAAAACTAAAAGCACTCTGGAATCAGACAAACTCAAAATTCAAAATTCAACCCTAACACTTAACAGATGTTAAGTCTTGGGCATCTTAATTTTCCTGCTGAGACCTCAGGTCCCTCAACTGTATAAATGCAGATAAACGGTTCCTATCCTATAAGGCCATTATAAGGATTAAGTATGATGATATGGAAAAGCTCCTGACACAGTCTGAGCTAAGTGTTTGGTTCCCATCACCGCTAGGAGCCAGAAAGCTCTTTTATTAAAAAAAAGAAGAAGAAGAAGAAGAAGAAGAAGGAAAAAAAAAAGAGTGCTTTGGATTTCTTAAGCAAATACATCATTTGCCAAAACTATTTAATGTATTTAATGGCAATGAATCTCAAAAGAATTTTTTTAAAAAATTTTAAAGCTCTAAGATCATGAACCTTTCCCTCTGGCCACACCTCTCTTTCGGTTGAAGCAGTTTTTCAGTGGAATTTAATGCTCCAGGCAGAGACATTTGACTCTAAATAAACCCTAAGATGCTCTTTAGAGTATCGTAGCCATAATCCCCAGGTGAATTAAAAACACTGAAGAAAGAAGATGCTGAGAAATGAGACTGGCTTTGATGAGACATGCTTTGAATAATTAACCAACTATGCAAGTTTAGACCATGTCCATTAGTTGATTGTTGTATTTAGAAAAGGGACTGTCCCATCTGATGTGCCAAGATGCAGATCATATTCCAATCTCAGGAACCTGAGGCTCTGATGGCATGTATTTTAAAGTGACTTCAAGACAGTAAAAACTTGTGCAAGGAAGAAGTCACTTTGTGAAAATGGTATAAGTGGTGGTTTGGAAAATATGCTGGAAAGTCAGCTGCCAAAAACCAAAAATGAGAGCAATTTAAGGCACTTTCAGTTGCCAGCAAACATGCCAGAGCCTAGCACGGTGCCCAGCACAGACGGATATGGAGGACATAGCTGTCGAACGACTTAATGAACACTGAACCCTGCAGAGTTCCCCCTGTATACTTGGCATACCCTCAAGGTAACATCTGGGAACTACAAATAGGAAAGGTGGTCTTTCAGATCAGACAAGGGATAAGAGACAAAAGTGGAGGGGCTGGTTTGTGTCTGTCCCGAGAAATAACTTCGGAGCACGCCAAGAATGAGAGTTCTAATTTTGCACAGTTATGAGAAGTGCTAATTTCAGGTGCCACAAGTTGAGTTGAATAAGAGCAGTGCCCCAAAAACACAGCTCAAATTTCTGTAAACTGTGAAGAACTGCTCAAAGTACAAACTTCACCGCTAGCTCCCCTTGCCCATGACCACCATGTAAATATCATACACACCACGATCAGTGACCAACACGTCAATATTTCCAAAACCTGTCATGGCGGGTCACTGCATTGCTGACTCAGTCTGCCAAGAGACTGCACGTCATGTGGTTGTGTTGCCCCTTGTCTCCCCATAATAAACCCATGTGACATTCTGTAAGATGAACAACTGAAAGAAGGAACTGGCTAACAAGATGAAAATGCGGCAAAGAAATGAGAAGTGGTAGCGCCAGAAGGTAAAGGTGGCCAGGGCTTAGATGACAGTGTAGAAGGAAGGGCTGACTACGAAGTCGCTCAGCACTATTGTCCAGAGACTCGAGATGTGCAGCCAGAGGAGCTCAGTGCAAACTTAGCAGCATGAATGAAGAAAGCGGTGGTGACCAAAGAATGGTGATGTCTCTAAGGAAGTGATGCACGTTGAAGGAGCCCCTGGAGATAGCTGGTGATGGCGAAAGTTCAGGAAATAAAATGTTGTCCCTCTTAATCCCCCTCATCTATTTTCTAGTTCTAAAATATGTAAGTGAAGGAGATGAAAAGTACCACGTGGGAAGGTCAGTTAACACTGTAATGATGTTGTACGGGGACAGATGGTGACGACACTCATCATGGCAAGCACTGAGTGATGGTACTGATGTGTCTGATCATGATGCCATGCATGTGAAACTAATGTGACATTGTGTGTCAACTTTACTTCAATTTAAAAATAAAAGATAAAGGGGTGCCTGGGTGGCTCAGTCAGTTAAGTGTCTGACTCTTGATTTTGGCTCAGGTCCTGATCTTGGGGCTGTGAGATCAAGCCTCTCATCGGACTTCACACTGGGCATGGAGCCTGCTTAAGAGTCTCTCTCTCCCTCTCTCTCTTTCCCCTCTCTATAGGAAGGAAAGAGGGGAGGAAGGAAGGAAGATAGGAAGGAAGGAAGAAGAAAAAATGTCAGAAGCTGACCCAAACTCAGAAAGCAGTAAGACAACTAACCACAGTCTGGAAAAGATTCTCAGTCTATATCCTAAGCACTAATTAAGCTGCTCTTGATAAGTTGTTTTTACAAAAATAAATAAATAAATAAAGCACTTTAATTATTTCTAAATATTTCTAAAAACAAATTAAGTGTACTTAAATATTTTAAATTTAAAAAATTTTAATGATGCTACCAAAAAATTTCAAAGTTTACAAAACCATCATAATTTTTCTGATTAAGATTGCTCTGCACAGTTCCTGTATGCATGGTAATTTTTACCATTCTGTACAGCCACAGCAGGATTAAAAGAATGTGAGGCACACAGAATTTTCTCTAAAATCAGAAGCCCATGAAAAAGACAAATAGCGGGGCGCCTGGGTGGCTCAGTGGGTTAAAGCCTCTGCCTTCAGCTCAGGTCACGATCCCAGGGTCCTGGGATCGAGCCCCTACATCAGGCTCTCTGCTGAGCAGGGAGCCCGCTTCTCCCCTCTCTCTGCCTGTCTCTCTGCCTACCTGTGATCTCTGTCAAATAAATAAATAAAATCTTAAAAAAAAAAAAAAAAAAGGACAAATAGCAAAGCTTTTCCTAGAGGTTGGTCTTGATCCCTGGGGCTCCAATAAATTGGCAAGGTGCCAGCAATGTGGTCCATTTTCTCCAACTCCTTTTTTGTTCTATTTCTGGAACTGTGCTGTGCTCTGGAACAAAGATGGACTGACAAACAACAAACAAAATCATCCAGTGTAGATACAGATCTGTGCCATTTATCAAATACTTCGTTGGGGAATGGGTTTCTCCACTGAACATTCTCAACTACTCAAGGTACATGAGGCACTTATCACCCTTATTTACAAAGATGATGACTGAGCCTCAGAGAAAGTGAAGCCCTCATCCCAAACCACACCATTAGGAAGGAGAAACCTAGAACCATGCTCAACTGCAGAAAGAAAATGTCAACAAACGCAAGCCGTATATGTACCAAATTATCTAGTATTCACATGAAGAAAATTTTTAAAAATGAAGTTAATTTTAATAATTCATTTTAATTAACCTTATATAGCAAAAGTATTACTGTTACAACACATAATCAATATAAAATAATGAATGAGACATTCACATCCCTTTGAACTAACTCTTCACAATCTGGCAGGTGCTTTACACTCAGAGCCCATCTCAATTCCACAGTCAAGTGCTTGACTAGTTGCCACCATGTGGGATGGGGCTGGGACCTGCCTTCTGCCCCCAGGAATGAAAATTTCAGTATTCTCATCTATATTCTCATCCATAAAATTATTACCTCGGTAATTATACCCCTCCCTGCAAAGAACGTACTGAGAGACTTGCAGATCTGTGTCAAGAGCTGAAGACAGTTCAGAAATTGGATTTAATTTTTTGGGTTTTTTTTGGTGTTGTTTTTTTTTTTTGTCAGAAAACCATTAAGCCAAGCAACTGAGAAACTCTGGGAAGGATGGGTAGGAGGTTGGGCATACTGATGTACAAGGAATGGTTTCTGTACCTGAACTAGAAGATTGCCTGATCACGGTTGGCCCCAGAGAGAGAGATGGTACCTGAGTAAGGTCATCAATGGTGTTCCTTTCTAAGCAGAATATTATTCTATTTATAAATGACCAATGTACAGATATGGAACAAGCTTTTTTCTATTGATGCTATATCCAGCAATCTGGAAGAATTTTCTCATTAATTCTAGCAATCTATAATAATCTCTTTGGTTTCTCTAATTAGAAAATCACAATCTTTGTAAGTAAATATACTTTCTTGCATTGGACTACCTCTACTACTTTCAATCTGTTTTTTTACTTATTACAATTAGCTACAAAACCAGATAAGACATTGATCACAAAAGCATTCTTCCTTATTCCTGATTTTTTAAAAAAGGCTTCCAGTGTTTCTTAACTAAAGAACACAAATTTTATTGTTGGATTTTGATACTCTTTAACTGCCTATTAGTTCTGGTTTGCAAAGTTCAAGAGAGAAACGGAAAGAGAGGTAGATAGTAGGTGTGAGGTTTTTAGTATTTTGCTGCATCTGTTGAGATGATCACTTTATTTTAGCCTTTTAAAATATATTCATAAGGAAAATTACATTAATGCCTCTAACCAGATGAATAAACATTTTACATTAATAAAACAATATCAAAATTTTTATTTTAATATAACAATTCTCTTCAGGTTTTCAATTTCTTCTTCAGTTATGCTAAATCTTTCTTGAAGAATGTCAATTTCATCTGCATTTCCTACTACACTTAGAGTTACTCTTTTTCATATCTGCCATAGCTGTATCCATGTCCTCCGTCTCATGCCTACTACTATTCACTTGTGCCGGCCAGACTTGTCAATGAGTCTGTGTATTTTATTGCTTTTTATAAAGAACCAAAGTTCGGTTTTGGTTATTCTACTTATTATAACTCGGCTTCCTATTTCATTCATTCTACTCTTATTTTTTATTATTTCTTTCCTTCTGATTTGAGCATATTTCCTCTTCTTTCCTCCTACCTCTTAAACTGAACAGTTAACACATCTAATTTTAATATTCCTATATTCTGACATAATATAATAAAATACAATGTATTATGACATAAGGTAACATACTGTATATTTAACAAGGTTATAAGTGTCTGTCTGTGGTCAAAGAATTTAATCTGCGTTATACCAATCCTATGGCATTTTTTGAGGCTTGTATTATGGCCTGGTACAAGGTGAATTTTTATGTATGTTCCATTTTATACATGTTGAAAACAGTATGCATTACATATTGTTGAGAGCACTAGTCTATTCATGTCCATCAGATCAAAACTTTTTTCAAATCCTCTGTATCCTTCATGATTCTTTTTATAATTGATCTGTGAGTTACTCAGAAAATTGTATTATCTCCCCATATGATTATAAATTTGTTCTTGTCAGTTTCTTCTTAAAAAACCAAGTTTTACTTTATGCTATTTTGAGACTATATTATTAAGTGCTTAGAAGTTTAGAATTATTCTATCTTCCCAGTTAACTATATCACTTACCATTAAATACTATCTCTTTATCCCAAGTCATAATTTCTGCCTTTAAGTATACTTTATTGGATAATAATATCCAACCTTATCCAACCCAGTGGTGTCTTTTAGGTTGTAGTTGCCTTCAATATTTTCCCATCTTTTTTATTTCAATGATCTGTGCCTGTATGCTGTGGATGTGTCCTCTAGGGAAAACACATAAAGATGAAATTTTTTGAACCCAATCTAGCAATCTGTCATGAACTTGGTCTTGTTGTTCATATATTTGAATTTATTTCTACCATCTCATTTGGTTATCTTTTTTCTTCTTCTCTCCTTCTGTCTGTTCTTTTCTCTCTTTTTCAGACTGATAGGGTTTTACACACCAATTTTCTCCTCTACTGGTTAGGAAATCATATACCCTATTCATAGTATTTTGGTAATTCCCCATAACTTTCAACATACACATTTAACTTAATAAAATTAAGTTGTAATTAACACATCACTCTCTTCTGCAAAAGTACAGAAAGTTAAAAAATGCTTTACTGGTTACCTGCCCAAGCTGATCGTGTAGTTAACACAGTCATCATTGCTTTATACAATCTAAAATACATTCCAATTTCATATGTATGTGAACAAACATTGAATATATGCATGTGTGTGTATCCATATATGGATACACGTGTAGATAGATTCATATATATGAAAGAATAAAATCATATGAAAATCTTCCAGGTTCAATTCTACTTACAATATCAGAGAAAACTGTGAGGCTTTTTTTTTTCTTTTCAGCGTACTTCATTGTTTTTGCACCACACCCAGTGCTCCATGCAATCCGTGCCCTCTCTAATACCCATCACCTGGTTCCCCCAACCTCCCACCCCCCGCCCCTTCCAAACCCTCAGATTGTTTTTCAGAGTCCATAGTCTCTCATGGTTCACCTCCCCTTCCAATTTCCCTCAACTCCCTTCTCCTCTCCATCTCCCCTTGTCCTCCATGATCTTCTAGGAATTTCAGGGTGGCTACCAGCGCAGGGCTCGTTATTATGTTAATTTCTTGGCATGGGGTTCCAGGACCATGAACACAGTATAAAGAGGACTCCCACACCCACTCAGGGCAGTGTGCATAGAAAGAGATCTTTGCAGAAGACCTGTCCCACTCCCAACCAGAGCCCAGCTCAAAAAAGACAAACTTCCTAGCATTTTCTTTTGTGGGGTGCAGATTTAGTGGATGGTCCCCCCTTTTACTGATTCTCTTTCACGTCAGGGTCTCAGATCACTTCCCCAATCCGTTCACACCCCTTGCTTTGTCTATTGTCCCTGGGTAGTCACAGAAGTCACATCCGTTGCTCACTGAAATGGGCAAATACCCACCAGGGAGATGAAGCAGGCAGGGCCAGCATGCTCCTTGGGTAAGTAGCGTTCCCTTTATTCAAAGCTCCAGCGATGGCTCTTACTTCCTAGTAAGTGCAGCTCTGCTACGATATTATCCAGTATTTCCTGTTGCTTCGGATCAAGAGGATTTTCAGGTTGTCTTGTCTTCTGGACATCTCTGGATATCACACAGCAGTCGTAATGACCTTCAGAAAAGGCTTATCTGGGCATGTCATGCCCTTCCTGCTTAAAACCCTTCAAAGACTCCCCTTAGCTCTGAAGATAGACACCGGATTTTTCCTTCCAGGTTTATTGAGCTATAACTGACTTCTAACATTGTGCAAGTTTAAGGTTTACAATGTAATGATCTGCTACTAGCACATGTTACAAAATGCTTCCCACACAATAACATTAGTTAATACCTCCAACAACTCACATAATTACTTTATACACCTGGGTGATGAGAACATTTCAGATCTACTTTCATAGCAACTTTTAAGTATGTAATACAGGATTGTAGAATATAGTTACCAACCTATACATCAGATCCCCAGAACTTACTCATAACTAGAAGTCTGCACCCTGTGACCAACATCTTCCACTGCCCCCTCCCCCAGCCCATCCCCCACCATTCTGCTCTCCAATTCTCTGAGCCTTTTTTAGATTTCACGTATAAGGGAGATCATACAGTGTTTGCCTTCCTCTTATTTCATGTAGCCTAGGCCCTCGAGGTATCATGCAGACACCTGAATTTGTACTGCAACTTATCGTCAGCCTGCCCCTGCCTCCCCCTGCCCCCAGCTCATCCCTCATCGCTCTGCCCCCACTCACATCACCGCAGCACGTGGGTCTTCAGGCATGGTCTTGCTAATGCATCATGCCTCCAACCACCACCTCCAGGACTTGGGAAACACTAGATTCCTCTCCTGATAAACTCAAGCCGTCACCTTTGCTAATTTAGTACCTGTTCTTTCCTCAGTGCTCTCAGGGATCACTTCCTCCAAGGAGGCCTGTCTGGCCCTGAAGGCTAATTTAGGGTTTCCCATTACACACTCTTACAGCACTTGCCTCCAGCATTTACCTCAGCTTATAATCATACACTTAGTAGTGTGAGCATCTAATTGATGTCTGTCTTTTCTGTAGACTGAGAAGCGCTGGACCCCCACCAGCTGTGTCAGTGTCTGGCTCATGGTATCCACTCCCAAGGCACTAAAGGGATACTGACTGAATTCAGGTAACGTTGAAGCTGTGGCAACAACTCAGTGATGAAGAGACGAAGGCCTGGATTATGGTGCAACAATGGAATGAAAGAGAACCTCGACGAAAGAGATCCTGAGAAGAACAAACTGACAGTGTTTGGTAAGTGGCTGGGAGAATAAGTTCAAAAGGAAGAACTACATTTCAACGTAAGTTATTGGATTACTTGCAGTTCAAACGTACTGAGTATGATGGGTGAGAACATTGAGGTGGAAACCTCCAGCAGCAGGTGGAAATGCTGGTATGGTGTTCTGGGGCAAGAATGGAGAGCATGACCTTCTGAACCTCAGTGAGAGCTGGTTCTCTGCACGAGGATGCAGCGTCCGGGGGGAGGTGGCTGTAAGAGAAGAATATAGTGCCTGTGGGGCATCCCAGGAACAGAGAAGAAAACCAGTGAAAGAGAATAATCCCAGCGATAGAAAGCAAGGGAATGTAGAGGGTCCAGAAAGAAAAGAAGGGACAGGTTTCCAATAGGAGAGTGGGACAGCAATGTCGACGGCTACCAAAGGGTCATGAAGAAGTACTTTCACAATAAACCAGAAGAGGTATGTAAGTTAAATCCCACCATAAATTCCCTAGTCCTTCCTTTTTTCATAACTACAACACACCTTTTTAGGATAAGCTTCAGAAAGGCAAACAAGAGAGAAACAACTAAGATTTTAGATCCTTGGGAACTGTGGAAAATACTGGCTTCAGTTAAATTACATTAAAAGTTTTCAGATCTTAAAAATTAATGCATGAAGAAATTCCCAAGTATTTTTTTCAGGAATTGTGTTCTGAAATTATCTAGATGCTTCTACAAGTGTCTTCTTCCCCTACCTCTCATCCCACCCAACCCTGCAATAGCTGTGCTCTGGAATATTCTATGTTGTCTAAGCCAATTCATTTCTGGTTCACAGATTCACTATTTCCATGTTACTCATATACCCAATATTCTTATAAATCATATACATAATTCCTGTAAATCATACTTTCTACTCATTAATATAGGTCCTAGGAAACTACCCAGGCTAAGATGAGTAATTCTCTTCCAAAATAACTCTTGAAGTTGTTTGTAAGTAGTAAGCTTGTCCTTAGTATCACAAAAACAACCATCATGCATTCAAAACGGAAAAAGAAACACTTTTATCACTGCTATTTGTATATTAATAAAGAGAAAGAAAGGCACTTTTGGAGCAAGCTTAATGCTTAAAACACTGGACTTCCTTAAGAAGAGGACAGGGAAAAATCTGCACTTCAACAGAAAACCAAGCGTTATCTAGAACACACCTTTCCAAGTTGTCTCTCACTTTTCATGGCCCTTGAGCTATTTTACCATTCCATAAACTAACAGTGATGTATAATAACTATTATCTATATGTGCAGATTGATTTCTATCCCCTGCTGTTGAAGAAACCCATCTTGCCTCTATTTGCATATTCATTTCAACACTCCTGATCTATAAAGGTGTCTGTTCTTCGGATTCCCCTTGAAATGTTCCTCACATCTTACCAGTTTCCTCCTCCATGAGTTAAATAAAATCTTTAACATATGTTCATTTTCTATCTGTATGAGAGTTGAGGTTTACCATTTCTGAAAATCATTCAACAAGGAAGTGAGGGAACTTGCCCCATGAATTTAACCAGAAAACCAAAAACTGGCCTTGTCCTTTGAGAACATGGAAATGTGTAGAAAATGTCAGCTGCAATCCCAGCTGCCTGCAGTACAGTCCTGGGAAAAGAATGAAGAATTGCTCCTTCCCACAGCCCAGACCTCTATTGTCCAAACCCCAATCTATATGGGCCATCTCAAACACAATGCCAGCAAAACCGACCTCATCCCACACCTGTCTGTTGACTCAACAGGGGAGGAATGAATGAAGGGAAGAATGAATGAAGGTGAAACACCTCTAAAAACTGGGGTTTTTCTTTACTTCCATGAGGGCCTGGCATCCCTCCCTTCCTGTGTAAATTAATCTTCCCTTGGATCTGGGTCTCCAGTACACCCATTCACAACCCCACAGCCTAACTCCCCTCCTCCACCTTTTCCAGGAAATCCTTTGAGTTACTCTCAAAACTTACAACTCAATATTGAGATGAAAGTCCATGGTGGGGAATCTAATAACATCAACAGAAAGAGACGCTTAAGCCAATCACTTTTTCCAAAGCACCAGTCCAGGGACCCCGAAGGTATAACTGGGTCCATCAGAGGGAACCTTTCAGCCCTTGCTGCCTGATGGGATCAAGTTCACTTATTATTCAGCATTTCCACAGCCCTGAACATTCATTTCTCAGCACCCTTTTGCCAGAGAGACAAAGGGCAGCCATTCTGCAGTAAAATGACCCCCATTATCTGGGGACGTTAATTCACTATTCTTCAGAATTGCCCTGAATGAGAGCTAGATGTGCCAAAAGCTCTAGAATCAGAGCCACCACTATAAGTCTGGAAAGAGCATCTGTCCCAAGAAGGGACAGAGCTCAAAATGTCACTATGTCTCCACAAACCACCAACACAGACCAATGAAAGTGCTAGTTTTAAGTCACCTCTATCTACCTATCAATACCAGCCCAGGGACCGTCCCTCCCCCCACCCCCTATCCCTGCCCACACACACAACCAGGCATGCTTGGTAAATCTACCTAGAAGCACATTTTCGTGTTTTTTTCTTTTTTTGCAATTCGGACCTGGCCTGCCTGCCCACCACAATTAGACAAGGACAGATTTTCTGGACCAACAATTCCACCTCAAGAATGGAGAAATAGAGTGGCCTGAAGAGCCAGACCATTCTGAGAAAGGGCCCCTAGCCTGAGTAGGGACAGCATGGAGCTGGAGGTGGTGGGGACCAATGGGACAGAGCTGTGCGTGTGCTGAGAACGGAAGGAGCTTCCAAGCCCCACTTAGCATCTGCATGGATCCTGGAGCCCCAGAGCACACGGATAAGACAAGAATGTACGGCAGCACAAAAAACACCAATAAAAAAAAATCCTCTTTTACCGGTCTCAAACAGGAACGCCTCCCCAAACATCTGGAGCCCCCAAACCCTCTCCAATTCTCACAGCTACATCTCTGAACCCCAGTTTTGCCCTCTTATGTGGTTATCCAACTACATAAAACTGTTTGCTTTGCTGAAACCTGCCACGAGGTCCTGCCTGGCAAGGCCACACGGACCTGTCCAAGTGGCATAGTCCAAACAGGCAGGTCCGGGGAGGGGGGGGGTCCAGTTACCATGGAAGGGTTGGGAGAGGTGGTAGCCCTGAGACAGGAAACTTGGGAACAAGGCCGCATGCACCTGGAGCATTCCCTGCTGCCTGTTACCACTTTTCCTGGAAAAGCAGAGCACAGTCCAAGGAGCAAGCCCAGACAGGTTCAGACTGCCGCCAAATGCGACCTTTTACCAACTTCTCCCATCACTTTCATGCTTTAAAAAAAAAAAAACACACACCCAGAGGTGGAGGCTTAACGGGCAGATGAAACATACGATGTATGTCCACTGCGCCTACGCGCCCGACTTCCCGGGACTCCACCCCCCTGCATGCTTACGCATCACTCCTTTCCCACCTCAACCCATTTAACACTTACTTGGGCTATCATTTGGAGGGCCAGTCTGACACCGATGTGTCCTATGTCTCCCTTCAGCTGCAGCTGTTGTCCTAATAAAGCCTTTTCTGTGGCCTTACATTTGGGGTCTGGCCTCGTTTCTACCGTCACTGGGTCCCAGGACCCAAGTCCGGTAGCAGCCCATCACAGGCCAGGCCCGCAGGCCGTGTGGTGCTTATTTGCTGGTGCCCACCCAGGTCCCCTGCCCTTTGCAGGCACCACCCCAGCTGCTGTGAGAGCTGGCTGCTTATGGCGTCATCTGCCCCCTTCTCCAAGGCAGCTGCCTTGACTGACAGGTTATTCCTCCCATGCCACAGGCAGCCAGTGGCCAGTGAATGGCTCACTCTGCCCCAGACAGGATCAACTCTGAGATGTAACTGTGCTCCAGGTCTCCCTGTGGGATTAGCTGGCCCCCACAGAGACTACATTCCAGCTTAGCCTTCACGCCCAGCCTAACCTGCTTTATCCTGCTTCCATCCTTCAATAACTCACTTGCCCAGGAACCAGGCTCTGCCTACCAGAGACAGTGGGCCCCCTGCCGAAGGAGGTCTATGACTCCATATTCATTTACTCCTTCCCAAGGAGGCTGTGTTACTGTAGGCAGCACCTACACTGGCTTCCCTCACCTCCCCGGGCCTGTCTGCCCATCTGCACGCAAGTAATTCAGCCCACCCTGAACAGAGGGTCACTGTCCCTGGAGCTCCCAGCAACCCAGAACAGGAAAAGCACTGGAAACAGTCCGCTCTTACATGCAGATTCACACTGCAGAGCCGGCCCTCGCCTCCCAGCAGGATGAGGTGGTACAGAGGATCTACAAGCTGTGTCAGAAGAACGGAACCCTCAAGTCCACTTCAGTGAAGGCCACTGAATGGAAATGCCACCAGCCTCTGCTCTCAGCGGCAGTTATGTAAATTCTGGTGGCAGCCCACGTACTGCAGGCCAAAAGCCCCCCAAAGTAGTCAGTCACATGGGTCTTTGACGATTTTCAGGGGAAATGAACAGATTGGTGGTTTATTAGTATGGCTTAATGAGTCAACAAACCTAAGACTTTGTATGGGTGGAAGAATATGGTAACAGGAGGTACCAAAACCACCATCTTTGCACCTTGTTCAAGTGGCTGTCTCTATTGGTTCTCAGGCGACAGAGAGAAGACAGAGATGAGGATGGTCCCAAGTCATTCCTCTCCCACATCAGAGTCCATGGTATCATGTCCAAAGAGCAGGCCATGGAACTGAGAGGGGCGGCCACCCCGCCTGGAGCTTTGCTGTGGTCAAGGAGAGAGTGCTGCACAGGGTCAGAGGGCAGAGAGGAGCCAGTGATGGCGACATACAACCGTGCTGGACCCACTCTGTCACCTACCTTCGCTTAGTATGCTTGCTCCCAGCCAGGCTGGCACCTCTCCCCAGGATACTCCTCTGTGTCTAGGGTCACTGGACTTGTGCCAAGGCAGCCCACAGACCCCTGGGTGGTGTCCAGTCAGCTTCTGCATAGATGCCTTCTATGAACTGGCTCCCAGGAGGCACCGCCACTGTAACCGAGACCCTTAGGGTCCCCAGGCTGGCAGGAGGAGCCTGACGTCTCACCTCTACAAAGGTCCCTCGGCCGGCCTCCACTCCAACCCCCCAAACAGGTCCCCTAAGGAGGGCTGGGGACAGCAACAGATGGGTGCCCAGATCCTTGACACTTCACTCCAAGCCACAGGGTCTGGGGCCAGACCCAGGCTGGAGGAAGGAGTGGGTGGTATGATCCCCAGCACAGCAGGCGCTGGCTACCAAGGCAATGTGCCATCTAGAGAATGCACTGCCTTGTTATTTTCATCTGCGGGTCTCTGGGTGGCTTCTGCTGGCCGGCCTGCTGCACATGGGCTGGGCGTGTCATGGTACGAGAACAGCATGAGAGCAAGAATGGGGCTGTCTCGTACAGGCCTGGCCTCGGGCACAGTAATTTGGGGAATGCTTGTTCTTACCAACTATTTTTTCTTAAATAAGGTTTTCTCTGAAGAGCTGCAGTTATTGTGATCACACTTTCCTCCAGTATAATTAACACTTTTCTCCATGCTGTGTTTCCCCTGACTGTATTACTACCTTAGGAACTGGTCCTCCCACAGGCAAGGGGTATGTGTGTGTGAATGTGTGTTAACGTGTGTGTGGCAGGGGCGGGAGGGCCAGGGATACAACTGCTTTTTGGAGATGTTCAGAAAGGAGAAAAGAAGAGAAGTCCATGAAGAAGAGGGGCAGGAAGAAGGAGGAGATGCAGAGATGAGGCAAAAATGATAATAATTGTTCCAGCTTAGAGATGGCAAGACATGAGCCCATCTGACCACCTCTTCCCAGGATCCCAACACCAAACAAGGGTGAAGATGCCATGATGCCCGCAATTTCTCCATCCCAAAGGTTTGGACTCTCTCTTGGCAGTGGTTTGCCCATGAAACCTTTCCATCCAACCACATGTGACCATGAAGCTTAAACTCAATTATCTACTTTGCTTTAAAATCCAAGCTATACTTTAAATAGGTAAACTACTTATTAGGACCTGCAAAAGCCAAAGGTAGGCACATCCCAAGACCCAGTGATTCCACACTAGGGTACAGACCTCATCGAAGTGTGCACACGTGATCCTGGAAAGGCAGGCATGAGAATGCACCACATTAGTGAGTAATCTACAACACTTAAAATGACACGGATGGAGCCCACAAGCATGTATTCAGCAACAGAATATATACACAGGTTACACTGAAGTAACATACAAAAACAGGCAAAACTAATCTATGCGGTTAGAAGCTGGGACAGTGGTCAGTCTGGGGGGTGGTGGGCAGGAAGGACCCCTAGGGGGCTAAGGGGTAGAGGCCCTGCTCTGCTTCTTGATCTCACAGCTGCTATTCGTTTATGAAAAATCATCGAGCTAAACGCTTGTGATAGATATGCTTTTCTCCGTGTGTGTCTATGTCTGTGTATACATTAAACTTCCGAACGAGTTTTTAAAAGTAACCACATGAATCCTATTCTCTCTGCACAGAAACCATCCCTGTCATTTCCTATTTGGGTTGAGCACAGAAAAGTCAGCAGGAAAATGTCAGAGGGGCTCAGGCTCTGGAAGTCCATCAACACAGGCAAGACGCAGGCTCCGGCTTACATCCGAAGCTGAGGTGAGGCTAGCGGGGAGAGCTGCGGGTGGGATTTGGTGAGAAGGGGACAAAACCAGAGTCCCCCAGGACAACTGTGTGTGTCATCTCCTCTCACTGGGGGCTAATCGCAATCTGTCTGAATCCAGCGACACAGGGATGCTCCGGCTGTCAATGTCTCGTTCAGATTACGGTGCGTGTGTACCAACGTGACACAGAACCAGAGGTCAGGGTTCTGCACGAGGAAAGCATTGAGCAGGACCACATCTGCAGCCCGAACTCCAGCCTGGCCCTGCCAGTTTTCGGATGCCTCACAGAGGCTGAAGCCAGGCTGAGCTCACAGGGGACACGAGCAGATGCTGAACCCTGGAGAGCACAGATTTCTGTGCCTTTACAGGGACCTCATGCTGGGCCTCCTTGTAAGGCAATTTTTCATGAAATCCCTTTCCAGGATGACTTGCAGGAGGCAAAGCAGGTGAAGGCAGGAGAAGGGCAGACGGTGCTATTGGCTAACCGAATCCTGAGGGTTCCATCCACCCAACCCCCGCCCCCCTCCACCAAGCCGGCAACACAATGAACGAGCAGCGGCTGCTTCTGAAACCGGGAGGGTCTCTCAACTGGAAAGGTAAAGAGGGAGGCCCAATGCGATCCCTGCCAAATACGTTTACGAGGACTGAGCTCATCTGATGTGCGTTGGGTGGCCCTAACTCCTCATTATCATCATTTACAGGCCAAGCACTATAAAGTAAACCTAATCTTACTTTTTCAAGTTAATTGCAGGATTTGGAAGTGTCTGAAGTCTGGGCAGTTCCCTGGGGAACAGCAGCCTAGGGAAGAAGTGGGGTTTAAACTCTACTAGCTCTAGCGCACCTGGGTGGCTCAGTGGGTTAAGCCACTGCCTTCGGCTCAGGTCATGATCTCAGGGTCCTGGAATCGAGTCCTGCATCGGGCTCTCTGCTCAGCAGGGAGCCTGCTTCCTTCTCTCTCTCTGCCTGCCTCTCTGTCTACTTGTGATCTCTCTCTGTCAAATAAATAAATAAAATCTTAAAAAAAAAATAAAATAAACTCTACTAGCTCAACTGTTAGGAGAAAAAGAAAAAAGGCAGGTTTATAAATCTGGAGAAAGTGATCTGTAAACGTCCAACCATCCCCAAAGGACGCCCCAACTCCTTTTCCACACACACATCCCCGTCTGCCAGTCACATCTGCTGGCCTTTCAATACAGGCCTTGATGCTTATTTTGAAGGTGGTGGTGGTGGTTGTTTTTTCCTTATCCTCATCTAAAAGCATTATGGAGCTGAGAAGCGTATAAGGAACAATGGGCCAGCCTTTTGCTTCTCTGGGGAGCGAGGGAGACTCCAAGCACCTGCGGGCATGAGCTGCTCGCTTCCCCTTAGTTCATCCTCTTAACCCCCATCACTCATTATCAACACCCCCATCCACCTGCAAAGGCACAACACTCTCCTGAATCACAGCAGATGCCTGGTTCCCTAAACCCTGTCTTAAGGAGACCGAGGAGCTTTCTTGGTAGCACTCATTTCACACGAGCCCCAGCAGTGCTCCTGAATGCTGCTCTGGAGCCTGGGTCAGCTTCTGCAAGGAAAGGGACCCTGAAAGGACTTGTACTCTGTTCAGGCCTCAGAACAGGCCACAGAACAAAGGCCATTTCACGTGAGGCCAGTGAGGCAATGCTTTCTCCATTTGCCTAAGGGAATTCATCATTCTTTCTTTCATTCATGCACTGATTAACTCAACAGTTAGTAAGCTCCTCTCAGCAGAGTAATTCACTGCATACCGCAAGCACCTAAGATCCAGAATGCACCCAGAGAGAGTCCAGTCCCACTGCTCGGTATCACCTGGGCTCACGCACAGGAGCTGTGTGTTTGAATGTTCAACTCCAGCACTTTCTGTGATGGGGGAAACAAGGAAAACACCTCAAATGTCCAACAAAAGAGGAAGAGCTAAAAAGCAAAATCATGTGAACGAGACAGTGAAGAAAACCAACACAAGAGGAAGTCACACGGAGTACCACGGGCTGTACAGGTCACAGAGTTAGAAGTCTGGGGCAACCAGAGATGACCTATGGCAGGAGGTTGTTAGCATCCCTAAGGTGGGAAAGACAACAGGGAAATGGCATGAGACTAGGGCTCAGGAGCCGGGCCATGAAAGGAGGGGCTTCCAGACTAAATGCAGTCATGGAGAGAGGCTGCCTGAAGCAAGGTGGGAGAGGAAGGAGAAGAAGGGGAAGGAGATGCTCTTCTTTCTCTCCCCATGCTGTACTCCCATTGGCCAAAGTGCCTGGAAGTCAGAGGGCCACGGAGCTGGGGAAAGTAGCTCCCAATGATAAAAGAAGAGCAGGAGAAGGTAAGAAATGCATCTGGGAGTGTGCACAGGGTATCCTGCAATACTGTTCTGTCATGGAAAAGAAGGAGGCGGATCAGCCTCTAGCATACACTGTTGAACGACATTAAGTGGGATAAGCCAGACCAGTGGCTCCTGGACAGGGCTGTAAATAACGGGGATAGAGACAGGCAAGCACAGAGGATGTAAGTGCTATGTGATGTCTTCAATTTTCAGAAGCAGGAAGTAACCCATGAATTTACCTGCGTAATAACAACTAATTTAAAAAGGCGACCACATGAGCCACCTCTGGTGTGTGTTGCATCCCAACCCTACCAGCCAGAGCTGCTGTCCCCTTCCTAAAACTCCTGTGGCTCTTTTGAGGGCACTCCACGTTGTGGAGGTAAGCCTGGCGTACTAAGGACAATGGATGCCACCCCTTAAGGAAAGGGCATCCTCCTTTCTACCCCCACCCCCAAGAAGATCTGCGTTTCCCTCTTGACATCTTCAGGCCCTCAACAGAACTGCCCGACCTTCCCAAACACAGAAAGGTCTCTATCTTGGCATTTCAGATAAAGCCCGTTAAGTCTGATGGAAGTAGCGCCCCTCGAGGAGCAGACCATAGGCTTGGGGGTATGTTCGCAAGTGCAGGGCAAAATCGTAGGACCTGTCTGCCTCCCTGGCTTGTGGATGCTTCTCAACCTTCTCTGACATGCAATTAAGAGACCTTGTTAGAATAAAGTTTCCTAGCTCCCATCCCCAAAGATTCTGATTTGGAAGGTTGGAATGGGGCCCCTGATTCTGCATGTTTAGCAAGTTCAAAGGGGGAAGGGTGTCAGGTGATACAGACATGACGGATCCAAGGATCTTGCTTTGAACACCAGCCTTCTACTACAAGCGAAAATTTATGACATGCCAAAGAAATCCATCGAGCTGGACAATTTCAATGGCTCTGTGAAACCAACAGAAAATCACATTTATAAGAGTAATTCTATGAAATAAAAATGAATAATGTTTCAGGGCATGCTCAGAAGCAAAACTCTATTGCTCTGGCTGTAAATTAGCCTTAGGAGGAAGCAGATCTCCAACATCTTCCTGGAGGCTAGTGATTTCAAATTAGTGGTAAAATTGGGGAGTTGTAGAATTTTCCGGTGGAAAGACAACACAGTGCAAAGGCACACATTTCACAGGTGGGAAATGGAGAACATATGTGCACATGCAGCTGACTTGAACCCCCATTTCCAGACTTACTGTCCAGTACTCCTGTTCTGGTCAGGATGAGCCAAGTTTCCTACCCACAAATGTTTTCCATAGCAGAAACTATAAAGATGTAGGAGGATCAGGAAGTTTTATCATTCTTCACGGCAGAATAATACAGATCAGTCCTGTACAATATCAACATAAAAGAGTTCATTCCTGATGTCTCCTAAAATAAACCCTCATTCTGCACTGACACTCAGAACGTTCATCGAAAGACAGTGCTCCCAGGCAAGGATTCAGTCCTCCTAGCTTCCCCTCTTCCTTCTTGCCTCCCTACTCTCCCTCCCAGTGGACTCAGAAAACACAGAAAAAGCAAACATTGACATGGAAGGGCCATCGAGAGACACAATGGTACCCCGGAAACCTCCAGGACCATCCCTTCCCAGGCAGGACAAGATGTGCCCATGTATGGCCTTCCTGCCTCGAGATGGAAAGATGATGATCTTGCCATCTTAGGCAAAACAACTGTCCAGAATGGCCTCAGAGTGGACATCCTTCTCCTCCCGGGCTCAGGGCTATTGTTTGTAATCCAGTTAACTCTGCTGGTTTGTACAAACCAAAGGGCGTCTAGAGAGATCCCCTCCCCAACCCCTGGATTTTTCATTGCTCTTGTGAAACTGAGTCAATGGTGAACATTTGTTTCCTTTTTATTTTGTTATCAAAGGAGCAATCAGCATGTAGGAAAACCAAAGCAACTGTCAAGAAGAGGAAGGAAGAAAAAAACAAAGTGTCTACTTATAAAAGGGAAGGTCATCATGTGATATATTTTAAGGAGATGCCTTCACTGGATTCTCATAACCCTCTTGACGTGTTTTCCAAACTGATCCCTCTTTGCCATCACTGACCCATCACCACTCTCTTTCCCTCCAGTTGTTGTAGAGGTTCTAGAGCTTTCTGACAAGGGAGAATTTGACACAGAACTGCAATCTGAGGTTGAAGAGACCAGGCGGGGACACTCGATACCAGGCAGAGAATGCCTCAGAAGTAAACAGAAATGAAGAAGCTATTCAAATTGCTGTAAGACAGGAGCGCCTGGGTGGCACAGTGGGTTAAGTATCCAACTCTTGGTTTTTGACTCAGGTCATGATCTTTGGGTCCTGGGACTGAATGAACCCTGTGCCAGGCTTCTTGCTTGGCATGGAGTCTGCTCAGATCTCTCTCCCTCTGCCCCTCCTGCTCATGCTCGTTCCCTGTCTCTAGCTAAAATTAATAAATATATCTTTAAAAAAAAACACTCCAAGACAGGGAACCTAGTGAACAGAGGTCTATACAGAAACTTGTGGAAGCCCCATAACTTCACAGACATTGTCAGCAGTTCGAGCATACTACCAATGACTACAAACAGAATAATAACTACAGATTACAGTGACTCGTAACAGACTCATGGGCAAGGGTGTTTAATTAGTAATGATAAAATATTTTAAGTAACTTATAATATTTTAAATAACCAAAAAAATTAAATACATATATTTTACATATCCAATGGAATATCCTGTATATTTAATGGGAAGCCAACCAGCCCATGAAATGATAATTATCAAAAACTGATGGTTATCATTATTAAAATATGTTAAGTTGCAAAAATGCAACATGGAACATCATATGTATAAGTCAACAATGTAATCTACAACACCGTTTTTATTTTATAATGATCACCTATCTTATTTTATGAGAGGATACTTTGAGAGTGTGAGGCAAGAATCTGCTAACTCTAAAAAGAAGAAAATTATGTATATGACTAGACACTGGAAAAAACACTGAAAAGCAATCATTTTAACTCAGTTTCTTCTTTTTATTTTTGTTACTACTTATACAGTTGGCAGTATTCCATTAAGGAAGCAACTGAGACTCCATTTTGTTAGTACAGTATCATCCAGGCAAAAAGGAATAATCTAACAAATATTTATTGAGCTTTTCCTCCAAACCAGACACTGGGCATAAGACCGTGAACACAACAGAGGAAGTTCCTGCTCCCGGGAGCTGACATTCTCCTTGGGAGGGTAGCACAAGCACAGTGAGAAAATAAATATACAGTATATCAAATGAGGATAAAATGTATCAAATGAAGGTCCAGGTAAACGCCTGGAGTGATGTGCACACATAGTAGATCACTCCAGGACTTCCTATTCCTGCTTCTCAGAGACCATAGGGCACCTGGGTTAAGTATCTGACTCCTGGCTTCAGCTCAGGTCATGATCTCAGGGTCGTGGGAACAAACTCCACACCGGGCTCCATGCTCAGCACAGAGTCTGCTTAGGACTCTCTCTCCCTCTGCCTCTGCCCTTCCCTGCTCCCAAACAAATAAATAAAACTTTAAGAAAAAATAAAAACGAAACAAAGAAAAAAACAGATCATAAAGTCTGATATGCGGAGTGTGTTAGTTTCCCAATGCTGTGGCAAGAGATTCCCACAATCTCAGTGACTTTAAAACAAACCAAAATCTTATACTTCTAGAATGAGAAATCCAACAGGGGTCTTGGTGGGCTAAATTCAAAGTGTCAGCAGGGTTGTTGTTCCTTCTGGAGGCTTCACAGGAGAATCCCATTCCTTGTCTTCCCCAGCTCCCAGCAACTGCCCACATTCCTGGGCTCATGGCCCCTTCCATCTTCAAAGCCAGTCAATGGACCACCCCCACCTCGGCTTCTGCCCTCACTTTCCCTAACTCGACCCCTCCTGCCATCTTCTTTCACTTACAAGGACTCCTGTGATCACAATGGACCCACCTGGATAATCCAGGATACTCTCCCATCTCGAAACAAGCTGATTAGTTAATATAATTCACCCTTGCCACATGCCATAGATTCACAAGTTCCCAGGATTAGGACACGGGCATCTTTGACAGGGAGGAGGACATTATTCTGCCTACCACACTGGAGTTACTTCTGTTGAACTTCCTGGCAGGAATTGTTCCTCAGAGATGTTCAGCACAGTGGAAACCACCATTGTTACCTGTGTGACTTAGAGCAAGTCACTTTAACCCAAAGAGGATAATAATATCGAATCCATCATTCAGTGAAGATAATTCAGTGAGATAAAATATAGGAAAGAGGTGTGAGCATGGAAAAAACACTGACCAGTCAGTTAATACTAGACAGATTCAGCTGTTCCTGAATCCCGCTATCCATGAATGAAATTTCTTCTTCTTTGTGACAAACTGAAACTTTAAAGCGGAAATCTGCACAGGCATCCTGGGATACTATGGTCATCAGTCAGCAATATGTGATTTGCCCTTTCCTACATTCACAGAGTGTGGATGAGCTCCTGAAACAGAAGAATGGGACATGACAGGTGGGCTGTGGGAAGTGAGAGCTGGGCTATGGCACACTGGTCCCCAGGCGTGAACCCTTATTTCAGAACCAGGCTGCTGAAAGGAAATGCTTTCAAGGGGCTCTCTTTCCCATGAATATCTCTTTCTATAACTCAACCTGGGGAAAGAGTGGATGGATGGGGTAATATTGCCATTTGCAGAATAACAACAAAGAGAAGAGACAAACAGAACCAAAGGAAGACACAAACTGGGGTGGAAGATTTTAATGAACTGTCTCTAGAAGAACTATCCCTGATTGCAATTATATGAATAAAGCTCTATCTAAATATTCAAACTATCGGGATATCTCCTCTCAAGCAAGCTGAATTACCCTAGAAAAGTCACATAAACACAGGGAATTTGGTCAAGACTATGAACAAATAGCAACCAGACCTTCAGCTGAAGATATACTAATAGTATCACGATATGGCAGTGTGCTCCGGAGGGACAGAGGAGTCCCTTCCCAGGCACACACAGGGCCTGGATCTTCTCTTTCAAGGGTGGATAACTCAAAAAAAATTCACTGCAACATAAAGAATACTATACTTCCAAAAATAATTTATTAAAAGAAGTAGAAGTAAATTTTAGAAAGAAACTACTTCAAAATCTCAATGGCATGCAAAGAAATATGGGCTATATGAAAGAAAATTAAAAATGAGCAGAAAGGCTAAGATTACAATGGCAGCTAGCTAATATGAGGATGGACAAGATATGAAATTAAAAAGATGGAAATGCATGAACAAAACCTAAATGGAATAAAAGGCATCAGGGCAGACCCAAAGTGCTGAAAATAAAACCATTGAGGAGGAAAAAAAAAAAAAAAGTAGAAACTCTTGCATAATGAAGAGAAAATGACAAAAAGAGGGAAATGATGAAATGAGAAGATGATAGATATGAAAGACAGACAAATGGGTATCCAATCACAAACAGTTCGTGTTCCAAAAAGAAACAACCAAAGCAGATGAAAAACCACAATCAAAGCTCATATTCTCTGGACAAACTGGAAGACAATTAGAAATTAGTGTTTAAAAAAAAAAACACATAAACTTGGAAATTAAAAATCACTCTCCTAAATAATTAATTTGCAGGAAAAATAAAACTATAATGACAAGACTATTTGAAAAGTACAATAATGACTACCTGACACTCTGGAACTTATAAGGTGAGTCTAAAGCTTCCCTCAAGGACAAATACACCATTAACAAGAAAGAATAAAAATATACAAATAAAGCACTTAATTCAAGATATTAGAAAACAAAGGAATTAAGATTTTTAAAGATGATTAGTGTTATAATTGATTCAGAAAACAGGGGGAAGAGCAAAATTGATAAAGATACATGAGATGGATCTTCCAAAAATAATAAAATAAACCAAATACAGTCAAATTTGATCAAGGAAAAAGGAAACACCTAAGTTAGTAATGAGAAAGTGTTACACAATCACAATTAAAGAAAAAGTTGAAATTTTAAAACACACTGATAATTTGGTTCATTTTAAAACATCTTAATGAAATGGACATTTCTGAGAAAACAAATTAGCTCCATGGAAAAGTAAGCAGTAAGTGGCAGAAATTGAAAAGTTTCTCCAAAATTACTTTTAAGAAGATTGCTACAGGCCAGGTAAAGGCCAGGCAGTCCCATATAAATGTTCTTGCAGATTTTAAAGTTACAGGCCAACTCTCTGCTTCATAAAATATTCTGGAACACAGGAGAACTTGGAAATCATCAAATAGTTTTGTGAGGTTGCTCCAATGCTAACACCAAAGCCTGGCAGGGAAGCTGTATGTCAATATCTGTCAAGAATATAACAGCAAAATCCTATAAGGAATATGAACAAATCAAACCCAGTATCCTATTAAAGGAAAAAAAATATCATAGCTATCTGGGGTTTACCTCAGGAGTAGCTTCACATGGATATTTATTTATGTTACATTATACTAAACACTTCAACAAATGTTAATAAGGCATTTGCCCACATAAAACATCCATGGCGGATATAAAGAAAAGAAAATTCTCAGAAAATGAGAAATAAAAGGAAACTTCCATAGCATAATGAAAAGCACCTAACAAGAGCCACCAGTAAAAAACCACCCAATTACTGCATGAATCTAAAAATTCCCTCTGGGGTGCCTGGGTGGCTCAGTCCTTTAAGCATTCAATTCTTTATTTTGGCCCAAGTCATGATTTCAGGGTCATGGGATCGAGTCCCATGTCAGGTTCCATGCTGGGCATGCAGCCTGCTTAGTATTCTCTCTCTCCCTCTGCTCCCCTCCATTCATATGTGCTCAACTCTCTCTCTCTCTAATTAATTAATTAAAAATAAAAATGCCCTCCAAGTGCACCTGTTGTGATGAGCACCAGGTGTTGCATGGAAGTGTGGAATCACTATACGGTACACCTGAAACTATAACATACTGTATGCTAACTAACTAGAATTAAAATAAAAACTTAACAAAAAAGAAAAAATAAACCTACTTTGTTGAGCACTTTTATCATAAAAAAAATAAAGAAATAAAAATTCCCTTTAATAGAAAACTATAGGAAAATACAAGGTATTGGTTTGTATAACAAATTTGTGTTTATTATTACTTGCATAGTTTAAAACTTAAGAATAAAATATAAAGAAGAGAAGAAAAAATGGTAAAGATTAAGTATTTTAAGAGAATATATAAAGAATGAAACAACAGTCAGAATAAATAATAATAGTTTTCACAAACATATGTAAGAAGGAGATAGGGAAATAATTATGAATCTTGACAGATTTGTTTTATAGCCTTGATCAAATGAAAAAGCACACCAGGAATAAAAAGAATCAATGCTGTAAAATGCCATTTCTCCACAGATTATTTATAGATTTGTCAAAACCCACAGGCATTTGAGCAAAATTCAACAGAGATTTTAAAGTTCACCTGTAAGGATAAACAAGTGATAACAACAAATGATTTTTTTTTCTCCCAGAACAAGAGAAGTCCTGCCCCATTAGGTAATTAATATCCTAATAAGCTACAATAATTAATTAATGAGAAAATAGAACAAAACAGACATCACAGCAACTGCCTCTGATATATAAGCAAACAAGCGGGGATTAAAAGGTCATTCCACAAATGTGTGGGCAAAGGAAAGATTATTCAATAAACAATTTAACTGTTAAATCTGCTCATCTGTTCAAGTTCAATCTTCCTCTTAGCTCAGGTAAATCCCAAATGAAGTAAAGAGGGTTTTTTTTTTTTTTTTTTTAAGTTAAACCATACAAACAGGAGGAAAAAAGACATAGAGGATTATGTGGAATAAACACACACTTGAGATCCTAGGTCTAACAATAAAACAACGGAAAAATACAAGAGAAAAGAGATACAGTTTTGACCAGATAAAAATGAAAATCTGTACACCAAAAAAGGGGGGGGGGCAAAACTTCTGATATAGAATAAAAGACAAATATATAGAATATATAAAGAGCTTTTTACAAGTCATTAAGAAAAAGTTATCCCCTTAGAAAAAAATGGAGAACAGACATGAATAAGTTTTTCTCACATGAAATATAAATGACCAATAAACATTTTTTTAAACATTCAGCTTCACTAGTATGAAAAAATGCAAAGTAAAGCAATGAGATACCATCTCTCCACAATCAAACTGAATTTAAAATATGTAAAATAATCATAATATTCAATTCTGGAAGAGAACACTGAATTGAGCACTCTCAAACTATTGCTGTTGGAACTTCTAATTTTTTCAAATTCCTGGAAAATTACATAGCAGGATGTTATTAGCCTTTACAATAAGCATGCACTTTGACATAGCACTTCTAGGAATCCAGCCTAAGGAACTGTCATCAATTACCAAAGATTTCAGTACAAGAACATTCATCACAGTGAGGACATAGAAAATACCTCAATATCCCAAACGGAGGCATGAATAAGTAAATTATAATATAACCGGAGAATACAATGTAATAGTTAAGACCATGGGGTCTGGAATCAGACAGCCTGAATTCAAGTAATATCGGTCACGTAGAAACTTTAAGCAAGTTACTTACATGCTTCATCTTATTCTTCTTTGCATGTAAAATGGAGATTATAATGGTACCTACTCCATTGGATATGGTGATTAAAGGAGTCAATACACGTAAAAACAGTTACGCAGTGCCTGGAGCATGCAAAGTGTCCAATAAATATCACTTGCTATAAATACTAAGAAAAATACTGTGGTTTTTAAAATTATCATTATGTGGACATTAAAAATTCATTGTCAAGTTTGGTGCCATGTTTATGATACATTAAAAATCAGAATCTACCAATTCTACACAACCTTTTCTAGAAATACAGGGTAAAGGAGTACTTCCCTAATTCATTTTGTGGGGTTAGAAAAACTAAACAAAGATAGTACGAGAAAAGAAAACTATGACCAATACCCTGGGTGGTCACAGATGCAAAAGTCTGCAATAAAATATGACCAATCCAAATTCAGGAAAATTAAAAAAAAAAAAACCAGTGATCAAGTGGGGCTTCTCCAGGGTACTCAAGGCTGATTCTGTATTTGAAAATCAACCCATGCAATCCATCATATTAACTGTCTAAAGAATAAAAACCATACGATCATATCAATTGATGGAGGAAAACCACCTGACAAACTTCAGTATCCATCCCTGATAAAAATTCTCAACATTCATTGTTTATGCACCACAATGAACCTTGGAACACTGAAAAAATAAAATAAAAATTTTTTAAAAATAAAAATAAATAAAAATGTAGTAGATTTTGTGGCAACTTATAAATTCCTAATAATAAAGTGATATTTTGAACCAAGAAAAAAAAATTCTCAACAAACTATAAGTGGAAGAGAACTTTTTCAGCTTGATAAAGGACATCTATGAAAGTCCTACAGCAAGCATCATACTTAAAGATGAAGGACTGAAGGCTTTCTCCCTAAGTAATCAGGGTAAGGCAAGCACGTCCACTCAAACTCAACATTGTACTGGAAGTCTCTGCCAGTATAACAAGGTGAGAAAAAGAAATTTAAGGAAAAAAAAAAAAAAAAACCCTGGATTTGAATACTGATAAGCAGCTCTACTCATAATTACCAAAACTAAAAACAACCCAAAAGTTCTTCAATAGGCAAATGGATAAACAAGCTGTTGTAGATCTTATTTAATGGAATATTATTCAGCCATAAAGAGGAATGAACGGCCCATACATGCAACAATGTAGACAAATCTGAGAGTCTGAGCCAAAGAAGCCAGTGTCAAAAGATTCCATCCTGTGGGATTCCATGTGTATGATATTCTCAAAAAGACAAAAACCATGGTGTCAGCAAACAGATCAGAGGTTAGGGATGAGGAAGGGAATGATTACAAAGGGTTAGTCTGACAAATTTCTAAGGGGTGATATTTTTGTTCTGCATCCTGTCAATCAATTTTCTTGTATATTACTAGTTCTAGTTTCAAAAGCAGTATTCCAGACATTTTATATAGTATTCTATCAATTTTGCAATATCTAAGGGAGGAAATATACCATAATGTTGGAAGATACTACAATTGACCTGTCCTCATGCCAATTTATTGTAAGTAGGTACAATGAGATTTCTTTCTGTACTTACCCCGGCAAACACGTGTGATTGTAAATGACCACACTGTGAAATCCCACTCAGAAGGGAATTATCCTGGGATTTTCAAAAACCTAGGGTCTTAAGGTCCTAGGAAGCTTTGCTTTGGTTGGAAGTGGTGTTTAGATCACAGACTAGAATTGCAACACCAGGTATGAAAAATGGTGAAATCCTATCAACTCCAAGACCCCAATAAGAAAAATTCATGGGCACTCATCTTCAAAACAACCAATCATTCTCATAGCTGCATGAGGTGACTAGCCAAGTGAAAGGTAACCCAATGATGTTAACTTTCTCCTGAAGCAAGCCACGAGTGTCCTAAGAGCAAATATTTCTGAAAAAAAAAAAAAAAATCTTTTGTTACAAGAAGCAGCTCCCCCTGAAATTCCCTCATTTTCCCCATACAGTGACCACACTGCATGCCAAATAATTCCCAACAAGGTCCTAACACTTCAGAAACATTTCCAAATTTGAAATAATTCCAGAGTCCATCTGCACTAAATATATTCCTACCCTTAATTTTTGGGGGGTTGGGGGTAGTTATTTACTAAGCAGAGAGTCAGAAAACGAGGATCTGGGCCCTGATTACAATTCTCTTTCACATCAGGTTCCTTAAACATAAAGCCAGATGTTAAGAGACAATGGTCCCCAAGATTTCCATCTCTAATTCCCCAGGAAACAAATAATGGTGAAACTAGAATTGCAGAAATCTTGGCTAACCTGCCTGAATGAAAAAGAGGCTTGGGTAAACTTTTCATGGAGCCTTCATTCAGAAATGCTGTGCAAATGACAGAAAACGTGACCCATCAGAGAAACTGGTCCCCAGCTCCACGCAGCCTTAACCTGGCACTTAGCACACGGTGGCATCCCTGGAGGGAAGGAATGCCATCACTGACCAAGGTCTCCACAGCCTTCACACTCCTCTCCCCACCCCCAGCTTATAAGTAGCCTTTCACTCCAGAAGTTATAATGTTTTAACTTTATTCTTGGAGGTGACACGAGTTACTTATCTCGCCTGGTCGTTCTGTGTAAACAGGTACAGGGGCTGTGCGGTTATGGAAAGGGGAACGTAAGTTGCCATCGTGACAGTGGATCTGTCCAGCATTCTGATTGTGGTGGTTACAGCAAACTGATACAGGTGATAAAGCTGTGCAGAATACACACATACACACACACATGCACACACATACACACTACACACATGCATACACACATGTACACACATAAACACCCACCACACGTGCTATACACATACAGCCTGCACACACATGCACACATGCATACTACATGTACAAACACACATACACATGCTACACACACACGCACACACGTGCACACGAATACAAATGAAACTTGGGATATCTGAATGAGGTCGGTGGCTTGTATCTAAGGCACTACGCTGGTTATGATATTATACTAGACTTTTGCAAAACATTACCATTGAAGGAAACTGGGGAAAACATGCGAGGAGTCTCTCTGCATTATTTCTTACATTATTGCATTATTTCTTACAACAGCTGTGTATCTACAACTACCTCCATAAAAAAATGAAGACGATGTGAAAACTATGCCTCCCCCTTGCCCCTGAGCATAAGCCCTCCCAGGAGGCCACAGTTCTTACCAGTTTGGCATGTACAGGAGGTAAGAGAAAGAAAAAGGAGGAAGACAGGAATGGAGGGAGAAGAGCAGGAAGAAGGGAGCCTGAAATAACTCAAGATAGTCCTGCAATGGATCAAAATAAATTGTGCGGCTCTGTCACACTCCTAGCCACCCTTGAGACAACTCACTGAGCCTAGGGGAATGTTTCCGCTGAACGACACCCCCTAAACACCACTTCCTCTCCCACTGTATTCCCACTGGATCTCCCTCTAGACAGGACACAGGGTGACCCCTCTCTGGGAAATCTGACGACCCACTGATAAAGATCCAGAACTAGAGATGTGGGAGCACTACCCAGAGATGTGGCCCGGCCAGATCACCTTACAGAGAAACAGTCAACAGACCCTTCTCCTTGCACAGTTTCCAATCATCATTTCAATGGCCTCATGTAAATATGAGTAGACACCAAGGGTCATATGGTTTTCAAAGAAAGCCCGTAACATGAAAAACAAAACAGAAAAATAGACAACAGCAACTTGGAGAAACCGAGTCGGGATGTAAGCGATGATACTTGTATTGATGAAGCAGAACAGGATGCTACTAAAAATAACTTGCACAGGGGAAATAAAAAAGAGCTCTTGGAAACTAAAAATACGACAGAAATTCAAAGCTCAATAGAATTCAAAGATACGGTTAGGAAACCTATGGAAATTAGAGCAAAGGATGAGGAAAAAAAAAACATAGGAGAGAAGAGATAAGAAAATTAGAAGATGAATCTTCAAAATCAGAATCTCAGGAGTCAAATACCCAAATAACAGACAATTTAGAGAGAAGAGAGACCGGAGGATGGAAGAAATCACACAAGTTCCCAGATCCAAAGGACATCTGCTTCCAGATTAAAAGAAACAGGTGAGTGCCCAGGAAAATGCATGAAAATAGAACCACGGCAGACATTTAACTGTGATACGCCTGAGCTTTAGAAGCAGAGCAAAGAGCACACGTGCTTTCAGAGGGAGAAAACCAGGTTTCATACCAAAGACTTAAATAGCCTCAGACTTCTCAGGGACAGCCCTGCAAGTTATAAGAGCAAGGCCTTCAAAACTGTGTGGAAATTGTGTTCCAAACTGAATTCCCGACCCACCCCCCATCTTCAAAGTGTGGGGCTAGAATTAATGTATTTTCAAACCTACAATGTCTCAAATTTTTGTTTTTGTTATTTCCACACCCCTGTCTTAGAAAGCACCTGGGTGTGTGATCCCCAGAAATGTACTCCACAAATGAAGGGATACACCAAAAAAGACAGCAAACATACATGGGATCCCTTTCAACATATGGAGAGCTGGGGGAAAGAAACCACAAGCAGGAAGACGCTGAAGGGAGATCTCAAAATGACAGCTGGACAGCAGATTAACAAGCAACCTGTCCAGACTGGAACAAGCCGGAAGAACCCAAGAAAGATTTCTTGAAAAAGAGAACCAGATAGAATATCCAATGGCAGTGTACATAGGGAGTGAAGATGAAGGTAACCGGAGGGAAGTCTGGGTTTCAATTAGTGGTGAAGGCTTAGAAAAAGCATCATTCTTGTTCAGGACAGAAAAATTCAGCCCAGCGTAATTCCCAGCTTATGTCCATGATAAGGTAAATACTGACCCTCAATCTAATCCACTGGTGCCCAGTCTTAGCTGCACATTGGGGCTATCTGCTTCTTTTGTGAAAAATCCCAATGCCCAGGCTGCCCCCCCCAAAATATTACATCAGAATCTTTGGGGGGCAGGACCCAGACATAAGTAAAGTTTAAAGTTCCCCAGTGATTACAACGTGCAGAGAAGACTGAGACCCATGGAGCTAAGCAAAGATACAATTTTCACTCTCGTGCATACTATTCTCAGGTCTTTATCTGCAGTGCCTTATCTTTACCTGCAGCTTATAATCTCGATTTTTTTTTTATAACCTTGATTTTAATGATCAGCTATACTTCACCCAGATGTCCTACTAGCTATCAAAATCAAAAGATCCAAAAGTGACTATCTCATGTTCTTTCTTAAAAATGGTGCTATTGGGGCACCTGGGTGGCTCAGTTGGTTAAGCAACTGCCTTCAACTCAGGTCACGATCCCGGAGTCCCAGAATCGAATCCTGCATCAGGCTCCCAGTTCCATGGGGAGTCAGTTTCTCCCTCTGACCTTCTTGCCTCTCATGCTCTCTTTCACTGTCTCTCTCTCAAATAAATAAATAAAATCTTTTTTAAAAAATGGTGCTGTTGACTCCTTGATGTCAACTGGGGGAACCCCCCTTTCTCCTGGTGGTGCATACCCTACCCCCACACCCTTTGTTCTCACATCAAAGTCCTATTCAAGCAACTTACTTGTTACTTCCTGTCCTCTAGAGGATCAGGGTCCACCGTAAGTCACGCAAGTGAAAACGACATTGGCTGTGGTCAGGCAAGGCAGAAGTACAGGGAGGAAATGAAGAGAGAAACACCAAGTTGCAAATGTGAAATTCCACCAACTAGGTCACAGATGAGCAGACGTTAATTATTCTCACTCTCCTGGAAATAAGGAGTGGTTGACAACCAAGGAACAATGGCTAGATTTCATAATTCAAATAAGCAACTGGTATTGGTTTGAACACCTCCAGCTATGACAAAGGCCTTTCCCCCCATTCACTTGAACTCCCACCTAACATCTTTAGTCTAGAGTGCAAAGGGTCATGACCAACATGCCGCACGGTCATTCCTCTAACAACCAATGGATCCAGGAAAGTTGGGTTTGCATCCAAGGCTCAACTGTCTAGGCACTGCCATTCCAATCCCTCCTCTCCCCTTTCTATACCTTTCATTAAAAATTATCCAAGGTTCCGTTTGGGGTCTGTGCCTAAAACTTTATCACCTTGCAATTCCCCACAGTGTTTGGGGAGCCAATTTACATCCTTGCCTGTAGTAAATGAGAGAAGCTGTCTCCCCTGCATCTCTGCCAACACCTGACATCATCACATGCTTTCATTTTTGCCAATCTGATTTTTAAAAATGGTATCTCATCATTTTTTAAAATCAGATTTCTCTGAGGAGTGCCTGGGTGGCTCAGCAGGGTAACCATACAACTCTTGATTTTGGCTCAGGTCATGATCTCAGGGTCATGAGTTTGAGCCCCGTGTGGGGCTGTACACTCAGCGGGGAATCTGCTTGAAGATTCTCTTTATCTGCCCTGCCCCCTGCTCTCTCTCTCAAATAAATAAATCTTTCAAATTAGATGTCCCTGATTACTATTAAGGCTGAGAGTTTTTACTGGTGTCTACTGGTCATTTGCAATTGCTTTGTGAATTGCCTGCCTGTATCTATTGCCCATTTTTTATAAATTATCTTTTTCAACCCCTATTCATTCCCAACCTAATTCCTTTTATTTTCCAGATTCCAGCTTCTGCTTACCACCAACACCTCCTCCACGCCATGATATATTTCTCATTCATTCTTTCTCATAATTCTTGAAAATTAGTTGTTCAACACCTCTCCTCCCACTAAAGTCTAAGTCACCATGATGACAATATTCCAGGTATCCATCTCAGACACCACATTCACCCCCATCAAAGAGGAAAAAGCCTACCACATGTTTACTGAGTGAATGAATGGAAGTCCTCGGGTCTTGTGCCACCAGTAGCATCCAGGCAGGAATTCATCCAAGGGGTGCCACTGAAGACAGTGTCCCAAAGGTGGGGGTGGGAAAACCCCCAGGACTCCCAACAATGAAGAGCTCACTTCACCCAGGGATGAGGACGAGGACAGGACAAGTGCATCTTCCAGGAGAGAGTCTAGAAGACATCATCCATGTCTAAGAACTCAGGACTCCAGAATTATAAACGGCACTCCACTCAGAGAAAACCTTCTTCCACTGAATCCTTAATTCTCAAACTCTACAGGAGAATACCATGTTTCAAACCATTGCAAAGATAAACAAAATTCATTGCCAAATAAGCTCTACAGAAATTGAAGGCAGGAAAAGAGAAGAAAGACTTCCATTACCTTCCTGACAGTACTAGCCATTCACTACGTGACTTCAAGGATGCCTTCTCAACTCTCTACCTCAGTCTCCCCAATACAAGTGTCTGTGTACTACCATTTCCCTCAAAAAACTTACTTCACTCAAAGAAAAGGAATCTCCTTAAGGAAAAAGAGAGTTGCCAAAATCCTGTCCCATCAGCCAACTTCTACCAAGCCTTGGAATTCTAAGCAAATGGCTGGTTTTGCAATTCTTTTGGCTTTGCCAACCCTCTGGGGTATTTAAAAAAATAAAAGAAAGAAAGAAAGAAATCTTCCCACAAGGATTCAAGGCTTGCAAGTAAAGGAAATCTTTGAGAAAAAATCTGGGTTGATGAGCAGCTAAGAAAAGCCAGGAGAGACACATCTATATATGTTTAGGCAGAAAATAGAAAAGGTTGAAAAGCAATGTGTTTCTAAAATACTGCTTCTATGAAAGCAACCTTCTGTTACTCCTTTACTCTCCCCAGTCGACTGAAAAAGGCAGCGTGATTCCCATTTTCTATTCATGTCCTCCTAAGCTGAGGCTAGGGAGTGCAGCGGCATCCAGCTCGGATGCAAGTGGGCTTGTGTTCAAATCCTGCCACTTAACGAAGCGACACTGGGCAAAGCGCTCACCTTCTGCAGCTCCATGTGAGCCCACGAAAAACGTGTAAGAATATTGAATTTGATGGACAGGCAGCAGAACTATAAATGAAAATATATGCTAGTAACTGAGCTCCCGAGGCATGGTGGCTAGTTTTGAACACAGGTACTGTCGTTCAGAAATCAAAACAGCTTCTTTACTTAACAAGCGTATTACGAGCATCTACCGTGGGCAGGTGACACAGATGACAAAGGTGAGCAAAGGTCACAAGGTCCCTGACCTCTGGGAGCTTAGAATCTGGTAAGCATGACAGATTGCTCGAACCAACCAAATAAATACATAATTACCAACTGTGATAAATACTGTGAAGGGAAAATTGAGGGTGTTCAGAGAGCAAAACAGGGGACCTAGCTGGATTAGGAAGATCTTGGGCCTGGAAGTGAAGGATGAACTAGCTGGGATGGGGACTATGGAACCAGCGTGTGTGACAGGTCTGGGGCTAAAAGAAGTGTCACCCTTTTCAGGAGCAGAAGGAAGGCCTGAGTAGTGTAGCATGAAAGGGAAGGCAGAGAGGGAAGATAAAGCTGGGGAATCCAGTGAGGCAGCCCTGTCAGCCACAGGAGGGATCAAGAGGTTGTGGTCTTTGTCCTCTGAGGAAGGGGAAGCCACAAAGCTAAAGATGCGCTCTCAGATCAGCAACTGAAATTTGCAGTTCAAACACCCACACAGCCCTCTTTCCAAATACCACCTGTGCACCCCACACCTGACTTCAGATGCGTTGCCACATGATCATGATTGGAAAGTATTTCAAATATGTGTGTGTTACTCACCATTTACCACCTTGGGAAACGTCTCTGATCTCTAAGTTATTATCCCTTGGCCCCCTGGTTTTCCAAAGATAGCCACAACACACATGCCCATCTTATACACCAACACACATGCCCGCATGCTCACCTTACCATATACCCCACCACTCCTCCACTGAGTGGTAAGTGGTGGCATCTCTGTCCCCCTCTTTTGAACTTGGGCTGACATCTGTCACTGCCTTGGCCAAAAGAAAACAATGGAAGTCATACTGTGTGACTTTTGTGGCTAAGACAGAAAAATGCCATGTACTTCCCCTTTATCCTCTTGGAACCCAGCTGCTGTGCTCTGAGGAAGTTCAAACTAAGGCACATGGAAAAGCCATACGGAGAGGCCACACATAGTTTTTCCGGTTGACAGCCCAGTTGAGGGTCCCAGCCACCAGCTGGCATCAACTCCAGACACTGGAGTGATGTTGCCTCCAGAGGACTGCAGACCCAGCTGGCAAGTCACCCAGCCTTTCACTCCTTCCAGCAGAGGCCCCAGACGTGGAGCAGAGACAAGCCATCCCTACTACACTTTGTCCAAATTCCTGAGCTAAAGTATCCATGAGCAAAAAAATAAAATGGTAGTTTTACACCACTATACTTTGGGGTAATTTGTTATTAGCAATAGTAACTGGGCCAGAATATATATATGTACATACATACGTATATACATACATACATATGTGTGTGTCTGTGTATGTCTGTGTATATATATATATATATATATATGTTTTGAGCAATATATATTACTTTTTTTTTTCCTTACTCATTATTCACCTACCCAGGAACTTTCTAGAGGACATGTCTATAATCACTCCTGAGTTAGAAACTCTGGGCTTTTTTGACATGACTTCTGGGGAAAAAAAGATGACCAGGTTCCTTACTTCAAACAAAAATTAAACACTTTCAAACCACTCGAAACACACAAAAGTAATCCATTCTCACTGCAAAAAAAAACAAGATAAAGAAACCCCCCCCCCGTTAGCAAATCTGACACCTTATTTCTTTTTTTTTTTAAAGATTTTATTTATTTATTTGACAGAGAGATCACAGCAGGCAGAGAGGCAGGCAGAGAGAGAGGAGGAAGCAGGTTCCCTGCTGAGCAGAGAGCCCTATGCGGGGCTCGATCCCAGGACTCTGAGATCATGACCTGAGCCGAAGGCAGTGGCTTAACCCACTGAGCCACCCAGGCGCCCCTGACACCTTATTTCAATTGGCTTTGAAAACAGATAAGAAATGAGATCTTTATCAGCAATATCTAAATAGAACACCCAGGCCCACTTGCTTCCTCCACCACCAAAAGCTCGGGGCATCCGCAAAGTGTGTGTGCAAGTTTAAAGAACACAACACATGAAAAGTGTCCTTATTTTAGCACGGTGCCTGGCATGTAAGAGCCCACCAAGTTCCAGTTATTATTACTGCTTTTGTTACCATGAGGGTTAACCTTTGTCTTGATTACAGCACTAACCCTTCCTTTAATAATGCCTGTGTCCCATCTCAGAGAAAGGAATTTAGACTGGAGTTCGGTCAGATGTCCAGGAAGGGAGCTCAGATTCCATACCATCAGGAATATTATACAACACTGTGTAACACAACTGCAACACCTCTCTATCTGGGATTGGTGAAAGGACTGTGCTCTTTATATTAAAAAATAAAAAGAAAGAAAGAAAGAAAGAGAAAGAAAAAGAAAAGAAAAATTAATATGCGTTAGAATACAGGCTTCTGCTTAGTTACGTTTAATCACTGCATGGCTTTCAAGGTAAATAAATAAAAAATCCCCCTTTGATCATTAGCAAGGTACCCCCATGTGTTTATATAAATATTACAAAGCTGCACCCAGATGGTGGCATGAATAGCAGGGAACAGAGGTGGGATCAAACAGCCAGGCCACCTTGGGCTGGTTCTTCCCTCTATGCCCCAAATGCTGTGTGACCATAAGCGGATCACTCAGCCTCTCCCAGACACCGTGTCTTTAAAATGAGGCTAAATTCCAAACTTTTTATCCATACTGAAAGGACCCTTAAGTAGAATAACACCCAAGTTTCCAGGGTAAAAGTCACTATTCAAATGCTTAAGTATGCTGAATGACAACTGCCCCCCAAGCTAAATGATCACTTGCAGATTCACACACATTAATTAATTAGCTCAAAAAAACTAGCTCAAAACACCTGAGCCTTGCTGAGAATCAGCTAGGCATCATGTAGTGAAATAACGAGTATCTACTTAAAGAAAAGGTGACAGGGGACAGAATTAGGGTGGGCATGCCATTTGGGGGCTGGATGACATCCTTCTTTGCACTGCTGGCTTTTCACTGTTACCTTCAGTTGCTGGGGTGGGGGTCTTCTGAAGCCCTACATTTCTGGGAGAGGAGAGAGAGGCAGAAAGAATATGGAAGGAGAGAGACCAAGGGAAGGGATGGGGAAAAGAGCCGTGCTACGGAACTATGCCCAAGTTGGTGGCACCTGAATAGAAATGTCACTGTTAGGGAAACCATTTCAAAATGACATTTGAGTCACCAGGTTTTAAGTTTGCACAGTGTCTGCCACCTCCTTTCCCCCTGAACATCCCAGCTTTCCCAGGGCCCAGGCAGCCCCCTGTCACTGATGGACTTAACTGTATGGGTCACATTCTCCATCCAGAAAAATGTCTTTCATATCCTGACAGCGGTGGGAACTCTAGGACTCACAGAGCCCCAGCATGCAGGAAAAAATGGCCGGCACGTAATTGACTTCGCATGGTCCTTTCCAAAGGTGGCACCAAGTACAGACTGGCTTTGCACTCATAAAAATCCGGTAGATTAGAAGGCAGTGAAAGGAAACCCTTCTCGGGAAAAGCAGTCGGTAGCTGCTCTTGGCAGGTCTGGCACTGCCCTCTGAGAGAGGTCCAGCTTCCCTCCCCAGCACAGCCCCCTTCCCGATGCCGGCCCCCATCACCAGATAATCTGGGATTCAGGAAAAAGGAAGAGAGCTGTAGTCCCAAGGGCTCCACTGAAGACCCAGGCGGACTCTCTCATATTACCATATATGAGGAAGTCTGTCAAGAGGTCTGTTAAGACCTGAACCAAGCCCGACCATCTGCTTCCCCCCCCCCCGGAAGAACGAGACCAGCCAATTTGGGGGAGATCCCTTCTTTAATTGATGTCACCCTTTCACCATCACTATCGAAAAGATTTTATTCTGCACTTCCTAACGCCTTGTATCAGGGCTACATCTATCTTAACACCAAGGCACGGATTTGTAATGGCTTTTTCTCACAACCATTTTTACGGCTGTTTTCCCACGAATTGTGCCACTTGAACGGCTGGGATATAAAACCGTTTTTACAACAGTTATTCTTCCAAGTCTCTCCCTCCGTTATTTAGACAGCTGCCCCCCAGGGTCCAAACTGTTTTCAGTGGACAACTGTTCTGAGCACATTTCTCCACAAGGTCTATTTCAGCTCAAGAAAAGCCAAGGACAAAGATAAGACAAAAGTTGTGGGTAAAGGGCGGACCCACTGCAGGGCACCGTGAGAGCAGTAGAGAGCCTGATGGGCAGGACAATCTAAATCATTTCTTCCAGACCTGGAAGGCACAAAAGGGATCAGTCTTCCCAGTCTGTGTTCAGTGAAAGAGAACAAGTAGATCCTTAAACCCTAGCCAGGTGGCCAACACTTTTTCTTTTCCTACCCGAAGTTCCCGGCACCTGCTCTGGAAAAGCGGGTATGGAGCCCTCTACCTGGTCCACACCGCGTGTTCTATATGGAGAACACTGGAGAATTACGTTTTCACCAACCAGCCCCCCTTCGTGCTCTCAACAAGCCAAAGGTGTACAGGTGGTTACCTGCACAGGTACCGAGTCTTACCAGGACAACTTTGTTGGGCCGGGGCGGGGGTGTACCTCCTTAGGGTAACAGTCCCCACCGCCTCTACCACCAATCCCTCCTCCAGCCGGTGGGTTAGAAGGATGGAGCCAAGAGGCACAGGTAAGGGTTCCCGGGGCGAGCCCGGCGGCTCCGCGTGCGGTCTGCGTCTCCACTGCGCGGTCCTAGCCTCCAGGGCCCCCTCCTTCCGAGCCCCCCAAGGGGCAGGGGGAGTCCTCGTGCCCGGCACCCCCTCCCACCGGCCAGCCTGCTCGCCCCGCGCCCGGCCCGGGAGCCCCGAGCTGCCGGAGCCGCAGCGCCCACTCGGGGCGAGCCGCGAGCACTCACCATTATGCTCTTGCATGCTCGACAGCGACCAGAGCAGCAGCGCCACCAAGGCCAGGAAGCAGAGCTGGCTCAGCAGAAGGTCCCTCCGGCGGCTCCGGCGACGCTCGCGGTCCTCGTCGTCGGGCGACGGCATCCTCGGGCGGCAGGGCAGCGGCCCCGGCGGGGGCCCCGGCGGGCGCCGGCCGCTCCTCTCGCGGGCGGCCGCGGCAGGGACGGCGGCAGGAGGCAACCCTGCGCGCTGCAGCCGCGCGTCCTCGCTGCGCTCCCGCTCGGCCGCCGCCTTCTCTTCCTCTTCCCCGCCGCTGCCGGGCTCGTCGTCTTCGTCCTCGTCGTCGCTGTCGCTCAGTCCCTCTTCGCCCTCCTCCTCCTCCTCTTCGCCGCTGGCCCGCGCCGCCGCCTCCCGGCGCTCGGGGTCCCTCTCCTCCTCGCGCGCCATGGCTCCCACGCTCGGCGTCCGCGCTCGGCCTCGGGCGGCGGCGCGGCGGGGGCGGCGGGGGCGGCCGGGAGGCGGGGGCGGCGGCGGCCGAGGAGGAGGAGCGGGGAAGGACCGGCGGGAGGAGGGCCCGCCGCTAGCCAACTCCGCCGGCTGGTGAGGCCACCCGGTCTGGCTCCGGCCTCGCCGGCTGCGGGAGCGCGTCGCGGGGCCGCCCGCCCCCTCACTCCATGGTCCGCGCGCGGGGAGCGGGGAGCCGGGGCCGAGCGGGGCCGGGGCGCGCCGGGAGCACGGGCGAGGCGTGAGCACGGGCGGCGCAGCTCCCGCAGCCTGCGGCGGCGCGGCAGCTCGGGCTCGGGCTCGGGCTCGGGCGCGGGCGGGGGGCAGTGCCGGGGACGCAGCCAGCGCTGGCCGGCGCGGCGGAGAGGGGGCGCGTGGGGAGGAGACTGAGCTGGGGAGGGAGCCCCGCGCGCGATCCTTCGACCGTGTAGTGCCGGGGTGGGGGGGCGGCGCAGAAGGCCCCCTCTTGGGGAGCACGCCACTGGGAGGCGGGTCTCCGGGCTGAAGGAATCGCCCGAAACTTCGGAGAACCCGATGGTCTCTTCAGCCTCCTCCCCACCCTCTGCCCCGAGTCGAGGGGCGGCGAGTGCGCTCGGTTGCGCGTGCCCAGCCGCTGGCTGCGCCTCCTCCCGGGGGCCTCCAAGGTTTCCCTCCGCCCCCTTGTGGGGATCCCCTGCGCGCCAGGCTCTGGACCTGGAACCGGACTCTCCGGAGGCTCTTGCCTCACTGGAGTGTCCTGGATCCCCGCGCTACCCGGCTCGCACTTCACTCCCCGATTGCGCTGGACCCAACCCAATGCTGTGGCTGAAGAAGGAGGGCATCGGCACTGTCCCTGAATAAGGCGGCCTGAGGGTCCCTAGCCGACCTCAGGAGGAGGACCCTGGCTTCCCGCAGGGAACATCAGCCTGCCCCTAACCCCTGAGGTCACAGCCCTAGTTCCTCCATTCCTCTGCTCCCAGTTCCTGCCCTCACCTACTTAAAGTGGTAACTGTCCTAGAGTCTGGCCCGGCCCACAGCCCTGCAGAAGGTGCCCATTTAGAGAGGACACTAGTGGTCTCAGAACCACCCACCAGCCCTCCTCGGGCTTCCACTTGCCTCCCTAGGTCTGTGGGCTGGACGACAGATAAACAGCCCTAAGATGATGCCCTTGCGATGGGGCTGGGAAAAAAAGGGCAGGTTCAAAAGAGGATCATCTGGAAACTGGGGATCTGTGTGTGTGACTGTCTCCTATGAGAATACTTTGCCACAGACATCTAGACAGGTGAGCAGGAAGAAGGTTTCTCCAGTTCTAGGTCCAGGAGTGCCCAAAGTCCAAGTGTGTCCGCACCTGTGGGGGATCTAGCCCACAGCTTCTCAGATGACCCTGAACAGCACCTGGGGACAGCAGGGTCACAGAAAAGGACAAAGCAAACCTTCAAAGGTGGCTTCCTTTCCAGAGAGGGAGTATTTCACTCACAGAGACAGGAAGACTGCTTCTTGGGCATGTCATTTATTTACTCCTGTTGTCAGCTTAGCATCTTCCCAGACACACAGAACCCCTTCCTATGACGGCAGTGTGGTTGTCCTTTTGCTTTGGTTCCCAGCTACTGAGGAGGATTTAAAACTATGTTAAGTTCCTCTAGGCTGGAGTTGGGGTTGGGGTGGGGGGTTTTCTCCAGTGGTGTTACCTCCCTCAAATGTTCAGAAACACAAAAATAGAAGGTTAGGGGAGCAGAACACATTGCTTTTCCTTCAGCTAACTAGGGAACACACTCCAATAGTGTAAATAGGAAAAATAAAAATGAAAGAGGGAAGCTGGAACTAATTGGGCTGGGGAACAAACACGAGCTTAGGAGGAAATGGCCACAGGCATCAGAAATTGTATAATCGGGGGATGGGGAGAGGTATGGAGAGGAAGCAGGGAGGAGGGACCAGGTACTGTTGATTCCCTAGAAATCCTCCCAGCACCTGTGGTAAGTGAGAGGAAGAAACAGGGCAAAAGGGAGAGAGAGGGAAAGAGCTCACTCCTGTGGCACATAGAAATGACTTTTGAGTTAATATTCACTGTGACATTTCAGAGCAAAGAGGGTATTGAAGTAAAACAAAGACCCCTGAGCAGCCAGTCACCACCCAGGAAGAAAAATGGGGAAATCTGTTCCCAGGCCTGATAGAACCTTGGGCAGGTGGGTACCTCACTGCATGTGCCCCCACCCCACCCCAAGGCAATGGCTTCTCTGCAGGAAGGAGGGGGAAGGTTTCTTCTTGGGTCAGGCAAGACCCTCTTCTTCAAAAGGCACCTTTGGAGGTTGGGGGGCGGGGGATTCCTAAGTCCTCTGTCAGCAATGGGGAAGACAGGCAGATCCCAGTGGGCTCCTCTTCGAAGGAAAACAGCTATTTCTGTCCTACCTGTTCTCTCCCAGTTTTCAGAAGCCCCCCCGCTTCCCACAATTGAATTTTGTTAGAACCAGGAGCTGAAATCATTAATGTGCTACTTATCTTTCACCATCAGGATCGTCATCAATCCTGAGGTAGCTTTTGCCTTTTATTTCTTAATCTGCTTGTATTTGATCTCACATTTTTGTGCCGGGAGCCGTAGGGAGAAAATTCCAGGCCCTGCTATGTCAGTCTGAAGTTTAGCTTGCTTGGAAAGAGAGGCATCAGCCCGAGATACGCTGGGGCCTTTACCCTTCCAGGAATAAGCCAGGCACCTCCTCACTCAGGGCTGGGGGTCACTGTGCATGGCCCCTGTTTTCACCTCCCATCCACATTCCAGTTTTCATTCTGTGTAAAGACTTTGGATCTGATGCGGGGGCACAGAAGTGATTCATCTTTCTCCTAGCTCTGCCTTTATAACAAAAGTTAAAGGCCTCCCATGACCACATTCGCTGATGCTCAGCCCAGAAGAGCTCTTACATCAGCCAGTGAGCGGAGCCTTATCTGCACCCAGAAAACCAGCAGCTCCTGGGCCCTCCTGTGTTCTTTCCAGGTCTCCAGCCTCCCCTTGCCCACAGCACCCAGACCTGACAGCAGTTTCCACAACAAAGCAGGGTCCTATCTCCATAACACCAAACAATGCCAGTTGTGTCAGGCAAACCACCGACTGAGAAGGAAGGAAGGGAAGCAACAAGAAAATCAGAAGCCACTTGCTGGCTGAGGTTACTTACCAGGGCTGCACTCTAACACAGGAAGACATGGCCCAAGCAAAAGGAGACCACCAGAGGTGAACAGAAAACCTTTTTACATCTCTTTTACCATATTTTTGTTAAGGAAGCTCTATACCCAACAAGGAGTTTGAACCCCAAGATTAAGAGTCACGTGCTCTACAAACTGACCCAGCCAGGCACCCCTCACAGAAAACTTCTAAGCACAGGAAGGCCAAATGTTGGCAGATGAGGGAATAAAAAGGAGAAACTCTTCCGTGGAATGTTTCTGGAACAGTCCTCAGGTATAGTACTCCTTCCATGTGCCTAGAGACAACCACCCAGGCCTCCTGTCACCACCTGACTCGGTAATCTATGGCACTGACCAAACTGACCTGTAGCCCTTCACCTGCGGACATGTCACCTTGTGCACGTGCAGTTCCCCAGATTTGGACAAAACCCCAACTTCACCCTGGAAAGCCTGACTCTTGCTCTCCCTCTTGTTCTTATCAGCTACCTTTCTTAAAAGCCAGTAAAACTGCTCTGTTAGACTCTTCCTGAGCTGTCAGCATTTTGAAGAACACAAATTATCACTCCTGTATGTGTGTGAGTCCACACTCCACATCCAGAGGCATTTGGGAGCACCCTGTTGGCACGTGGGGCTCACGTTACCTTAAATGTTAAGGAAGAGTTAAGCAAAACTGCTCGTTTTATGATAGTTTCCAATTTTTTATTTTCCTTTTGCCCAATTGTCTGCTTTTGTTTGGCAATTTGGACTCACTATGTGAATATGGCTGTAGATCTTTTTTTTTCCCTGGTGGAACACTGTCATACTCACAGCTGCCCATCATCTTTTTCTATTAAGATTTTTTTATTTATTTGAGAGCCAGCATGCACGCATGTGAGTGGAAGAGTCAGAGGGAAAGGGAGAGAAATTCTTAAGCAGACTCTGAGCTGAGCACAGAGTCTGACATGGGGCTGGATCTCAATGACCCTGAGATCATGACCTGAGCTCAAACCAAGAGTCAGATGCTTAATGGACTATGCCACCCACCATCTTTTTTTTAAAAAGTAGGTATTACAATATACATATAGTAAAATGCACGCAGCTGAAGCATGGAGTGCAATGATTGTATGTACATATGTACACCCTATGTGGGTTCCACATCACGAATTAGAAGATTTCCTGATCACCTCCTCCCCCACCCCCGCCACCCGGAAGACTCCTTGTACCAACCCTCCAGTAGGCAGTAACCCTCTGAAAACAACCCTTTGCAGGTCCTTGCTGCCTGTCCTTGAACTTCAGGTAAATGGATGCTTCCTTCTGTGGGATCTGTCCACACGGGTGTGTAGAGCTGTGATTTATTTATTTTTTTCATGCTGCGTAGGTGTGTATTGTTTTTACCTGATGCTTCAGTTCCCTTCCAAGTTTGGTGTAAGCCAAGAATATCAAATCAGTGCCTCTGGATCAGAGACAAATGATCTCCCAGATTGGCTAGTTTTATAAGGAACTTCAGCTGAAATTGAAACAGTCACAGGCTGCTTCTCAAACCGGTTACACTACCCCAGGGTAACTGCAGAACAACAGGTCAACCAGCAAACTTCAGGGGTCGAGATTTTAAAGACAAGGTTAGAAGAAGCCCTCAGATGTGCATAAGCTTTGGACGCAGCTTGGAATGGAAATAGCACAACCCACTTCTTGTGAATTCTTCCCCCCCTCTTTTTCTTCTAAATGAGAGTTAAGTAGAAAAGGTAACATCAGGAGAGATTCCCACCCAGTCCTTGACAGAGCCATGGAACAGCCTTTCAATCAAATGTCAGTGGACTTAGAAAGTATAAGAGAGATTGTTAGACATGTATGCACAATCTCCCAGGGGTTCTTCTGTGTTAAGGTTTGACGTCTGCTGTTCTAGGGAATACATCTTGACATGTATTTTTGGTGGATCCTGGAGGGCAAATCTAAAAATGAAAAATATATTACCTTGCGCCTTTTTGTCAATATTTTTAATTGACTTGTTTGGGATGTTTAGAAGAAATAAAGACAGGGTACACAAACACACCCTATAACTATGGCTATATCTATCTTCTGTTTCACACAAGTTGTATCACAAATAAAAGTAACTCTTATAGGGGGACCTGGGTGGCTCAGTTGGTTAAGAGTCTGACTCTTAATTTCAGCTCAGGTCATGATCTCAGGGTCCTGAGATTGAGCCACATGTTGGACTCCACACTCAGCCCAGAGTCTGCTTATGATTCTCTCTCCCTCTCCTTCTTCCCCTTTCCACCAGCACTCTTGTTTGCTGTCTCTCTCTCTCAAAAAAAGAAATAATAATAATAATAATAATAATAATAATAATCAGAGGGGCTCCTGGGTGGCTCAGTGGGTTAAGCCTCTGCCTTTGGCTCAGGTCATGATCCCAGCGTCCTGGGATGGAGCCCCATATCGGGCTCCCTGCTGGGCGGGAAGCCTGCTTCTCCCTCTCCTACTCCCCCTGCTTGTATTCCCTCTCTCGCTGTGTCTCTCTCTGTCAAATAAATAAATAAAATCTTAAAAAAAAAAATAATCAGAAAGAAAACACATAAACCCCACTAGTTTTATTTTGTTGATGGAAACTTGGGCACACAAGACACTGAGTATGGCAAGGAGGGCCCTGGGGGCTTATTTTTGTTAACATATCAATACTAAGCTTAGGAATCCCATGTTTTTAACCAAGAAAATAGATCTATAAAATGTTCTATCATTTTTGCATCTCAAGGCCTCATCCTGATAAATATGGTATACATCTTAAATAGCAAAAGCAAGCTGTGTTATGAACTGTATTATGTCTTTTTTGTCAAGTTAAGCAAGATCATATGTGTCTCTGAATAGGCAAATAGATGTCAAAATATATATAGATATAAATCTGGATGACATAAAATATATAGATCTCTCTACATTTGTATAGATAGATATAAATATGTGTAATATATAAACATATATAAATATACTTATATTATAAAAATTATACTTACATAAAAATATATATATTTTTAGATGGCTGACAATGGTTACTCCTAGAGGTGGGATTACAGGACTTTGGATGGAGATCAGTGAATAAAGAGGGACTTTCACTTTTTATTTTATATTGTTTTATATTCTTGGAATTATTTTTCTGGCATCAGCATGTCCTATTTTTTTTAATTGAAAAAAAATAAGGAAAAATTAAAAGAATCTGTTCATGTGTAAGTAGTTAAGACAGTTGACTTAAATTAGAGGAATTGACATGGTTTGACTTTGGCAGGACTGAGCAGAAGGCTGGGTGAGGGGCTCCAGGCCACTTTGCCCAAGAGTTCCTGGCTGCCCTGTGCCCTGAGGCTTGTCTCTGAGGAGCCTTGGATGTTAGAGGACAGGCAGCCCACCCAGGTGCTCGGCCTCAGCTGGTAGAGCAGGAAGCTGGACTTCTGATTCTAATTTGGCTGCAGATCTAACGTGCAGGCATTTCTTCCGTGTTCCTCCGTGTCCTCACTGGTAACTAGAAAGATGTTGTCAGCCCTTCCTCAGAAGGTTGTTTGCGGCAAGGCAGTGTTTTGAAAATACAAACAGCCAAAAGAAAGAGATGCCAAAGTCTGTCCCTCTTCACCCTTGAGTAACCCTGTGTTATCGGTAATGAGGGTAATCACAGCAAACCCCTCTTCCCCAGCACTGGGAATCAAACTGCAGATCAGAGTCCACTCCAAGCCCAGTTCAACTGCCAAGTGTAACATCCTAAGAGTTGTCTAGACATGACCCATCACCAAGCCCTTGTCCCCCCAGAGACCCGGAGTCAGGATCTAAGTTAGTGGCCCCAAGGGGTACAGTGCTTTATTCATTTCCTTATCTCATTCCATCCCCCAGACCACCAGCTGCATGGCTTGGAGGCAGTCCGCACAGCCGACCTTGAAAAGCGGTGGTAGCGCGCCCCCTGGTGGCAGTGGTAGACATCCTCCTTGGGGGGAATTTCTGACTTCCTGAAAGTGGTTCCTTCCCAGGCTATCTGCCCTTCTCTGGTTCAGCTTAATCTCAGACTGAATCCAGTCTCTATCCTTTCTGCTCAGGCATCATCTGACTTTGAGGTGACTGCTGCGTCACCTGTAGCACTCTGTCCCCAGAGTTCAATTCACTGAAGAGATTTCCTCAAATGTTTATGATGGCTGTACTGCCTTCAGCTACCTAAATATGTCATTTGTTTAATATTAAATCTCTTCTTTGAAAATTTACACGTGAGGTAGGCAGGACTCGTATGTACCGTTTCCCTTCTAACCATTTAGGTCCTCGCTACCGAAAATGTCATCCATGGGCCAGGAACATGGCATCCTTTGAGAGCTGCTTGGAAATGCAGATCCCAGGGTCCCCCAGACACCTGCTAAATCAAACTTTGCTTTTTAACAAAATCCGTGGAAGATTCCTATGCAGAGGAAAGACGGAGAAACATGGATTGGGTTGGTACTTCCTCTAGGACTTCATAATGACCCATATTTATGGCTAACTACAAATGATAACACTCAAAATTTTATATATCATTTTATTTTTTGAACTTGCAATATCTCATTTGCTTTTAAACACTTCTTAAGTAAGGAAAGCCTACAAAACCAAATTCCAAATGTTAAAGCATTTAAAGTAATCTACAAGCAATAGATTCTGAAGTCCCCAAGGAATAAGAATTTCAGCCACATCGTTAAACATTTAGCTATGAATAGTGAGTCCCTCCATTCCAGAAAATATTCAAAAGAAGAATTTCTAAGTTAAATCCCATACCTATCATAAACTATGTTAGTTCACAACCCCAAGAGAATGTATTTGAAACAGAAAACGGGTATAAATTAAATTTTCAAAAAGCAGCATGAGAATTTGAGAATACAACCCTGACTTGGTATAATATTTTTTATTTTCTTTCAAAATGTTTCCATCCATCATTTGCATTAGTCATATTCTCATTAGAATATTATGCCCAAAAATATCGAGTTCTTGAGTAGGATGACAAAAATTATTAAAGGAGTGGAAAAAATAGTCCTTTGAGGTGTTAAAAATTGAGTGCAACAAATTTTTTAACTTTTTATTTTGAGCTTTTTTTTTATTTTGATTCCAGTATAGTTAACATGCAGGGTTATATTAGTTTCAGGTGTATAATATAGTAATTAAACAGTTCTATATATTACTCAGTGCTCATCAGGATAAATGCACTCCTTAATCCCCATCACCTATTTAACCCATCCCCCACCCCACCCCCACCCCCGGTAACCATAGCTTTTTCTCTACAGTTAAGAGTCTATTTCTTGGTTTCTCTCTCTGTTTCTTCCTTTGTTTGTTTATTCTGAGCTCATTTTAAACTTACAAAACTTTGCAAACATAGTACAAAGAGATCCTGTAGACCCCTCATGAATTCCTTCTATGTTATCATCTTAGTATTTACCTACACTATGAAAATCAAATCTATAAAATTAACACAGGCACAATGCTATTAAATAAACTACAGACTTTGCTCAAATTTTATCACTTCTTCTTCTGATGCTCCTTTTCTGTTCCAGTAACCTATTCAGGATTCCACATTGTATTTAGTTATTATTTCTCCTTAATTTCACCCAATCTATGACAGTTTCTCAGTGTTCCCTTATCTTTCATGACTTTGACAACTTTTGAAGAATACTGATGGTTAATTTTGTAGAATATTCCTTGATATAGTTTGCTCTAATGTTTTCTCTTGATTTCCATGAGGTTACACATTTTTGATAAGGAAAAGATACTGAATCTATCAAGGATTTGTGATGTCAACGTGCCTTGTCACTGGTGATGTGAACCTTGATCACCTGAAGTTAATATCTGGGGGTGGGGAGAGATACTTCAAAACTATAAAATTTTGTTTCACTTCAAATTTTCACCCATTAATTTTAACATCCATTGGTGGATCTTATCCACAATAATGATTAGTGTGGTATTTAACCACTTTGTCTAAAAGTTACTTACCATATCCTTGAATCCTTTAATAACTATTAGAGAAGACTTAATTGTTTGTAAGTAAAGTGGGAATTTGAGGAGTGAGGCGAGCTGCGTTCAAACAACAAACAAGGAGGGAAGGGGAGAGGAAAACAGGCTGTATTTCCATCCTATCTTGATATCCCAGGAAATTATTTATGTAGTGTGGTGCCCAACTTCAAGAACTCCTAAATCAGATTTCATAACCTATCCATAGATATGAACCTACCAGTCAAGGAATCCAGGCTTATCATTCAGAGTTGTGTCTTTAAAAGAACAAGTGTGCTTTAGGAATGAAAGAGGAGAAAAATCTAGTAACTGTCTATATGATCCCAAACCTGGTGTTAGTAAAGTACATAAATCAAGCTGAAGAACTTATTACAATCAAATAGAATGTATTTTTCATTTTGTCATCCATATTTTATTAGTATTCACAAAGTATTTGATAGATGCAATTTTGTCTTTGATTAATCACTTTAACTGGTTTTCAAGAAGAAATCTTTGGTCAGACCTTTGGGGTATTATACTACTGGTGATCACCAACTTCAAAATGTCACGGTTCAAAGGTGTTTTGTTTTGTGTTGTTTTTAAAACATGCACTCTTTTCTCTTTCTATTTAAAAGAAACCTCAGAGACCCTGAAGTTAAAACAAAGGCTTCTTTTTCCACATAGCAAATCACTTTTTTTTCCCTTCCTAAGCAACAGTCTCTGGTTCCAGAACTATAAATGAATTGAGCCCAAAACCAGGGCTCAAAGGAGCCAGAAGTCATTTCTGGCTCTTCTACTGATATGCACGATTAGGAGAATGTCACAAACCCCATGTGCCTTCATTTCCTCATTTACAAAAAGCCCTGTTTTTTTCCTCTCTCCAAGATAAAGAGTTATCACATCATCACTCATAGTGGTATATAGATATCAGGGACTTCCAAATTTCTGGTAGGAAAAATTGCTGTCACCTGTTAAATCAATTAAGAATAAGAAAGATGAAAGTTTTTATTTTACCTTCACTTATTCCTTCTCTGGTGCTATATCTTTATGTAGATCCAATTTCTAACATGTATATATTCATATATAGATATAGATATAGGTACATACATACATATATATATGAATGACAGCAATGAGCAATGATACAAGGGATCAAGGGATGGAGGGAAAGAATAAGGATTATTTTGTTATTTCAAGATATTTGCCCTAACCATGCACCATTGTTTGAAAATGAATTTGAATTAGTTATAAATGTATATTTCACTGTAGAGCAACCAGGAAAAATGTACAATGGATATGCTAAGAAAGCAAAGAAAATGGAGATATCTAAAATGCTAAATAAAAATCACAAATGTCAGAAACAGAGTGGAGAACAAGAATATGAGCAAAAAACAAGGGCAGTGAGTAGAAAACCATAACAAATGTGGTTGATATCCATCCAGCTGTATCAATAATCACTTTAAACACCAATGGTTTAAATATACCAATTAAAAGACAAAGATTGTCAGAGGATCAGAAAGTGAGACTCAACTATATGTTGTCTATAAGAAATTGACTTAAAATATGAAGTTATATATAGATTAAAAGGAAAGAAATGGAGAAATATATACCACTGTAACACTAATAAAAAGAAAACAGGAATAGTTAGATTAATTTTAGAATGCTCAGACTTCGAGCAATGAAAGTTACCAGGAATAAAGATGGACATGACATAATTATAAAGGAGTCAATGCTCTAGGAAGACATAACAGGCCTTAATGTGTTTGTGCCTAATAACAGAGTGTCAAAAAACATGAGGCAAAAGCTGATAGAATTGCAAGGAGAAAGAGATGAGCTCATTATTATAGTTGGAGATTTTAACATCTGTCTCTCAGAAATGCAAAGATCTAACAGGCAGAAAATCAGTAAAGACATCATTGAACTCAAAAGCACCATCAATCAACTGGATGTAATTGACATCCATTGATTACTTCATCCAACAACAGCAGGTTACACTTTCTTCTCAAGCCCACATGGACCATTCACCAAGATAGACCACATTCTGGGCCATAATGCACACCTTAATAAATTTAAAAGAACAAGAAATCATATAAAGAACACTTTCAGAATTAAACTAGAAATCAATAACAGGAAGCTGGAAAATCCCCCAAAATATCTGGAAATTAAACAGCACTCTTCCAGTTAACATACAGATTAAGAAGAAATTTCAAGAAAAAATTTTAAAATATTTTGAATGAAATGAAAGTGAAAAAATATAACTTATTAAAATTTCTGGGTTACAGGGAAAGCAGTAGCTTAGAGGAAATTTTATAGCATTGAATGCATATATCTAAAAAATAAGAATGACCTAAAGTCTATAATCTAGGATTCCACCCCCAGAAACTAGAAGAAGAAAATTAAATCTAAAGTAAACAGAAGAAATAATAAAGAGATCAACAGAAATCAATAAAATTAAAAGCATAAAATCAACAGAGAATAATCAACAAAATAAAACACTAATTCTTCAAAAATAATAAAATCAATAATCTTCTAGTAAGGTTGATTTTTTTAAAAAGGAGAAGACAAATCACTAATATAAAAAATGAAAGAGGGGTCACCACTACTAACCCCACGGATATTGAAAGGAGAATAAAGAAATACTATGAACAACTCTATGCCCACAAATTTGATAACCTAGATAAAATGAACCAATTCCTTGAAATGTGCCAAAACTCACACAGGAAGAAATAGACAACTGGAATAGACCTACATCTATAAAAGAAATTGAATCAATAATTAACAGCTTTCGAAAACAGAAAGCACCAGACCTATGTGGATTCATTGGTGAATTCCACCAAACATTTAAGAAGAAATTATACCAATTCTCTAAAATCTCTTCCAAGAGTAGAAAAAGAGAGAAGACTTTAACTCATTCTATGAGGCTGGCATTACAATGTTAACAAAACCAGACAATGATATTACAAGAAAACTATAAACTAGTATCTCTCATGAACATAGATGCAAAAATTCTTAAAAAGCATTAGCAGATCAAATCCATACACCATATCCAAGCAGGATTTATTCTAAGTATGCAAGGCTGGTTCAACATTTGAAAATTATGAATGTAATCCTTCACATCAACAAGGTAAAGAAAAAAATCACATAATCATCTCAATAGATAGCAGGGAAAAAAAGTCAGACAAAATCCAACACCTGATCTTGGTAAAAAAAAAAAACCAACTCTGTCATCTAGGAATAGATGAAACGTCCTCAACTTGATAATCTACCAAAAATCCTATAGCTAACTTTGTATTTAATGGTAAGAAACTAGGAGGTTTCCCACAATGATGAGAAAAAGGGCAAATCTGTCCCTTTTCACCACTCTTACCACTTTCAACATCATAGACATCCTAGCTAATGCAATAAAATGAGAAAAGGAAATAGAAGGTAAACAAATTGGAAAGAAATAAAAATGATTTGCTTTTGTTTTTGCTTTGTGGATGACATGATGGTCTATGTAGAAAATCTGAAGGAATAGACCAAAAAAAAAAAAAAAAGAAAAAAAAAAAGAAAACCTCTCCTGGTGCTAATAAGCAATAATAGCAAAGTTGCAAAATACAAAATTAACATACAAAAGTTGACCACTTTGCCACATACCAGCAAAAAAAAAAAAAAAAAATTATATAAGCAAAATCTAATGGAATATATAGAAGAACTATATGCACAAAACCATAAGACTGATGAAAGAAATTAAAGAACTATATAAATAAAAAGCTGGCCCATGTTCATGAATAGGAAAACCAATATTGTCAAGATGTCAGTTCTTCCCAACTTGATCTTTAATTTTTTTTTAAGATTTTATTTATTTGTCAGAGAGAGAGAGAGAGAGAGCACAAGTGCACTGGCAGGCAGAGGTAGAGAGAGAAGCAGGCTCCCTGCTGAGCAAGGAGCCTGATGCGGGACTAGATCCCAGACCCTGGGATCATGACCTGAGCCAAAGGCAGTGGCTTAACCTACTGAGCCACCCAGGCATCCCCCCAACTTGATCTTTAGATTCAATGCAATCCCAATAAAAAAAAATTAACAAGTTATGTAGTGGATATTGAAAGATATTGGATAGTGGATATTGAAAGATTGATTCTAAAGTTTACATGTAGAGGTAGAAATCTAGAATAGTCAACACAATTTTAGAAGAGAACAAACAGGGTGGTCTGATGTTACCAGACTTGAAGACTTACTATAAAACTATAATCAAGAGAGTATAGTACTTGTGAAAGAATAGACAAATGTATCAGTGGAAAAAAATAGAAAACTCAGAAATAGACCCACATAAATAAATTCAACTTATCTTTGACAAAATAGCAAAGGTAATAAAATCGACTAATCTTTTCAACAAATGGTGTTGCAACAATTGGACAACCACATGCAAAAAAAAAAAAAATCTAGATATAAACCTCACACTCTTCACAAAATTAACTCAAAATTGACCTTGACCTAAATATAAAAGGAAAAAATATGAAACACCTAAAAGACAAAATAGGAGAAAAATCTAGGTGATCTTGGGCATGGGTATGACTTTTTAGATACAATACCAAAGGCATGATCTATGAAAAAAATACTTGATAAGCTGGGCTTCATTAAAACCAAAAACTTCTGCTCTGCAAAGAACACTGCCAAAAGAATGAGAAAAAAAAAAAAACTAGACTAGGAGAAAATATTTGCAAAAGGCTCATCATAAAAAGACTGCCATGCAAATTATATATAAACTCTTAAAACTCAATGAGAGTTCTGTAAATCTCTTGCAGGTCTTGTAGTCTGCTGTGATTAAAGAAGATAATGGACATGGCCCACCATCTGTCTACTTCAGACCAGTAACTTTCTTACATTACTCACTGCTTTTTTTTTTTTTTTTTTTTTTTTTTGGTATTTTTTGAACACACAATTACAGGATTTGCACAAAAGTTGGCATGCTTGTGAGCACCTCATCCACTCCTGACCTTGGCCATGCATGTTCCATCACTGGTTGCAAGGGTCTTTCCTTCACTGAATTTCCATTCTATAAATAGTTCTTCAGCAGACTCATACATGAACTAGCAGAAACAACTGAAAAACTCTTAGTAAACCATTCACCATTGCTGTCATTGTAAGAAGGGCTTGTGATCTTACGTGTCCAAATGCCTGATGCAGAATACAGAAGTGGCACATTAAAAAATCTTATGACCCCTTTTGAACACAGTATTTTATAATTCAGTAAAATATTTTTAAAACTCACTTCTAAAAGGAGCTTTCCACATAGGATCCATAGCTTGATCTATTACTGAAAATGACTGATATCTAAAACAACTACCGTGACCTATTTTTGTTTCAAACTTAAGTTCCTATTAACTCAAAATTATAAAAAAAAAAAAAATCTTCTTAAAGCACTTGGAATTCTGTTATTTGGAATTTTTATTTATAGTCTTCCAAGTATTTTTCTTCATTCTCTCTCTTTTTTAAAATCACATTTTGATTGAAGATGTTTTACTACAGAGTTTTGAAACTTTTTCCTCCTTGTGGAATCTTGATGAGGCAAAGTTGAAGTTCTGCTTTTAACTTGTCATCATAAGATATGAAGAAGTCCCACATAAGACTTTTTTCTGATGCCTTATGTGGCACCAAATAACTAAAAAATAATTACAGTTCACAAAGTTAATCTTCTTTAATGCTATGGATGTTAGTATATCCCTTACATTGTTACTATTTTAAATTACTATTATGTTATTTATTTTTTAGGATTTTATTTATTTATTTGACACAGAGAGAGAGCAGCAGGCAGAGGGCGAAGTAGGCCCTCCACTGAGCAGGGAGCCTGATGTGGGGCTCGATCCCAGGACCCCAGGATCATGACCTGAGCTGAAGGCAGACATTTAACCAACTGAGCCATCCAGGCACACTTCTTATTATTGTATTATTTTTATGAACTGAATTGTGCCCCTCTAAATTCCTATGTTGAAGCTCTAACCTCCAAACTGACTATATTTGAAGATAGGATCTTTAAGAAAGTAATTATGGTTAAAATGAGGTCAAGCATGAGACCCTAATCCAATAGTACTGATGTCCTTAGAAGAACAGCAAGAGTCACCAGAAGCATGGGAACAGAAGAAAGGGCACGTGAGGTTACGTGAGCAGGTGCCCATCTATAAGCCAGGTAAGAGAGCTCACTAGAAACCAAGCATTCTAGCACTTTGATATTGGCTTTCAGCTTCCAGAACTGTGAGAAATAAATAAATTTCTGTTGTTTAAGTCACCCGGTCTTCAGGATATTCTTACGGCAGCTCAAACAGACCAATACGATTATTTTTCAAATTTTTATAAATAATGATTTGCTCAGAAAGAATGAGATGGTTGGTCATATTAAGGTTATTTAGCCGGTACCCTCTCGTAAAAATTCATAATAATTTTCAATCTCTTTCCCTGTTAAAATACCTGAAAACACTAATTACTTTTATACATAACTGTAATGCCTCACAAATTACCATTAATTAGCATAACATTTTGCTCTTATAATAATGAATATACACTTACACTTCAGTTAACTAACAGAATTTCAAATTTTGGAGACTTTTCACTCTAATTTACATCTAAAATACTTGTTTATATGTGGAAATAAATAGTCAAATATCAAAGTTAAATCTAAAGTACATGTCTATTCCTGTTACTGGCATTGTTTCCAATTAGATACATGTTCCCAATGCAATCACATGATCATTGATCAAATGAAGATAAGGTTGCAAAACAGAGTGGTGAAACAGACAAATTAGGCTATTTAGACTTCAAAGATTGAAATCAGGCAAAGCCAAATAGCAGACTGCAGCCCAGTATTGAGGTCAAAGCTAAACTATGATGCATCCTTATGCTTTGTGCCAGCACTTACTGGTAAACCCAATTAAACTAAAAAATGCTCAAGGGAGAACTAGCCAACCAGAGGCTCAGGTCTTTGGGGGATGTCATTTTTAGAATATTTTAAATTCATGATCTGAAAAGTTTTACAGCTTTGCTGGGGTGTTTATAATAAAAAACAGACAGTATTTGAAAGTTCTGTACAGAACAAGCTGTATAGATACGTTCTTTCATTCTCTAAGAGCTCTCAAGTTTTTTGCTACAGTGCATCTGCTCCTAATATCCATCAAAGCCTGTCTGAATGCCCTGAGCCACCTTGGAAGGATCTCATCACATCTGTGATTGAGTCAGATCCTTACATTGGGGTTAGGTACCCTTTCATTGAAGTACCCTTCCTGGGACACCTGGCTGGCTCAGTCCGTACAGCATGTGACTCTTGATCTCACAGTGGTGAGCTCGAGCACCATGATGGGCATAGAGATTACTTAAAAATAAACAGATGATAGATAGATAGACAGACAGATAGACAAAAGAAGTACCTTTCCTGAAAGGGCATGAGCAATTCTCTGCAACTCTAACTTGACAGGTGTGTCAGTGAGGAGTGTGTATTTTTGATAAGTTGTATTTTCTTTTTCATTTAATTCAAAATATTTGTAAGTTTCTCTTGAGAATTCTTTGAATGGTGTGTTATTTAGAAGTACTTTTTAAAAAATTTTTTATTTTTTTAATTTCTTTTCAGTGATCCCAAATTCATTGTTTATGCACCACACCCAGTGCTCCATGCAATACATGCCCTCCATAATACACACCACCAGGCTCATCCAACATTCCATCCCCCCTCCCCTCCAAAACCCTCAGTTTGTTTCTCAGAGTCCACAGTCTCTTGTGGTTTGTCTCCCTCTCCAACTTCCCCCAAATCCCTTCTCCTCTCCATCTCCCCATGTCCTCCATGTTATTCTTTATGCTCCACAAATAAGCAAAACCATATGATAATTGACTCTCTCTGCTTGACTTATTTCACTCAGCATAATTTCCTCCAGTCCCATCCATGTTGATACAAAAGTTGGGTATTCATCCTTTCTGATGGAGGCATAATACTCCATACTATATATGGACCACATCTTCCTTATCCATTCATCCATTGAAGGGCATCTTGGTTCTTTCCACAGTTTGGCCACTGTGGCCATTGCTGCTATGAACATTGGAGTACAGATGGCCCTTCTTTTCACTACATCTGTATCTTTGGGGTAATACCCAGTAGTGCAATTGCAGGATAATAGGATAGCTTTATTTTTAATTTCTTAAGGAATCTCCACACTGTTTTCCAAAGTGGCTGCACCAACTTGCATTCCCACCAACAGTGTAAGAGGGTTCTCCTTTCTCCACATCCTCTCCAACACACGTTGTTTACTGTCTTGTTAATTTTGGCCACTCTAACTGGTGTCAGGTGGTATCTCAATGTGGTTTTGATTTGAATCTCCCTGATGGCTAGTGATGATGAACATTTTTTCACGTGTCTGTTAGCCATTTGTATGTCTTCATTGGAGAAGTGTCTATTCATGTCTTCTGCCCATTTTTTGACATGATTATCTGTTTTGTGTGTGTTGAGTTTGAGGAGTTCTTTATAGATCATGGATACCAGCCCATTGTCTATAGTGTCATTTGCAAATATCTTCTCCCATTCCGTGGGTTGCCTCTTTGTTTTGTTGACTGTTTCCTTTGTTGTGCAGAAGCTTTTGATCTAGAAGTACTTTTTAAAAATTATCAACTATTTTAGGATTTTGCAGTCATCTTTCTGTTATTAATTTCTAGTTTAATTCCACTGTAGTCTGAGAACATACTTTGTATGATTTCTGTTCTCTTAAATTTGTTAAGGTGTGATTTACGACACATAATGTGGTCAGTCTTGGGGAAAGGGCCATGGGAGCTTGAGAAGAATGTGTACTCTGCTGTTCTTGGATTGAGTATTCTATAAACGTCAAGTTGATTGATAGTGCCGTTCAGATCAACTATATTCTTACTGATTTTCTGCTTGCTTTGTTTATCAATTACTGAAAGACAGATGTTGAAGTCACCAACTATAATAGTGGATTTGTCTGTTTCTCCTTGAAGTTCTATTAGTTTTTGCCTCACCTATTTTGAGGCTGTGTTGTTAGTACATACACACTTAGAAGTGTTACGTTTCCTTGGAGAATTCAGCCCTTTATCGTTCTGTAATGCCTCCCTTTATCTCTTATCATTTATCTTGTTCTGAAGTCAGTTTTGTCTGAAATTAATGTAGTTACCAGTTTTCTTTTTATTAGTGGGGTATGGTATATCTTTCTCCATCCCTTTACTTTCAACCCATCTGAGTCTTTATATTTAGAGGGTTTCTGGTAGACAAGGTATATTAGAGTTTTGTTTCTTGATTCACTCTAACAATCTTTGTCTTTTCATTTGGGTATTTAGACCATGCACATTTATTGATTATTGATGTGGTTAAATTAATATCTACCATATTTGCAACAATTTTCTGTTCATCATACTTGTTCTTTGTTTCTTTTCTTTCTCCCTCTCTTTCCTCCTTTCTCTGGTGTAAGCTGAATTTTTTTATTCCATTTTGTTTCTTCTCTTAGCATACAAATTACATTTCATTTAAAAAAATTTTAATGGTTGCCCTATAGTTTGCATTTACAACTAATCTAAGTTCACCTTCAAATTACTCTGTATCAAGTTCACATGTAGTGCTGTTACCTTGTAACAACAGAGTATTCCCAGCCCCTCCCTTTCATCCCTCATAGCATGACTGTTATTCCTCCATATGTTGCAATCACCCAATACATTGTTATTACTTTAAACAGTTATCTTTTAGATCAATTAGTGGTGGGTATTAGAGAAGGCACGGATTGCATGGAGCACTGGGTGTGGTGCAAAAACAAGGAATACTGTTATGCTGAAAATAAAAATTAAAAAAATTTTAAAAAATGAAAATAAACAACAACAACAAAAAAAGAATAAGCAAAATAGGAACTACATAAAACTGAAAAGCCTCCATACCACAAAGGACACCCACACAAAATAAAAAGGCAACCTACAGAATGGGAGAAAATATTTGCAAATCATATATCTGATGAAGGTCAAATGTCCAAAATATATAAAGAACTCATTCAACCCCGTAGGAAACAAACAAACAAACAAGCAATCTGATTAAAAATGGGTGGAGGGGCTGAATAGACATTTTTTCCAAAGAAGACATATAAATGACCAAGAGGTACATGAAGAGATGCTCAACACCACTAATCATCAGAGGGATGTAAATCAAAAACCACAATGAGGTATCACTTCACCCCTGTTAGAACGGCTATCATCAAAAAGAAAAGAAATAAAAAGTGCTGATGAGGATGTGGAGAAAAAGGAATCCAGGTGGACAATTGGTGGGAATATAAATTGGTGCCATTACTATAGAAAACAGTATGGAAGGCCCTCAAAATATTAAATATACAACTACCATATAACCCAGGGGTAATTCTACTTCTGGTATTTATCTGAAGGGAATGAAATAACTATTTAAAAAGAACTATTTAAAAAGATATCTGCTCTGGGGCTCCTGGGTGGCTCAGTGGGTTGGGCCACTGCCTTTGGCTCGGGTCATGATCTCAGGATCCTGGGATCGAGTCCCGCATCAGGCTCTCTGCTCAGTGGGGAGCCTGCTTCCCTCTCTCTCTCTCTCTCTCTCTGCCTGCCTCTCTGTCTACTTGTGATCTCTCTTTGTCAAATAAATAAATGAATAAATCTTAAAAAAAAAAAAAGATATCTGCTCAACCATGTTCCCTACAGCATTATTTACAAAAGCCAAGACATGGAAAAAAAACCTAGCTATTCATTGATGGATGAATGAATAAAGAAGATGGAATATATATATATTTCAGGCATAAAAAGAAAGGAAGGGGCACCTGGTGGCTCATTTGTTAAGTGTCTGCCTTCAGCTCAGGTCATGATCCCAGGGTCCTGGGATCGAGCCCCATATTGGGCTTTCTGCTCTGCTGGAAGGCTACTTCTCTGTCTCCCACTCCCCCGGCTTGTGTTCCCTCTCTCACTGTCTCTCTCTCTCTCTCTCTCTCTCTGTCAAGTAAATAAAAAAAATCTAAAAAAAAAAATAAATACATAAAAAGGAAGGAAATCTGACATTTGAGAAAAAGTGGATGGACCTGGAGGATATTATGTGGAGTGAAATAAGTCAGACAGAAAAAGACAAATACTCTGTGATCTCACTTATATGTGAACTCCAAAAATAGTTGAACTTAAAGAGCCAGAGAACATATTGGTAGTTGCCAGAGGTTGGGAGGAAGAGTGGGTGAAATTGGTGGAAGTAGAGAAAAAAGAAAAAGAAATATAATTTTAACAAATTTTACCTTCTTTTATTCCTTCTCTGGTGTTCCTCCTCTCCTTATAAAAGATCCAAGTTTCTGACCTATATAACTTTCTTTCTCCATGAAGAACTTTTTAAATATTTCTTTCTGGAAATATTTAAATTCCCTCTGTTTTTGTTTTACTGGGAAATATTTGAATTCCCTCTGTTTTTGTTTTACTGGGAAATATATATTTCTCCTTCACCTTTGAAGGATAATTTTGCTGGATATAGAATTCTATACATTTTTCTTTCAACATTTTAAATAGTTCACTCCACTTTATGCTTGTTTGCAGGGCTTCTAATGAAAAGTCTTCTGTAATTCTTATCCTTGTTTCTCTAGAGACAAGGTCCTTCTTACACTCCCATCTTCTTTCCAGATTTTGTCATTGGTTTCATGAAGTTTAAATATTATATACCTAAGTGTAGATTTCTTTGGTATTTCTCTTGGTGTTGTCTGAGCTTCCTGCATCTCTGGTTTTGTCTGTCATTAATTTTGGAAAACTCTGTCATTATTACTTCAAATATTTTATCTTCATTGTCTTTCTTCTTTTGGTAGTCCAACTATGTTATAGCTTTTGAAATTGACCCACAGGTCTAGAATATCTTGTTCTGCCTTCTTTTAAAAAAAAAAAATTACTTGGGAACTTTCTATTGGCATGTCTTTAACCTCACCTTCTTTCCTTGGCTGTTGTGAGTACACTGATGAGCCCGTCAAAGGCTTTCTTCATTTCTATTACAGTGCTTTTGATTTGTAGGATTTCTTTTTGATTATTTGTTATAGTTTCCATATTTCTGCTTACGTTATCCATCTGTTCTTGTGTGTTGTCTACTTTTTCCATTACAGCTCTTAACATATTAATCATAGTTATTTTTAATTCGCTGTCTAACCATTTTAAAATCTGTGTCATATCTGAGTCTGGTTCTAATGGTTTTTTTCCTCTTCAGGCTATGTTTTTTTCTTGCCTTTTAGCATGCCTTGTAATATTTTATTAAAAGTCAGGCATGAGTGGAGGAGTCAAGATGGCGGAGAAGTACCAGGCTGAGACTACTTCAGGTAGCGGGAGATCAGCTAGATAGCTTATCTAAAGATTGCAAACACCTACAAATCCAATGGGAGATCGAAGAGAAGAAGAACAGCAACTCTAGAAACAGAAAATCAACCACTTTCTGAAAGGTAGGACTGGCGGAGAAGTGAATCCAAAGCGACGGGAAGTTAGACCGCGGGGGGAGGGGCGGGCTCCCGGCAAGCGGCGGAGCAACAGAGCACAAAATCAGGACTTTTAAAAGTCTGTTCCGCTCAGGGACATCGCTCCAGAGACTTAACCGGGGTGAAGCCCACACAGAGTCAGCGTGGCCTCAGGTCCCGCAGGGTCACAGAAGGTTCAGGGGTGTCTGAGTGTCGCACAGCTTACAGGTATTAGAACGGGGAAGCCGGCTACAGAGACAGAGCCGAGTAGTGAGCTCTAATCTCGGGGTTACCTTGAACCGGTCGCAGGCTCGGTCAGCTCAGAGAGCGGCCGGAGGCCAGGGTGACGGGAGTAATTGGGCGCTGTTCTCTGAGGGCGCACTGAAGAGTGGGGCCCAGGCTCTCGGCTCCTCCGGGCCAGAGACCGGGAGGCTGCCATCTTCATTCCCGCCCTCCGGAACTCTACGGAAAGCGCTCAGGGAACAAAAGCTCCCGAAAGCAAGCCCGATCCGATCACTCAGCCCGGCCCCGGGTAAGGGCTGTGCAACTCCTCCTGGGGCAAAGACAGTTGAGAATCACTACAACAGGCCCCTCCCCCGGAAGATCAACAAGAAACCCAGCCAGGACCAAGTTCACCTACCAAGGAGTGTAGTTTGAATAACAAGGAGAGCAGCGGAATTCCAGAGGAGGAGAAAGCAAAGCACGGAACTCATGGCTTTCTCCCCATGATTCTTTAGCTTTGCAGTTAATTTAATTTTTTTTTTCTTTTTCAATTTTTTTTTCTTCTTCTGCTAATTTTTTTTAACTTTTACCCTTTTCTTTTTTAACGTTTTTTAGCTAGTTTATCTAATATATATATATATATTTTTTTCCTTTTTATATTTTTTCTTTATTGGTTTTCTTTTTTTAATTCTTTTTTTTTTTCTTTCTGAACCTCTTATTATCCCCTTTCTCCCCCCTCACGATTTGGGATCTCTTCTGATTTAGCTAAAGCATATTTTCCTGGGGTTGTTGCCACCCTTTTAGTATTTTACTTGCTCCTTCATCTACTCTTATCTGGACAAAATGACAAGGCGGAAAAATTCACCACAAAAAAAAAAGAACAAGAGGCAGTACCAAAGTCTAGGGACCTAATCAATACAGACATTGGTAATACGGCAGATCCAGAGTTCAGAATGATGATTCTCAAGGTTCTAGCCAGGCTCGAAAAAAGGCATGGAAGATATTAGAGAAACCCTCTCGGGAGATATAAAAGCCCTTTCTGGAGAAATAAAAGAACTAAAATCTAACCAAGTTGCAATAAAAAAAGCTATTAATGAGGTGCAAACAAAAATGGAGGCTCTGACTGCTAGGATAAATGAGGCAGAAGAAAGAATTAGCGATATAGAAGACCAAATGACAGAGAATAAAGAAGCTGAGCAAAAGAGGGACAAACAGCTACTGGACCACGAGGGGAGAATTCAAGAGATAAGTGACACCATAAGACAAAACAACATTATATAATTGGGATTCCAGAAGAAGAGGAAAGAGAGAGGGAGCAGAAGGTATATTGGAGAGAATTATTGGAGAGAATTTCCCCAATATGGCAAAGGGAACAAGCATCAAAATCCAGGAGGTTCAGAGAACCCGCCTCAATATCAATAAGAATAGGTCCACACCCCATCACCTAATAGTAAAATTTACAAGTCTTAGTGACAAAGAGAAGATCTGGAAAGCAGCCTGGGAAAAGAAGTCTGTAACATACAATGGTAAAAATATTAGATTGGCAGCAGACTTATCCACAGGCCAGAAAGAGCTGGCATGATATATTCAGAGTACTAAACGAGAAAAACATGCAGCCAAGAATACTATATCCAGCTAGGCTATCATTGAAAATAGAAGGAGAGATTAAAAGCTTCCAGGACAAACAAAAACTGAAAGAATTTGCAAATACCAAACCAGCTCTACAGGAAATATTGAAAGGGGTCCTCTAAGCAAACACAGACCCTAAAAGTAGTAGATCAGAAAGAAACAGAGGCAATATACGATAACAGTCACCTTACAGGCAATACAATGGCACTAAATTCATATGTCTCAATAGTTACCCTGAATGTTAATGGGCTAAATGCCCCAATCAAAAGACACAGGGTATCAGAATGGATAAAAAAACAAAACCCATCTATATGTTGCCTACAAGAAACTCATCTTAAACCCGAAGACACCTCCAGATTTAAAGTGAGGGGGTGGAAAAGAATTTACCATGCTAATGGACATCAGAAAAAAGCAGGAGTGGCAATCCTTATATCAGATCAATTAGATTTTAAGCCAAAGACTATAATAAGAGATGAGGAAGGACACTATATCATACTCAAAGGGTCTGTCCAACAAGAAGATCTAACAATTTTAAATATCTATGCCCCTAACGTGGGAGCAGCCAACTATACAAACCAATTAATAACAAAATCAAAGAAACACATCGACAATAATACAATAATAGTAGGGGACTTTAACACTCCCCTCACTGAAATGGACAGATCATCCAAGCAAAAGATCAACAAAGAAATAAAGGCCTTAAATGACACACTGGACCAGATGGACATCACAGATATATTCAGAACATTTCATCCCAAAGCAACAGAATACACATTCTTCTCTAGTGCACATGGAACATTCTCCAGAATAGATCACATTCTTGGCTCTAAATCAGGTCTCAACCGGTATCAAAAGATTGGGATCATTCCCTGCATATTTTCAGACCACAATGCTCTGACGCTAGAACTCAATCACAAGAGGAAATTTGGAAAGAACCCAAATACACGGAGACTATACAGCATCCTTCTAAAGAATGAATGGGTCAACCAGGAAATTAAAGAAGAATTGAAAAAATTCATGGAAACAAATGATAATGAAAACACAACGGTTCAAAATCTGTGGGACACAACAAAGGCAGTGCTGAGAGGAAAATATATAGCGGTACAAGCCTTTCTCAAGAAACAAGAAAGGTCTCAGGTACACAACCTAACCCCACACCTAAAAGAGCTGGAGAAAGAACAAGAAAGAAACCCTAAACCCAGCAGGAGAAGAGAAATCATAAAGATCAGAGCAGAAATCAACGAAATAGAAACCAAAAAAACAATAGAACAAATCAACGAAACTAGGAGCTGGTTCTTTGAAAGGATTAATAAGATCGATAAACCCCTGGCCAGACTTATCAAAAAGAAAAGAGAAAGGACCCAAATAAATAAAATCATGAATGAAAGAGGAGAGATCATAACTAACACCAAAGAAATACAGAGAATTATAAGAACATACTTTGAGCAACTCTACGCCAACAAATTTGACAACCTGGAAGAAATGGATGCATTCCTAGAGACATATAAACTACCACAACTGAACCAGGAAGAAATAGAAAGCCTCAGCAGACCCATAAGCAGTAAGGAGATTGAAACAGTCATCAAAAATCTCCAAACAGACAAAAGCCCAGGGCCAGATGGCTTCCCGGGGGAATTCTACCAAACATTTAAAGAAGAACTAATTCCTATTCTCCTGAAACTGTTCCAAAAACTAGAAATGGAAGGAAAACTTCCAAACTCATTTTATGAGGCCAGCATCACCTTGATCCCAAAACCAGACAAGGATCCCATCAAAAAAGAGAACTACAGACCAATATCCTTGATGAACACAGATGCAAAAATTCTCGCCAAAATACTAGCCAATAGGATTCAACAGTACATTAAAAGGATCATTCACCACGACCAAGTGGGATTTATTCCAGGGCTGCAAGGTTGGTTCAACATCCGCAAATCAATCAATGTGATACAACACATTAATAAAAGAAAGAACAAGAACCATATGATACTCTCCATAGATGCTGAAAAAGCATTTGACAAAGTACAGTATCCCTTCCTGATCAAAACTCTTCAAAGTGTAGGGATAGAGGGCACATACCTCAATATTATCAAAGCCATCTATGAAAAACCCACCGCAAATATCATTCTCAATGGAGAAAAACTGAAAGCTTTTCCGCTAAGGTCGGGAACACGGCAGGGATGTCCGTTATCACCACTGCTATTCAACATAGTACTAGAAGTCCTAGCCTCAGCAATCAGACAACAAAAGGAAATTAAAGGCATCCAAATCGGCAAAGAAGAAGTCAAACTATCACTCTTCTCAGATGATATGATACTATATGTGGAAAGCCCAAAAGACTCCACTCCAAAACTGCTAGAACTTGTACAGGAATTCAGTAAAGTGTCAGGATATAAAATCAATGCACAGAAATCAGTTGCATTTCTCTACACCAACAACAAGACAGAAGAAAGAGAAATTAAGGAGTCCATCCCATTTACAATTGCACCCAAAACTATAAGATACCTAGGAATAAACCTAACCAAAGAGACTAAGAATCTATACACAGAAAACTATAAAGTACTCATGAAAGAAATTGAGGAAGACACAAAGAAATGGAAAAAGGTTCCATGCTCCTGGATTGGAAGAATAAATATTGTGAAAATGTCTATGCTACCTAAAGCAATCTACACATTTAATGCAATTCCTATCAAAGTACCATCCGTTTTTTTCAAAGAAATGGAACAAATAATCCTAAAATTTATATGGAACCAGAAAAGACCTCGAATAGCCAAAGCAATATTGAAAAAGAAAGCCAAAGTTGGTGGCATCACAATCAAGCTCTATTACAAAGCTGTCATCATCAAGACAGCATGGTACTGGCATAAAAACAGACACATAGATCAATGGAACAGAACAGAGAGCCCAGAAATAGACCCTCAACTCTATGGTCAACTCATCTTCGACAAAGCAGGAAAGAATGTCCAATGGAAAAAAGACAGCCTCTTCAATAAATGGTGTTGGGAAAATTGGACAGCCACATGCAGAAAAATGAAATTGGATCATTTCCTTACACCACACACGAAAATAGACTCAAAATGGATGAAGGACCTCAATGTGAGAAAGGAATCCATCAAAATCCTTAAGGAGAACACAGGCAGCAACCTCTTCGACCTCAGCCGCAGCAACATCTTCCTAGGAACATCGCCAAAGGCAAGGGAAGCAAGGGCAAAAATGAACTATTGGGATTTTATCAAGATCAAAAGTTTTTGCACAGCAAAGGAAACAGTTAACAAAACCAAAAGACAACTGACAGAATGGGAGAAGATATTTGCAAACGACATATCAGATAAAGGGCTAGTGTCCAAAATCTATAAAGAACTTAGCAAACTCAACACCCAAAGAACAAATAATCCAATCAAGAAATAGGCAGAGGACATGAACAGACATTTCTGCAAAGAAGACATCCAGATGGCCAACAGACACATGAAAAAGTGCTCCACATCACTTGGCATCAGGGAAATACAAATCAAATCCACAATGAGATACCACCTCACACCAGTCAGAATGGCTAAAATTAACACATCAGGAAATGACAGATGCTGGCGAGGATGCGGAGAAAGGGGAACCCTCCTACACTGTTGGTGGGAATGCAAGCTGGTGCAACCACTCTGGAAAACAGCATGGAGGTTCCTCAAAATGCTGAAAATAGAACTACCCTATGACCCAGCACTTGCACTGCTGGGTATTTACCCTAAAGATACAAACGTAGTGATCCGAAGGGGCACGTGCACCCGAATGTTTATAGCAGCAATGTCTACGATAGCCAAACTATGGAAAGAACCTAGATGTCCATCAACAGACGAATGGATAAAGAAGATGTGGTATATATACACAATGGAATACTATGCAGCCATCAAAAGAAATGAAATCTTGCCATTTGCAACGACGTGGATGGAACTAGAGGGTATCATGCTTAGCGAAATAAGTCAATCGGAGAAAGACAACTATCATATGATCTCCCTGATATGAGGGAGAGGAGATGCAACATGGGGGGTTAAGGGGGTAGGAGAAGAGTAAATGAAACAAGATGGGATTGGGAGGGAGACAAACCATAGGTGACTCTTAATCTCACAAAACAACTGAGGGTTGATGGGGGGAGAGGGGTTGGGAGGGGGGGGTGGGATTATGAACATTGGGGAGGGTATGTGCTATGGTGAGTGCTGTGAAGTGTCTAAACCTGGCGATTCACAGACCTGTACCTCTGGGGATAAAAATATATGTTTATAAAAAATAAAATAAAAAAAAATTGATTTAACAAAAAAAAAGAAGTCAGGCATGATTATTGGGTAATAAGAACTGAGGTAAAACCTTTAGTGTAAGGCTTTATATTAATCTAAGAGTCAGGCTGTGTTTAATGTTTGTTGTAACTGTAGATGTCAGAGACTTCAAGTGTCTAATGTCTTTGTTTTGTCTCTCTTGTTGCCTCTGGGCTCCTTAAATTGAGTCTCTATCTTGAAGCTTTTCAGCTATAATCCAATGTTGTTATACTGGAGTCCTATTGATGTGGTGGTAAGGTTTGGGGAGATGAAGCATGCCATAATTATTTGATTAAATCTCAGACTTTTACTAGGCCCATGATGGGGTACCTGGGTGGCTCAGTCAGTTGGGTACCTAACTCTTAATTTTGGCTCAGATCATGATCTTGGGGTCATGAGATCCAGCCCCACATCTGGCTCCATGCTCAGCAAGGAGTCTGCTTGAGATTCTTTCTCTCTCTCTCTGCCCCTGCACTCTAAAATAAACAAATAAATCTGTTAAAAAAAAAAAAAGTTAATAGGCCCATGTCCCTGTGCCCTGACCTTCATAAGTGCTACTTAGCTTCTCTTCCTCCCCTTATATTCTGACAACATTCTTCCTTTTCAATTTTGAGAGCAAGCATTTGTTATGGAGGACTCTCTAGGCATATCTCACAATGTTTACTGCTCCTCTCCTCCTGCCATAGCCATGAGGAGATCTTTCTTGGTGCTTCACTATTAAGAACCTGGTGGAGTTCCTAGAAGTAGATCCATGAGAGTGTGTGGGTCCCCTAAGATTGCAGACTCCAGGATTTTATCACCATCAAGCTAGTCCACACTCAGCCTCCAGCAACTCATCAAAATCATCACTTAAGTCTCTACCTATTTGTGGCTCCAGTGGCTTCTGCTCCAAGTAAGCAGCTTCTCTATTTACTATCTAGATTTTGGAGTGGTGGATGACCCTCTGGTCTCACATCCTTGACGGTTCCAAGAAAATTTTGTTTATTTTCAGTGGGTTCAGAATTTTTCTTGCTGTAAGAACAGGATCACTTCCAAGCTCCTTACATGTTGGAGCTGAAATCGGAAGTTCTGTGTCTATATTTAGAGTAATGGAAAATCCAAGAACAAAGGGATTTCTTTGCTCATCTAACTGGGAATTTCAAAGGTCGTTCAAGTCTTATGTTTGGTTTGATCCTTGGCTCAACAATACCAATAAGAACACAGATTCCTTTCATTTATCTGTTCTATCTCCTTAGTATCATCTACAATCTGGGTTTACAAGGTCACTGCCAAAAATTTCCATGACCACATGTTTTCTGAGAGAAAAAACTTTCTCTCTGACTTTTCCCAACACTGATAAAAAACCCTGGGCTTCAATTTTGATCGAACATCTCAGGTCACATGTTCATTATATCAGATAGTTATTGGACAAATGTTGTGTAACAACTACAGAATCTCTTGCCATTTAATAGTAAGTATTACTCATGTGTGTGACAGTTGTCTAGAAGATCTGCTAATGTTATCTGGGCTCACTGACATGCTTAAAGGCTGGGCAGGGGTGTGTTGATCTAGGCTGGTGTGGACTTGGTGGCTTTACTTCAAGCTAGGGAGATTTTGCTCTTCATGCTCCCTCATTCTCCTTGGGCCTGAGGCTAGCTGAGTCCATTATTGTTACAGAAGTAACAGGTGTGCAAGAAGGGAAGTGAAAACAGAAAGCCTCTTAAGACCTCTACTTGTAACTGGCCCCACAATGCTTCTAGTCAAAAGAAGTCACAAGATCAAGGCCAACATCAAGGGACAGGAAGGTACATTCTGCCCACAATGAAGACATAATAAGGGTGTAAATATAGGTAAAAATTAAAGTCAAATATTCAATCAATTTATCTCACCAGTAAACCAGCCACTGCTTTCATGGAAATATAAATACCCTGATTCATAAGAACCAGTCAAAACCCACTCCCTAGAACTGCTGGTTGATTTGTACTCTTTGAATTTGTTAAGGCAGCTATAACAAAGTACCTCAGATGGTTGACTTAAACAACAGAAATTTATTTCTTTTTATTTTGGCCTGTAGATGGCCATCTTCTCCCTGTGTCTTCACATGGTCTTCCCTCTGTATATCTTTGTTCTAATTTCCTCTCCTTTAAGGACTCCAGTCATATCGGATTAAGGCCCACTCTGAGAAAAGTAACCAAAAATGTCCACTTCATAAAAAGCCCCGGAGGAGCAGTATTGTGGTTAGCCGAGACCACGGAGTATACCACCTGGGAACATGACTGGGTCAGCCCTTATCACAAGATGTGAGAGCAATATACTTTCTCCACACCAGGGGCATGCTGAGGGCTATGTTCTGCTGTGATAGGAAGTCCAAACCCCTTACTCTCTGAGGGCTGCTGGAAGTCCCTTTCTAGTGCAAAGAATTATTTTGCCATGTGTATTTATGTGAGAAGGTAGAAAAAGTCTGCTCTGACTACTAGATCAAAATCAAAGAGTAGGAAATAACCCACTGAGAAATCTGGTGACCTCTCAACCATTTTCTTGAACAGGCCATACTTCAAGCATGACTGGATTTTTTTTCGAGATGACAGTCTCCCATTGGCATTTCTAAAAGAACAAAAGTTTGCAGGTGAGTGATTGATGCTTTTCTTGGCACACCTGAGCCATTCTTTCCTAGTGAGTGAGTAGCAGTAATGCAATATTAAGTACAATCACGACCATACTTAAGTGCAAGTTGAACAGGTCATGAGAAGTTTCCATCATGAGCGCTTGTAACCAGAGAGCAATATGCACGTGTCGTCTCTACTAGAGACCACCATTAGCCATACCTCTGGAAACAATCAGACGGACAAGGTACCCACAAAGTAACTGGCTTAAATGACAGAAAGTTCTTGTATCACAGTTCTGGAAGCCGAAAGTCCTAAAATGAAGTATTAACAGGGTGGCTTCCCTCTTATGACTGTGAGGAAAAATGTCCTTCGCATCTTGCCTAGCTTCGCATTCTTTGTGAATAACCATTAGTGTTCCTAAGCTTGCAGATGTATAACCCCAGTTTCTGCCTTCATTTTTATATGTCATTTTCCATTTATGTGTCCAAATTTCACTTCTTTATAGGGACATCAGGCATAATGGATTAGGGCCAACTCTAATGATTTCATATTAGGTTAACTAGTTACATCTGCAACTACCCTATTTCCAAATAAGGTCACATTCTGAGGTACTGAGAATTAGAACATCAACATATGGATTTGGGGATGGGGATACAATTGAATCTATAATTATAAGCAAGGTGCCCATTAACTACATAGATGCTATTTCTTATAAAAAACACAAATATGGATTGGTAGCTTCAAATCAGTGTGCTATGTAGCAAAATAAGTATCAGGAGGAACCAGAATGATGCCATATGGGAACTTGGTTTCTTTAGTTTTGGTTTAATTGAGGAGTAAAAATTTAGAACAACTGAAAGAGTAAACATCCTCTAAGCAATCGTCACTGAATATTGTTTTTCTAAACTGGACTATGAATTTGAGATTATACAGTATGGCCAGGACTTGGAAAGCCCTTATATTTTTTGCTGACTACAGTCCCATGTGTCTTAACAGCAAAGTAGAAAAGTCCCCCACCCAAAGAGAAGACCAGCCAACTTAGTCTCAGAAGTGAGCTGATGGAGTATCCAGAAAACCCTTTTCATGAGAAATAACAGGAACTAAGTTGAGATGTCTAAACAAGTAAATAAGGGTATGTTTTTAAAGACCCAGGATGTATCCCAAATTCCAAAGACAGGAATATCGCAGTCCCAGGAACAAGGGTTGGGCATGCTACAGGGAAATCAAGAAGTCATCACTTCCTAGTTCTTACGTGTTCTTTTGTGCTCTACTTTCTCTGTTTCTATATTTTTCTCTTTGTCCTCTGCTTCCTACTCCTATTCATTCCCCCTTCTTGTCATCCTTCTCTTTTTCCCTCCACTTTCCTCTATTATCCAAGTTCTCTCCACACTGACTTCCTTCTTCAGGCTTTCCAATTCCTATGTAGAAAGACAATCTTCTTGATATGGCATACCTAAAAATCCTAAGAAAAAATATCGAAACATCTTTTAAGATGCCAAACCGAGTTTGGAAAGCAAGAGAATTCCTTTAAGTGCTATTCTGACCCACCTATTGAATGAACACACACCGGTTAGAATGGTCATGGCCAAAAGGACAAGAAATAACAAGTGTTGGCAAGGATGTGGAGAGATGCACCCTGAAGGATCTGAGGGGAGTCCTGCACCTCACAAAAACACTTGGCCACTCAGCCAATATCAGAACAAAACTCTTGTTAACAGGAAGAAGGAAGCATGATTGGTACATAAACACACAGGGGTGTCTTCCATGCACACATAGCATTCAGCACCATCCAGGACACATTCCCATCCACCTCTCTAGTTTACTTTTCAATTGAAAGCTACTTCTCCAGCATTATTAAATTCTGGAGTAATTGTTTGTTTTATCCAACCGGTTTCAGACATCCACTCCCCTTGCTCAAATGTGTAGCCTGACTTCTAGATCCACCACACATTCCTCTTGGGGTTTCTCAGACTTCATTTTGCTTAGTCCTTACCCAAAACAGGGCAAAAACAAAGAAAACAAAGAAAAGCAAACCTGGGAAATAATAACTATTATGGATGTGGAAATGAGGTTCAGAGAGGTGATACAACTTGCCAAAATCCAACAGCTAGCAAACGTGGTCCAGAAATCCAAAGCCAAGTCTGCCTGACTTTAGAGCCCATGCATCTAATCACCAGGTCATACATAGTGCCTCCATACAAGAGCTTTTGTTCTAGCTCTTCCTTACATGGTGCCTCTTGAATAACAAGCGCGCGCGTGCACACACACACACACACACACACACACACACACACACACGTCTTGACTGAGTGACTCTTCAGAACAAAATACTTCCAGCTGTTTTGAAATTTTGAAATAGCTCTAATTAGTATAAGCATACCCCTGAGATCTGGGAGCAGGAAGTCTGCTGCCAGTTAATGACACCTGCATGTGTGATATGCTACATGGATGGGCTGCCACTGAGAATAAGAGAAAAGAAGATGTGTCTCCTTCCTTCAAAAAAACCATGGGTGCAATGAGTAGTTAGAACTTCTAAAAAGAGCAATAGATCCTGCTTTCTTAGGACAATTCATGAGCACAAACAAATGAAAATAAATAATACATTTCCTGGGTGAGGCAGTGGAAAAAATGTTGACTTCATAAAGCCTAAAAGACTTGGGTTTTGAAATAATTTCTGCCACAACTAATTATAAAATTTTGAGAACAACACTCAACCTCTCTGAGCTTTGGTTTTCTCACTCATGCAATGAACAATGAATTATGTTAAGTTTTGCCTCGTGAGACCCAGATGAAATAGTGCATGGAAAGGACCTGCGACAATGAGAACCAACTGAATATATCTTTTCTTGCTCTATATGTACTGTAATTTGGGGGCTTACACCTTGTAGTAGAAAATGTATGACTTTCATTCAGATAGTTTGGATCCATATCACTCCCTGATCCTAAGAAAGTTATCCTTTCTGATTCTCTTTGAACATTAATCTCCTTTCTTTTTCCATTTGACAAATTCTTATTGAGTATCTACTATGTTTTAGGCAATAGACTAGACCAGCTGAGTCATGAACAATAGAATCTCCAAGGGCTTAACATACTTATCTATTCATAGCCTCCTCATTGGTGCTTAAAGACAAGGAACACTGTGTGTAGTGGCACATAGTAGTCCAGTTTGCATTGCAAATCCAGTGAATGAAAGATGAAAGGATGTCAAATAGAGGGAGAGGAGTCTGGGTTAGTTTTCTACCACTGCTATAACAAATGACCACAAAGGTAGTGGCTAAACACTGGGCTAAAATCAAGATGTGGGTAGGGCTCCTTCCTGGAGACTCTAGGGGGAGTGATAAGAACCGAATTGTGTCCCCCCTCCTTGCCCCCAAATTCATATATTGAAGCCCTAACTCCCAACGTGACTGTCCAGAGATAGAGCTTAAGGAGGTACTTAAATGAGATCATTAGGGTGGGGTCCTAACCCAATAAGAAGAGGAAGGGAAGGATACATACATACCAAGGAAAGGCCAAGTTGGGACACAATGAGAAAACACCACCTACAAGCCAGAAAGAGGGGTGCAAAAACAATGAATACTGTTTCGCTGAAAATAAATTTAAAAAATTAAAAAAAAATAAATTTTAAAAAATAAAGAAAGAAAGAAAGAAAGAAAGAAAAAAGTGGGGTCTTAAGGAACCTAACTGGCAGCCAGTTCTTGGACATCCAGCCTCCAGAACTGTGAGAGATAAATATCTGTGGTTTAAGCCACTTGGTCTACGATGGGGAAAGTACTTTTTTGTTTGTTTGTCTTGTTTTGTTTTCTCCAGATTCTAGAGGTTGCCTGCATTTGTTGGCTCATGGCTCTCCTCCTCCAGTTTCAAGGCCAGCAATGTTGTATCTCTCTAACCACAGCTGAAAAGGTACTCTACTTTTAAGGATTTGTGTTATTAGCTTGAGCTCATCTGAATAATCCAGGATAATCTTCCCATGTCAAGGTCTGAAACTCTAATCACATCTGCAAGGCCCCTTTGGCCATGTAAAGTAATAGTTACAATTCCTGGGGACTAGGTCATGGACATCTTCGGGGAGCCATTACTCTTCATACCTGAGGGCTCAAGGGGGTCAGTTTGGAGTTGGGTCAAGTACTCTGACAGATCATCTGAGAAGTGCACAAAAAGGGAGATTTATGCCTTCTATTTGCAATTCACTTGTATACCAGTTTCTTTCCCAAAACGAACACACTCAGCAAAAGAGAGGGAATAGAGGTGATCTGGCTAGACCTTTTCCCCCTCTAGACATGTTTGTGTAGTACAAGGTCCCATAATACTTTGAGTTAACCACTCTGGCTTGCTAGTTTTTTCTATGGCATATACTTGGTTCTGATTATTATCAAAAGACCATGATACCATGATTTTCAGAAATCTAGCCCTTCCTCTTTAAGTTCATGAACTTAAAAGAATTACTTTTGTGTCCTAATGCCAGGAATGTTCCAGGAGAAAGTGAACCCTAAGATTTTTTTCCCGGCGTTTATCTTCCTATGGTCACCTGTCCTTCCACATTTTCCTCTGCCTGAACTCTCACCTTCCTCATTGAATCACCTGCAAAAGAAACCTTCAAAATTCCTGCCTTACTATTCATGAGCTCTGCTTTTAAACTTTTAAAACCACTTAAATTTTAAAAATTAAAAAAAAATAAACTATTCCTAAGGGGACATCATCTTCAAAATCAAACACGCTGTTAGTTTCCTAGGGCTGCTGTAACAAATGATATAAACCAGGTCATTTAAAAATTAAAATGTACTCTCTCACAGTTCTGGGGTAACAAGGTATAAGCAGGACCATGCTCCTTCCAGGCTCCAGGGAGAGTCCTTTCTTGCCTTTTCCAGTTTCTGAGGGCTGCTTAGTGATGCGGGACAATAGGTCACAGCTGCAACACTCCAACATCTCCCTCTGTTGTCATATAGCATTCTCCTTATGGGTCTATTTTCTGCTCTTATGCAGACACCAGTCATTGGGTTAGTCTGTATTCTAATTCAGTATTACCTCATCTTAATAAATTTTATCTGCAAAGACCCTATTTCCAACTAAAGTCATATCCTGAGGTTCTGGTGGACATAAACTTAAGGGGACGCTATTCAACCCAGAATATACACCCACTACAGTTGTTTAACTAAATTGCAGAATGGCTCTCCCTGAAAGGAATTCTGTCTTTAACGTAGGCTAGGTGGCTCAAACTATGGCCAGCCTTTAGTATAACGCTTTTATTCACTCCATTGCCCTAAAAAGAAGAGATTTAAAGGTCTCAGCCATGCTGGAAGAAGTAGAATATGATTTTATCCTTAGGAGAAAATCAACACCATGGGCCTTTAAATTGGGCATATATAAATCAAATATTCACCCCGTGTTCTCAGGCATAGGGTTGGGGTCATTGTTAACCTGAGTGCTGTTGGGAATGAGAGGTTGAGTATTTTGCGGGGGGGGGGGGATGTAAAATTGACTTGTATTCTAGCAGAGCTGGACTTATGGTATTTGTTGTTTAGTGGGATAAATGCACATATTCCTTGTATGAATTTAAACTGCCCCATAATATTGCCTGTACTTCTGAAGGTATGTGTTGTTTTCTATGAGCAGGTCAAGAAGAGCTAGTGCGAGCAAGGAAGAAGCCTGGTTTTTCTTTATACTTAATGTGAAAATGAATATTAACTGAGCTGGGCTTGGAGAACCCCATATTCTGGATGGTCCATCCAACTAGAGATCCCAGGCAGATAAAACTCATGCTACTGAGGAGAGGATATCAGGAGGCTGGCATTTTTGTCTTTGATCTTGGAGGAGTGTCCCTGAGGAGTTGGATGGACACCTCTGAGGAGAGGACACTGAGCAGTAGGTGTCCATTTCTAAGTAATTTCAAACCAGGGCATTGACAGGGCCACAGAGCTCCAAGCAGCCTGTGGGGGTGGGGAGGGGAAGCAGAATGCCTGTATTCACCAAGTGTCCTCTCTGATCTTGAGTCTTTTACACAGGATTTCTTTTTCTTCTTCTTCTTCTTTTTTTTTAAAACACATGATTTCTAAGTTTGTCTTGGTTCTTGTCTTTCTGCTTTATATTTCATTCAGGAATCAACAGGGGAGCACTCTAGTTCAATACCCATAAAACAGACCCTCAGCCCATGTCTCCTGGTGAATGAAAATGCCAGACTGAAATTTCAAAGACTATGAACTCACCTCTCTTTTGCCCAGTCTTTTAACAGTAACTGATTCTTTCCTAAGGTAATCTGGGATTCTTATGACCCTAGAACCTCTGAGTGTTTCAAGACAGTTCATGAAAGGACAAATATGAAAAGAAGTTTTCCTCAGTAGCAAATAGTTTTTAAAATTATGTCTACATTTTATGCCTTAACAATTCTAAAACATTGGCTATTAAAGTGAGGCTACAAACTGGCAGCCTAAATGTTGCCCATAGTCGCTTCTGGTTTGGTAAGCACAATGTTTTGCTTCATTTAAAAAAAAATAAATCTAAATATCACTGGACAAGACATATGTTCTTTAGTTTTCCATAGTCACCACAAGTCCCTAATGCCTCACTCTGGCTGATATACACTACTTGCCAGTTACCTGCATGCAGTTTTCAGTTTGCAGTAGCTAAACTGATATTGAAGGTCAATTCTTTTTAAAGGCAGCCTGGGTGACCACCACAGACTCATTAAACTAAAGATATCTAGGGGCACCTGGTTGGCTCAGTCAGTTAAGCATCTGACTTAAGCTCAGGTCATGATCTCAGGGTCCTGGGATCAAGCTCTGTGTCAGGCTCCCTGCTGGATGGAGAGCTTGCTTCTCCCTCTCCCTCTGCCCCTCATACTCTCTCTCCCTCTCTCTCTCTCTCCCCCTCACTCTCTCTCAAATAAATAGATAAAATCTTAAAAAATGAACAAACAAAAACCAAACAACTAAAGACATCTGGTTCACCCTCCTGCCTCCAAGCAGAGTCAATCTGTGATCATGGGCAACGCTCAGGAACGAAAAGGTCCTGTCCTCAGAAGTCCACATCAGAACCCCAAGAAGAGTTTTAAAGAAGAGCAGCTCAGTGAGTGCATACCTTAAGCTAGTCAAGAGGATGCATGAGATGCATTTCTTGGTGTGGGTTTTGAGTTCAGCTAAAAAAAAAAAAAAAAACACATTATGCAAGGCCACAATTTAACAGACTCCATATTCAGGTGGGCTAGAAAGTGTGTCTCTCTTATTAACAATGCAAGATTTAATCTCCCTAGGGAAACTTCCTGCTCCTACCCTTCAGGGTAAATTGGAACCAATCTTGATAACCAACAATAATTTTTTCTTTGGGTTTAAGCAGTTTCCATTTAGTTTACAACAGCCTCTTTCAGATAAATGCTTGGATCTTCCATATTCTGCCCCTCCTTCTCTTCCCTAATATGGCACCTAGGAATAAGAAAGTCCTTATTTTATCCTTGGGAAAGCTGCCATAGGAGGTCCTTGCACTGTTGTTCTCTGGAGTCCCCTTCCCTGTGGGGTTGACAGCATCCTCCCTGGCATATCCCTTCTGAAGACTACACTGGCTGAATCTGTGAAGCCTGGACGAGCTTCTGTACTTAGCATGCCCCGTCTGGGATCTCACTGGCACTACACATCTCCCTGAGGCTTGCCTGTGTAACTAAAGCAATGATATGTACTCACTGAGCATTTCATTTACCTGCAGGGCACACAGGAAGACTGAATTTTCCAGACCCCCTTGCAGCCAAGTCTGGCCACATGACTGGTTCTAGCCACTGGGATGTGGATAGAATGACTGACGCCTCTTTTGAGATTGACACTCAGTTACTGGGTCATTTTACTGTCGCCACAGTGACCCCCATGTAAGTTCATTGCCAGCACCATCAATTTCTTTCCTCACCCTTCCATCAGACGTGGAGTTAGTGCATCACGCCATTGCCATAGGGAAGACAAGGAGAGTCTGGAAGCTGAACTGAGGCTCTCTGTCTCATCATGCCTCTGGATCTTTGCTGTGTGGGTGCAGGAGCTGCCTGGGAAGTGGCCTCCTTCCACATTTCCAAAGGGAAATGAAGCAAATGCCCTTAGTTTGCAATTGTGCCCTCAACCCATCCAAGAATTTGATCTAGAGAGGAGGGATACTCACATCTCACAACTTGCTTTCCCATGCAGCAAGACTACAAGTTCACATTCAAAGGAAAGGTTCCACATGACCCTACCACTCCATCCTGCTAGGTCTGGGCCACATTATATTTAGGCTAACATGGTGTACTCAGCTTGAACCAATCCAATGAAGTCTCCTCAGTTAACTCAGTGTGTTCCGGATAAATGTGTAGCCCCCTCATTCTCTGCTCTTCCAAGGCTTTTGAGCAGTGTTTCAGGTGGGGGCTTCCTGCTGAGGGTGGACTGGGGATCTGGTGCAGGCACAGCTGTGGTTCCTCTGCTCTCCTTGGAGAACCCCTACTCCATCTGTTCTCTAAGCACCCTTTTTGCACTGGAGCCTGGAACCGTGGCCCGCAAACTCTCAGTCCAGCTTCTGAGCCCTGTCAGAGCCTGGCGTCCTCTCCTGTTGATTGGTCTCCCAACCCAGCCCTTTCTGATGCAGAAATCTGTTTGGAAGTCACATTAAGTCCCAAGCCTAGGTGGCTGTCCCTGTGGCTCTTGTCCATGGGTCATTTTGCCCTGCCATGGCAACTTCTCTGTCAGCCTCCCAAGGATTCATTGCTGATTCTCCACACTCAGAAGCTGAGGGATCTGTCTGGATCCTTACCCCACCACATAGGAACCAAGGGGCCTTGGAAGTACAAACTCAAATTCTCTTCTCCTCCTTTGCTGAATCAGAAGACGTAACACTTCACATGAGAAACATGGCCATTGTCCCTCTCCTTCTAAGTAACCACCTGACCTAGAGCAGGAGGGTCAGGATATATATCTCATCATCTTCCCTATCTCCACCTCTTCTTCCCACAGGTCCCTGGGGAGCCTCCATTTCTACTTCCTGTCAGTGAGGACACCCTTAGATCAAAGCTTGCCTCCTAGAGGGGCATCTCTCCCTCCCCTTTCACCTGGCTGTTTTTGCAAAATGGCTACTTGGTAATATACATGGGATAGAAATAAAAATCTTACTTTTTTTTTTTTTTACTTTCAAAATATTATTCTCCCAGAAGCACGTTTTTAAATGGGGAGAGGGGCAGAGGAAGAGAGAGAGAGAATCTTAAGCAGGCTCCACACCCAGGGTGGAACCCAATGGTGGGGACAGGGATCTCAGTGCTGGGCTCAATATGGGGCTTGATTTCACAACCCTGAGATCATGACCTGAGCCAAAATCAAGAGTCAGACACTTAACTGACTAAGCCACCCAGGAGCCCCTCTCCCAGAAGCATATTGATGGCAGTGAAATTTGGACCAAAGACCCTGATTATTTTACCATGGAAAGAAGGATTTATTCCCCTCAATATTTTATTTTGATAAATATGGTATTTCTCAGCACATACACAAACACGATTCTTCAACCATGCCGTGCTACAGGAGAACTGTAAGTGTGCAGATAATTCACATGGTCTCCCCAACAGCTATTTGTCTCCACCTGCTCACACCTGCTCAGAGGTAGGGGATCTGCCCACCCTCGGGTGCTTTGCCTACCCTCAGGAGGTGGCCTTAAAGCCTGGTGGCAGTCAGGCAAGTCAGGTCCCCAGCATGATGGCTAGTCCCCATGTTGGGGGACCAGTAACAAAGAGACCCTGTGGCAGATTATGTTTCAATTTTATACATTTTCCAGGTGTTCGTAAAGCCCAGAGTGTCCAGTGGTTCTCAAGATCAGCACCCTGTCAACACAGCTAAACCAGTCTGATGCCCACCAGCACTCTTTTTCATTTTGTCACTTGATGATGCCACAGAAAAGAATTGCCACCCCTCAGTAATTCTGAATTTCCGGTTTTCAGTTTTTCCAGTTTTCCCAGGCTACAGATTTTTAAAAATATATCTTTCACCAGAGTCCAGCTGAGTACAACCTTCACTCTCCCTCTGCCTTAACTGCTGTGCGTGCCTGCAGAAGCTTCATGGCCATCACGCTTCCCTGCATCACTGCCCTCTTTGCATTGCTCTCACACCTGGAGAAGCCCCCTAAGAAGCACCAGGTTCAGTCCTCTGTTTCATTTCACCCAGGCCACTTGTGCCCTCAGACTGCCTTTTAATTAGACATTAAAACAAACAAACAAAGAAACAAAAACAAAACGTGGCATCTGGGGGCGCCTGGGTGGCTCAGTGGGTTAAGCCGCTGCCTTCGGCTCAGGTCATGATCTCGGAGTCCTGGGATCGAGTCCCGCATCGGGCTCTCTGCTCAGCAGGGAGCCTGCTTCCTCCTGTCTCACTGCCTGCCTCTCTGCCTGCTTCTGATCTCTGTCAAATAAATAATTAAAATTAAAAAAAAAACAAAACGTGGCATCTGGGTGGTTCAGTCAGTTAAGCATCTGCCTTGGGTTCAGGTTGTGATTCCTGGGTCCTGAGATCAAGCCCCAAATCAGGCTCCCTGCTCAGTGGGGAGTCTGCTTTCCCTTTGCCTCTCCTCTGTACCCGCTCGTGCTCTCATTCTCTCACTCTCTCTTTCAAATAAATAAATAAATAAATAAATAGAATTTTTAAAACCCCACTAAGTCAAAGATTTTGACTTGCAAGTCCCTTCTCCTTCTTAATTATGGGCCATTGCATAAAAGGTTGGAGTGAAAAGAGTATGGATTTTGGAAAGAAACAAACCTGAGTTTAAATTCTGTCTTTACCATTAGAAGCTGTGTTACCTTGGGCAAGTCACTTAAACTCTCTGTCAGGTTTTTCAACTCTGCAGCAGCAGGATGGTAGAGGTAGGCAGACCTCCATTCTTTCTGCCAGGGGTAAAAAACCTTACTGAGGTTGGAGCTATAGATCCCACGTGGTTAAGAGGGGACTGATGTGGCTGTTAGGATGCATGTACAATGTAAGCCAGGTTCAGAAAAGGGTCAAATGATCCTTAACCCCAGTGATGCTGGGGATAATGGTAAGGAAGGAGGAGTGCCATTCTTTGTAAGAGACTAGACTTTGCTGTTTCTGGTAGAAAAAGAATGCCCATCTTGGTGAATGAGCTTGCTTCTTAGGTAACTTGAGAGGAAATCTGTGGAGGGTATAAAACTAGTGGCAGAGGTACCACCCCTCCAGCCTGGCCCTGCCCATATTCTCCCTTACAGAGTGAGCAGTGCTTGGGCCAAAGAGAAGCCACATGTGCACACCATGAAACTTGAATTTGCAAGTCATAGAAAAGCCTTACTCGGAGATGGGATTTTTCAAGGGAAGGAAATGGGACACAGATCTGTAAGGTCTGAGATGTGTGATTGCAGGGACAGGAGAAAGGTTGGGAGAGAGGGCAGCCATAGCCCTCCTCTGAAGGCTCAGAGTGCATGGCTTTTGTGCAGGGAGAGGAGGTGTGGACCCCTCTTTTCTCCTATCCTTCCCTGCGAGAGTATCTTCATAATCTTTCATATAATGAGGTTACACACACACAGGCTGGCCCACAGGCATTTCTCTGAGGAAGATAGGCAAAGGAATAAGTACTGGGGAAAGAAAGAGCAGAGATGGAGGTCTGTAGGCCATTGCCCTCCTGCCTGAAGGGTAACTACATGGAGTCACCATCTCAGCAGCAGTCGTGGTGCTTATGGACCAGCAAAGATAGAAAGTGTCCCAAAAGAGTGAAGGGATAAAACCAAATTCATCATTGTCCCCAATAGATTGGTAAGGAGTATGTTGGTGGTCAGAAACATCCTTCCTCACCTGAGTAATAGGAACAAAAACATGAGGGTGGAAGGAGTGGCAAGCTTTATTTGATCACTGACTCAATTCAGTATTCCTTGGAGCTTGTCTGTCTCTCAACCCATGATGAACTAATAGATCTAAACAATGACCATCAGTAACTACCAATATCAGAAAAACAAAGGTGCCAGATAATGAACACATCGCCATATATGAAGTAATACTGCCAAAAACAATCAAACTTGAATCCAATTGAATCTCTAGACTGAAATGCCAACTTACAGGGAGTACAGGAGACAGAGAAACATGTCAACCAGCACCATGGGGAGTAGTTAGTGAAATCCAGAATGTGCCAAATCCTATACGGTTAACAACTAGTTTCTTCACAAATAAATTACAAGGAAATAGTAAGGAGGGAAAACCTATAGAAGAGGAGGCTTTAAATATCTATCAACCAGGGGGTGCCTGGGTGGTTCAGTAGCTTAAACAGCTATGTTCAGCTCAGCTCCTGATCTCAAGATCCTGGGACTGAGTCCCAAGTCAGCCTACCCACTCATCAGGGACTCTGCCTCTCCCACTGCCCTCCCCACCTACTACTCCTGTGTGTGCACATGCACTCTCTCTCTCTCTCAAATAAATAAAATCTTTAAAAATATTTAAGATTTTAAAAATCTTAAATTTAAATAAAAATTTAAAAATAAATAAAATCTTTAATAAAATTTTTAAAAATCTCAAATAAAATCTTTAATAAAAATCTATCAATCAGCATCTAGACCTTATTTGGATCCTAATTCAAACAAACAAACAAAAATTCTTAAAATTATAACTCATGAGGGGCACCTGGGTGGCTCAGTGGGTTAAGCCTCTGCCTTCAGCTCAGGTCATGATCTCAGGGTCCTGGGATCGAGCCCCACATCGGGCTCTCTGCTCAACAGGGAGCCTGCTTCCCCCTCTCTCTCTGCCTGACTCTCTGGCTACTTATGATCACTCTTTCTCTGCCAAATAAATAAATAAAATCTTTAAAAAAATTATAACTCATGAAATAAAGGAAAATCTGAATACTGACTACATATTTGATGCTATTAAGGAATTATTGTGTATTTTTTGGGTGTGATAATTGTATAGTAGTTATGTGTTTTTCTACAAGTTATATTTATTCATGTAATACCATGTCATCATAATTTAATCTTGCTCTAAGAGAAATCTGGCTTTTGCCCTCAGCTTTTGAAAGGTAATCTCTCAACCCTTGTAATGTCATACTTAATAGGAGGGTCTTTGTCTAGGGTTGGGGTTGACCACACCGACAAGTCTGACAATATGAATGATGTTGGGGTTTTGAGGCATGTGGTATCAATTCAGTCTCTTGAGGGTCTGAAGACTGAGGTCAGCCATATGGGCAGTTAACCAGTGGGCCCCAGTAAAGAGACTGGACTCCAGGTCTCAAGTAATCTTCCTGGTTGCCAGCACTCTGCATATTGTCACACATCAATGCCAGGAAATGAGGCTGTTCATGACTCCATGGGGAAGACAACTGGAATCTCCATGTTTGGAACTCTCTCAGACCCTGATATATGTAGTTCTACCCTAGGCTGATTTTAATCCTTTGCCTATAATAAACCAGTACCCTCTCTAATTTTGCAGTGGGTGTCCAAAGTGAGGGTGGTCTTGGGCATACTGTGTACCCTCCAATGTCACAGATATATACTCTATTATTTATAAATGAAATGAAATGATATGATGCCTGGAATATATGGATCAGGGTATAGAAGGATCAGACTTATCCACAGATTGCAGGCCCTTGTATGTTCAATAACCTCTATCATTAAAGTTTAATGAATTTAGCTAGTCCGTTCAGACAAATGTCCCTAGTTCAGGTAAGAGAGATTTTCCTTTCCATCTCCACCATTTCTTTAGCACTTCTGAGCCCCACTGTCAAATCTTGGATTTACAGGTGGAGAGTGGAATCCATGCGGGTGGCTGAAGACCAACCAAAGCCTTGGGCAGCAGCAGTAGTCACTCATAATCAGCAGGTACTTGGGGACCAGATGGCTATTGAGGGAAAGTCCTGACTAGACATCCAAGGACAGATAATGAAAGCCCTGATAAAAGGGGTGCCTGTTGAATGGAGTTGGGCATGTGTGCCATACTCATAGCTCCCCATGTTTGAAAGAGGCCTCTCAGGGTGATGGTGCTGGGTGGTGGAGTGCCTGGCTCTGACAAGCATCTGCACCCCTCATTCTAAATGGAAATCCATGCTGTATGGTAGCATTTGTCTCATATGAGGTAAATTACAGAACACCAGGTGTGTACTCTCAGTGATAAGTGACATGGGACCTGACCTCGGAAAAAAAAGTTCAATGGTCAGTAGATGGGGGTTCAAGGAGAAAAGGATACCTTAGAATTCATCATTTGGTGCAAGGGTGGGGCAGGTTTCCATGTTATTCCAGTGCCAGCGGCAATTCCAGATAAGAAACATCCAGCATCTGGATGTGGTATGGGGGGAGAAGCAAGATGGCAGAGGAGTAGCTTCTTTCCATTTTCTGATCATGATTCCATAACTTTTCTCTAAATTTTATCAGCTACTCAATACCCAATCAATAAATTCTGCTGCTGCTTAATTTAACTGAGCTCAGTTTCTGTCTGTAACCAAGACTCTGGACCAATTCCATGGCCCTTTGTTCATAGTTCACTCATTCCTGACCCTGTGGCCCCATTGAGTCCTCTCTGCTTCTTCTGGGGTCCATTCAGCCTTGCATATCTCTGTCTCCTCTATCTCTCTTCACTGCTCCTATCCAAGCAGGTCTTCCATAGTCTGAGCAGAGGAAGTCCTGTATCCTCTAAGCTGCCAATGTTTCAGTATGCTACTTTGTAAGGGCATGGCCTTTTGAAATCAAGTCAAGGAAACTCTGATTTAGAATTGTCAGAAAACACTTCCAAGCACATAGTGGAGTAGATACTTAAATGGGGTAGAGGAAGGAGGAGGAAAATGATCTGGAAGAAAATAATTGGTCCAAGAATAACTTGTATGTGAATGTTCATAATAGCTTTATTTGTGATGGCCCAAACTGGAAACAACACAAATGTCCATTAACAGAAGAATGGGTGAACCAACTGTAGGTTCATGCAATGGAATACTATGCAGCCATGATAATGGTAGGATTATTGCTACACACAATGAGATGGATGCATCTTACAAACATAATGCTGAAAGAAAGGAAACAGACATGAGAGAGAACATAATGTAGAACAGGCTCAGTTAAATGACAGTGATACAAATTGCAAAGTGGTTGTGGTCTTAGAGAGGTAAGAATTGATTGTGAAGGATACATAAAAAGATTTATGTTGAGAATCACGTTCATTATCTTGACAGGGAGTGTGAGTTTTGCAGATGTCTCTATTTGTCAAAACCCAAGATCTGTGGGCTGTGGTGAATATAGATTATGTCACATTGTCTTAAAAGGCAAAGGGAAATGTGACAGAGACCTGATCTGAATTTGGCATCTCACTGCATGGGCCTCTTGTCAAATCTGCCTACTTACTGTTAGATTATTAAATAAAACACACTTCCCAGGGACTTTGAAGTCTCCAGGTTCAGGCAGAGTGTGTGCCAGCAGCCAGAGAGAAGTCCTTTTACAGAGACCCAGAAGCTGGCTGATGGAGATGAATGTACACTGGGTGTGCATGACAATACTGACAATGGTGCACAAACCCTCCAGGTGGTGGGTGAAGCACTGACAGGAGCATCTGCTCTGGTCAGTCCCTCAAATATCAACTACACCAATGCCCACTCTGAAAGCTATATGAGCATTCCATCCACTGATTGAGTCTCTGGCAGGTGGCAGATACTCTTAAGTGATGATCACAAGCTCTATGAGCATAGTTGTTTTAGAGAGTCTTGTTGCCTCTTTGCATGCTTTCACCAAAACATGTCATTTGGAGACAAGTGCCACTTGCATATACACATGCATGCACATTAATGTGGTCCTTACACACACACACACACACACACACACACACACACTTCTTCATTTAACTGGAAGCCTGGTTTAAAGCTATCTCAGCCTAGGAAGCAGAGAAAGGAAAAACATCTTACACTGTTAGTGGGAATGCAAACTGGTGCAGCCACTCAGGAAAACAGTGTGAAGGTTCCTTAAAAGTTGAAAATAGATCTACCCTAGGACCCAGAAATTGCAATACTAGATATTTACCCAAAGATACAAAAATACTTATTCAAGGGGGCACATGCACCCTGATGTTTATAGCAATATTATCAACAACACCCAAATTATGGAATGAGCCCAAATGTGAATTGACTAATGAATGGATAAAGAAGATATGGTACAGGAGGAGGAGCAAGATGGCGGAGGAGTAGGAGATCTAATATCATTGGGTCCTAGGAGTTCAGCTAGATAGTTGTCAAACCAATCAGAACACCTACAAACTCAACAGGAGGTTGAAGAGAAAAGCAGCAATTCGAGGAACAGAAAATCTATACCTTTTGGAAGGTAGGACATGCGCAGAACTGAATCCGAGGCAACATATGAGAAGATAGACCACAGGGGGAGGGGCCTGGATCCTAAAAAGTGGTAGAGCAGCGGAGCACAAAATTAGAACTTTTAGAAGTCTGCTCCATTGAGGGATGTCACTCCAGAGGTTAAGCAGAGGGTGGAGCACTCATGGGGACAGTGTGGTCGCAGGAACTGCAGGGTCACAAAAAGACCAAGGGTGTCTGAGTGTGGCAGAGCTCCCAGGTGTCAGCGGGGAAGCCAGCTGCAAAGATGGATCCGAGGAGGGGCTCTCAGCTCTGGGTTACCTTAAACCATGATCCAGGGCATATTTGGGCCACTGCTCTTTGAGCAGGGACACCACAATTGACATCCAGGAGACTCACCTTCCTTCCCTCAGGGAATGGCATGGGAACATGCTGCAGTAATCAGCTGGGTTTGGAGACTCCGAATGGGGCCATGCGCCAGAGATAGAAATGCTGGGACACAGGCTGGGTGAACTTGACATGTGGCTGGAAACCAGGGAGATAGGAGGGATTGACTGCTTTTCTCTGAGGGGTGCACTGAGGAGTGGGAACCCAAGCCCTCGGGTCCTCCGGGCCAGAGATTGGGAGGTCGCCATTTTCATTCCCACCCTCCAAAGTGGTACAGAAAGCATTCAGAGAACAAAAGCTTCCAAGAGTGAACCTGAGCAGATTGCTTAGCCTGGCCCCTGGAAGGGTGGTGCAATTCCGCCTTGGGCAAAGACATTTGAGAATCTTGAATCTTCCCCTAGATGATCAGCAAGAACATCCAGCCAAGACCAAGTTCACCAATAAATGAGAACTGTAAAACTTCAGAACTACAGAAATACAATACATGGAATTCATGGCCTTTCTGCCATGATTCCTTAGTCTTCCAAAGTTAAATTTTTTTAAATTCTATTTTATTCTTATTCTATTTTTAAAAAATTTTCTCTTTCCTATTTTAATATTTTTTTAACTATTTTACCTCTTTCTTAATTTTCATTGTTACAGTCATATTCTATTCCTTCATTGTATTTAGCCTTATTTTTTGTATACATATAGGTCTTTCTTTCTTTAAAATTTTGAGATACAGTTCCTTCTAACAGATCAAAATATACCCTAAATCTAGCACTTGGCTTTGTTTTAGTCTCAAGCCTGATCACATTCTTTCCTATTTTTTTTCTTTTATCTTTTTCAACCAACTTCTTATCAATTCCTTTTTTAGAATCTTTTTAAATTTTCATCTTTACAGTCACATTACATCCCTTCTTCATGTTTACCCTTATTTTCCTTTATAATTTTGGGAGACAGTTTCTTCAAACAGATCAAAATACACCCAAAATCAAGTGTCTGGTTCTGTTCTATTCACCACTCTAATATATATATATATATATATATATATATATATATATATATATATACATTTTTTCTTTTCTTTTCTTTTCTTTTTTAAAGATTTTATTTATTTATTTGACCCACAGAGAGAAATCACAAGTAGGCAGAGAGGGAGGCAGAGATAGAGGGGGAAGCAAGCTCCCTGCTGAGCAGAGAGCCCAATGTGGGGCTTGATCTCAGGACCCTGGGATCATGTCCTGAGCCAAAGGCAGAGGCTTTTAACCCACCGAGCCACCCAGGTGCCTCTTTTCTTTTCTTTTCTCTTTTCCTCCTTCCCAACCCCCCGGTTTTGGGTATCTTCTGATTTGGTTAGTTTCTGGGGACATTGCTACCCTTTTAGTATTTTGTTCTCTAATTCATCTATTCTTATCTGGATAAAAAGATAAGGCAGAAAAATTCACCTAAAAAAAAAAAAAGAAAAAAAAAGAACAAGAGGCAGAACTGATGGTTAGAGACCTAATCAATACAGACAATAGTAAGATGTCAGATCTAGATTTCAGAGTGATGATTATCAAGATGCTAGCTGGGCTCCAAAAAAACATGGAAGATACTAGAGAATCCCTTTCTGGAAAATAAAATCCCTTTCTGGAGAAATAAAAGAAGTAAAATCTAACCAGTTTGAAATAAAAAAAAAAACTATCAATGAGGTGCAATAAAAAATGGAGGCTCTTACTGTTAGGATAAATGAAGCAGAACAGAGAATTAGTGATATAGAAGACCAAATGATGGAGAATAAAGAAGCTGAGCAAAAGAGAGACAAAAAACTACTGGACCACGAGGGGAGAATTCGAGAGATAAGTGATACCATAAGATAAAACAATATTAGAGTAATAGGGATTATAGAAGAAGGGGGGGCAGAAGATATATTGGAGCAAATTACAGCAGAGAATTTCCCTAATTTGGCAAAGGGTCAAGCATCAAAATCCAGGAGGCACAGAGAACCCCCTCAAAATCAATAAAAATAGGTCCACATCCCATCACATAATAGTAAAATTTACAAGTCTCAGTGACAAAGAGAAAATTCTGAAAGCAGCTCAGGACAATAGGTCTATAATATACAATGGTAGAAATATTAGATTGGCAGCACACCTATCCACAGAGACCTGGCAGGCCAGAAAAGACTGACATGATATATTCAGAGCACCAAATGAGAAAAATATGCAGCCAAGAATACTATATCCAGCTAGGCTGTCATTGAAAATAGAAGGAGAGATAAAAGCTTCCAGGACAAACAAAAACTAAAAGAATTTGCAAATACCAAACCAACTCTACAGGAAATATTGAAATGGGTCCTCTAAGCAAAGGGAGAGCTTAAAAGTAACAGACCAGAAAGGAACAGAGACAATATACAGTAACAGTCACCTTACAGACAATACAATGGCACGAAATTCATATCTTTGAATAGTTACGCTGCATGTAAATGGGTTAAATGCCCCAATCAAAAGGCACAGGGGATCAGAAAGGATAAAAAAAACCAAGACCCATCGATATGCTGTCTACAAGAAATTCATTTTAGACCCGAAAACACCTCGATTTAAAGTGAGGGGACGGAAAACAATTTACCATGCTAATGGACATCAAAAGAAAGCTGGGGTGGCAATCCTTATATCAGATAAATTAGATTTTAAGCCAAAGAGATGAGGAAGGGCACTATATCATACTTAAAAGATCTGTCCAACAAGATAGAAAAATTTCAAATATCTACACCCCTAACATGGGAGCAGCCAATTATATAAACCAATTAATAACAAAATCAAAGAAACACATTGACAATAATATGATAATAGTAAGAGACTTTAATACCCCCTTTACTAAAATGGACAGATCATCTAAGCAAAAAATAGAGAAGGAAATAAAGACTTTAAATGATACACTGGACCAGAAGGACATCACAGATAAATTTAGAACATTCCATACCAAACAACAGAACACACATTCTTCTCTAGTGCACATAAAACATTCTCCAGAATAGATCACATCTTGGGTCACAAATCAGGTCTCAACCAGTACCCAAAGACTGGGATCATTCCCTGCATATTTTCTGCCCACAATGCTCTGAAACTAGAACTCAATCACAATAGGAAAGTTGGAAAGAACTCAAATATATGGAGGCTAAAGAGGATCTTACTAAAGAATGAATAGGTCAACCAGAAAATTAAAGAATAATTGAAAAAAATCATGAAAACAAATGAAAATGAAAACACAATGGTTCAAAATCGTTGGGACACAGCAAAGGCAGCCCTGAGAGAAAAGTATATAGCAATACAAGCCTTTCTCAAGAAACAAGAAAGGTCTCAAGTACACAACCTAATCCTACACCTAAAGTAACTGGAGAAAGAACAGCAAAGAAAGCCTAAACCCAGCAGGAGAAGAGAAATAATAAAGATCAGAGCAGAAATCAATGAAATAGAAACCAAAAAGCAGTAGAACAAGTCAATGAAACTAGGAGCTGGTTCTTTGAAAGAATTAATAATATTGATAAACACTGGCCAGACTTATCAAAAAGAAAAGAGAAAGGAAGCAAATTAATAAAATTATGAATGAAAGAGGAATGATCACAACCAACACCAAAGAAATACAAACAATTATAAGAACATATTAGGAGCAAGATTTCACGAGCAAATTTGACAATCTGGAAGAAAAGGATGCATTCCTAGAGACATATAAACTACCACAACTGAACCAGGAAGAAATAGAAAACATGAACAGACCCATAACCAGTAAGGAGATTGAAGCAGTCATCAAAAAAATCTCCCAAGAAACAAGAGCCCAGGGCCAGACAGCTTCCCAGGGGAATTCTACCAAACATTTAAAGAAAAATTAATACCTATTTTCCTGAAACTGTTCCAAAAAATAGAAAAGGAAGGAAAACTTCCAAACTCATTTTATGAGGCCAGTATTACCTTGATCCCCAAACCAGACAAAGACCCCATCAAAATGGAAAATTATAGGCCAATATCCTTGATGAACATGGCTGCAAAAATTCTCACTGAAATACTAGCCAAAAGGTCCAACAGTACATTAAAAGGATTATTCACCACGAACAAGTGGGATTTATTCCTGGGCTGCAAGGCTGGTTCAACATCCACAAATCAATCAATGTGATACATTAATAAAAGAAAGAGCAAGAACCATATGATACTCTCAATAGATGCTGAAAAGCATTTGACAAAGTACAGCATTCTTTCATGATCAAAACTCTTCACAGTTTTGGTATAGAGGGTATGCACATCAATATTATCGAAGCCATCTATGAAAAACCCACCATGAATATCATCCTCAATGGGGAAAAACTGAGAGCTTTTCCCCTAAGGTCAGGAATATGGCAGGGATGTCCACTACCACCACTGCTATTCAACATAGTACTAGAGGTCCTAGCCTCAGCAATCAGACAACAAAAGGAAATAAAAGACATCCAAATTGGCATAGAGGAAATCAAACTCTCACTCTTTGCAGATGATATGATACTTTATGTGGAAAACCCAAAACTGCTAGAACTTATACAGGAATTCAGTAAAGTGTCAGGATATAAAATCAATGCACAGAAATCAGTTACATTTCTATACACCAACAGCAAGACAAAAAAAGAAAAGAAAGAAAGAAATTAAGGAGTCAATCTTATTTACAATTGCACCCCAAACCATATGATATCTAGGAATAAACCTAACCAAAGAGGCAAAGAATCTGTACTCAGAAAACTATAAAGTACTCATGAAAGAAACTGAGGAAGACACAAAGAAATGGGAAAAAGTCCCATGCTCATGGATAGGAAGAAAAAATATTGTGAAAATGTCTATGCTACCTAAAGCACTCTACACATTTAATGCAATCCCTACCAAAATGCCATCATTTTTTTTCAAAGAAATGGAACAAATAATCCTAAAATTTATAGGGGACCAGAAAAGACCCTGAATAACTGAAGAATGTTGAAAAAGAAAACCAAAGTTGGCAGCATCACATTTCCAGACTTCAAGCTCTATTACAAAGCTGTAATCATCAAGACAGTATGGTACTAGCAAAACAAAAACAAAAACAAAAAACAGACACATAGATCAATGGAACAGAATACAGAGCCCAGAAATGAACTCTCCCATCTATGGTGAACTAATCTTTGACAAAGCAGGGAAGAACGTCCAGTGAAAAAAAGACAGTCTCTTCAACAAATGGTGTTGGGAAAATTGGACAGCCACATACAGAAGAATGAAACTGGAACATTTCCTTACACCACACACCAAAATAGACACAAAATGGATGAATGACCTCAATGTAAGACAGGAATCCATCAAAATCCTTGAGGAGGACACCGGCAGCAACTTCTTCAACCTCAACTGCAGCAGCTTCTTCCTAGAAACATTGTCAAAGGCAATGTAGCAATGGCAAAAATGAACTATTGGAACTTCATCAAGATCAAAAGTTTTTGCACAGCAAAGGAAACAGTCAACAAAACCAAAAGACAACTGACAGAATGGGAGAAGATATTTGCAAATGACATACCAGATAAAGGGCTAGTATCCAAAACCTATAAAGAACTTATCAAACTCAACACCCAAAGAACAAATAATTCAATCAAGAAATGGGCAGAAGGCATGAATGCAGACATTTCTGCAAAGAAGACATCCAATTGGCCAACAGACACAAGAAAAAGTGCTCAACATCATCAGCATCAGGGAAATACAACTCAAAAGCCCAGTGAGATACCACCTCACACCATTCAGAATGGCTAAAATTAACAAGTCAAGAAATGACAGATGTTGGTGAGGATGGGGAGAAAGGTGAACTCTCCTACACTGTTGGTGGGAATGCAAGCTGGTGCAGCCACTCTGGAAAACAGCATGGAGTTTCCTCAAAAAGTTGAAAATAGACCCTATGACCCAGCAATCACACTACAGGGTATTTATCCTGATACAAATGTAGTGACCCGAAGGGGCATGTGCACCCAAATGTTTATAGCAGCCTAGTCCACAATAGCCAAACAGTGGAACTATGGAAAGAACCTAGATGTCCATCAACAGATGAATGGATAAAGAAGATGGAAGATATTATGTATATATATATACACCATGCAGCCATCAAAAAATGAAATCTTGCCATTTGCAACAATGTGGATGGAACTAGAGAGTATTATGTTAAGCAAAATAAGTCAATCAGAGAAAAACAATTTTCATATGATCTCTCTGATATGAGGATCTGAGAGGCAGGGCAGGGGATTGTAGGGGGTAGGGAGGGAAAGAATGAAACAAGATGGGATTGGGAGGGAGACAAACCATAAGAGACTCTTAATCTTAGGAAACAAACTGAGGGTTGCTGGGGGGTGGAGGGGAAGGAGAGTATGGCTGGGTTATGGACATTGGGGAGGGTATGTGCTATGGAGAGTGCTGTGAATTGTGTAAGATTGATGATTCACAGACCTGTACCCCTGAAGCAAATAATACATTATATGTTAATAAATAGAAAAAAAAAGAAAAAGAAATAAACATTTTGGAAAGCTCAAAAAATAAAAAAGAAGCTGTGGTATATATGTATATATAAAATGCAATATTAGTCAGCCATCAAAAACAATGAAAATTTGCCATTTGCAATGACACAGTTGGAGCTAGAGTGTATTATGCTAAACAAAACAAATAAGTCAGAGAAAGACAAATGCCATCTGATTCACTCCTATGTGGAGCTTAAAAAACAAAACAGATGAACATAGGGGAAGGGGGGAAAAGAGAGAGACGAGAGAGAGAGAAGCAAACCATAAGAGACTCTTAACTATGAAGAACAAACTGAGTGAGGGTTGATGGAGGGAATTTGGGTGGGAGATGGGCTAACGGGGTGATGGGTATTAAGGAGGGCACTTGTTATGATGAGACTGGGTGTTGTATGTAAATGATGAATCACTAAATTCTATACCTGAAACTAATTTCACCATATGCATTAACTAGAATTTAAATAAAAACTTAGGAAATTAAAAAAAAATTAAAGTTCCACTTTGCATCAGTAAATAAATAAATAAATAAATAAATAAATAAATAAATAAATAAAATTAGCTCAGCCTTATTAACAATCTGACTCTTGATTTCAGCTCAGATCATGAGGGTTGTGAGCCCCACATTGGGCTTTGCATTGGATGTGGCGTCTGCTTAAGATTCTCTTTCTTCCTCTTCCTCTGTTCCTCCCCCACCCCCACTTGCACTCTCTCTCTCTTTCTCTAAATATTTAGAGATATATATTTACATGTGTAAATATATACATATAGAGTTTATAAACAAACATATATATGTATATAAAGAGTTTCAGTGTGATCAGGAAGGGGAAATACATTGGATAATCTCCCAACTCTTCTTACTGTTTTTAAATGAATGCCTTATGAAGGTACAATGCATGAAGCCCTACAGATAAGCCTAAGGTTTGCTTTTTCTGAAGATGTTTTTGCACCTCATATCACCCACATTTGTAAGAATCTCATATTTGTGTATGCCCTTCCACATCCCTTTCTGTGGGGATCCCTGTTCACTGGCTCTGGTGTGAAGGCAGTAGACTCTATCTCCTTATCCGAAGTGAGTCAGTATATACACACAAGGGTGTGGGGCACAACCCCTAGGATGAGAAAAACTCTGGATGCCAAGCTAAGGCATGAGGATATGGATGGTGTTTCTGGCTAAAGGGTGAATTCCCTAAACAAGACCCACTGCCTCTGTTGGCATCCCAAGAGTGATTGTGTGAAATTGTGACCTGCCAAAAAAAAAAAAAAAAAAAAAAAGTTGTGCTGTCCGCAGGGAGGTAATTGATACATAGAGGAGAGTGGGGCTAGAAGAAAATGAAACCATGTAACAACACACTGGCCTCTCCCCACTGGAGCTGCAGAAGCTGTACCAGCTACCACCAGGATGAAGCGGCAGGTCTAGTTTCTCACTTTCTTCCAGAGTTTGTTAAACAAGGGGCAGGGTAGTTCCATGGGGTCATTGGGAGATTCAAGATCCCTATGCCCTTAGAGAACTTTGCCATCTTAAACAAACAGTGTAAGAACAAAGTGATGTTACTTTCATGTTCATGAACATGCCTTTGTCTTCAACTGAGAAGCTGGTACAAACAGTCTAAAGCAAACACAATTGTTCCAGAAAAGCAGCTCCTGTCTGTCGGGATTCTCACTAGAAGACCTTTGCTGGTCCTCCTAACAGTAGAGACTTCTGTGCACCCCCAGGTGCCAGCAGAACCATAGAAGATGGACATGTGGCTGGCTCAGGCACCTCATCCCTTTTCTGTCCCCAGGCCAGGCTGAGTCTACCTACTGAAAGATTTGAAGATCTCCTTCAAAAAAGGGATAGGGCAGGCCGTAGTAAAATTTAAAAAAAAAAGAAGAAGAAGAAAAGAAAAAAGAAAGAAACAGAGAAAGGGATGATTTATTTTTTTCATAGCCCAAAAAGTGAAATCCAGAATTCAAAGCCGGTAAAGAAATGATAAAAAAGAAACAATGGCAATGTGAGATGTTAACAATGAGGGGGAGGCCAGCTACTGAGAAGCTTAGTTTAGCTCTGATAGCTTTTCTGCACACTTAAAAGTATTCCAACATAAAAAGGTTGTCAAAAAATAAAACCAGAAGACAAACAGGTCATCCCACCATGGCGATTAAAAGTCTTTGGAGTCTGGCATGCCTGTGTTTGAGCCCCTTTACCAATGACCTCAACAAGTCAACTCACCCCTCTGGGATCCAGGTCAGCCAGTACAAAGGGTGCTCTCTGCATGGGAGTGCAAGGCAGAATGACAGAGCTCAGAGGCCTGGCGCAGAGGAGGGACTCAGGAAAAGCCAGCTAGTTCCGTTACTAATCACAGTAAACAAGGGCTACAAGGCCCTCAGCCTCAGAATCATAAGAACCCACCTTCTGACACCATCCTGTGGAGGCAGCCAAGCTCCTTTGCCCCCCAAATTCCATTCAGTCCTTGGAGAAGAGGCATCTCATAACTTCAGCTGTGCCCAGAAATTGGGTAATTTTTTTGTCAGGTGTAGAATCAAGAGAAGCAGATATAGCATCTACAGTGAATTTGGTAACCTGCAAATCTTTGTTTTAAAAGAATCCCATAGACTGGAAGAGATTTTGCTGAGTGAAATAAGTCAAGCAGAGAGAGTCAATTATCATATGGTTTCACTTATTTGTGGAGCATAAGGAATAACATGGGAGATGGAGAGAAGAAGTGAGTTGGGGGAAGTTGGAAGGGGAGACAAATCATGAGAGACTGCGGACTCTGAGAAACAAACTGAGGGTTTTGGAGGGAAGGGGATTCAGAGGTTGGGTAAGCCTGGTGGTGGGTATTATGGAGGGCACGTATTGCATGGAGCACTGGGTGTGGTGCATAAACAATGAATTCTGGAACACTGAAAAGAAAATTTTAAAAATAAATAAAAATTAAAAATAAATAAATAGCCATCAGGGAGATTCAAATTAAAACCACATTGAGATACCACCTTACACCAGTTAGAATGGCCAAAATTAGCAAGACAGGAAACAACATGTGTTGGAGAAGATGTGGAGAAAGGGGAACCCTCTTACACTGTTAGTGGGAATGCAAGTTGGTGCAGCCGCTTTGGAGAACAGTGTGGAGATTCCTCAAGAAATTAAAAATAGAGCTTCCCTATGACCCTGCAATTGCACTACTGGGTATTTATCCCAAAGATACAGATGTAGTGAAAAGAAGGGCCATCTGTACCCCAATATTTATAGCAGCAATGGCCACAGTCGCCAAACTGTGGAAAGAACCAAGATGCCCTTCAACGGACAGATGGATAAGGAAGATGTGGTCCATATACACTATGGAGTATTATGCCTCCATCAGAAAAGATGAATACCCAACTTTTGTTGCAACATGGATGGGACTGGAAGAGATTATGCTGAGTGAAATAAGTCAAGCAGAGAGTCAATTATCATATGGTTTCACTTACTTGTGGAGCATAAGAAATAACATGGAGGACATGGGGAGATGGAGAGGAGAAGGGAGTTGAAGGAAATTGGAAGGGGAGGTGAACCATGAGAGACCATGGACTCTGAAAAAAAACCTGAGGGTTTTGAAGGGGCGGGGAGTGGGAGGTTGGGGTAACCAGGTGGTGGGTATTAGGGAGGGCATGTATTGCATGGAGCACTGGGTGTGGTGCAAAAACAATGAATACTGTTATGCTGAAAAGAAATTTTTTAATAAATAAATAAATAATAAATAAATAAATAAATCTGATATACTGATAACTATAATTCTTAATTATATATAAATGAAGCTACATACAGCAATGTCTAAAGTACTATAGATCCCTGAATATATGTCTCTGTTTTCAAGCACGGCTATTATCAGGTTTTGCATAATGAAATAGAGGCTTTCCTTTTACTTGTTAAATTTTTTTTATTTTTATTTTTTCATTTTCTTTGTTGTTTATCAGAGCCAAGAATTAATATTCTTCCTTAGTTCTTTCCTTTGACGTGAATCTTTTTTGCCCCTATATACAATAACTGTCCAATCAGGGAACAAGTTCACTTAAAATTTTAAAATATGAGCTTCATAAATTATCTTACTAATTTATCTAATGTATATAATATAGAATAATACTGGCTTCAATTAACTCTCTCTTCCAAAGTAAGGGTCCCAATACATGTCAGTGTGGCCCTTTTTCCTTGAACGTCTTCTAGAATTTCTTTGCTTAAGGAAGAAAAGGAACTGAGAAATAGGGTGGAAAAAATATTGAATCTCTCTGGATAACAAAACATGAGGAAATTTGGGAGTTGCTGGACTGAGTGGGGCTGGAAATAGAGGATGAAGAAAGTGTCTGGAAACTGGTTCCCACACTGAGAGAAACAACCAGAGACCAGTGTAACAAAAGAAGAGATTTAGCTTTTGATTTAGGAGGATATTTGTCTTCATGTTAGGATAGCTTTTGACTCAAGCTTGAACAGATAGAAATTTTTTTTTCTCTCCCTCTCTCTCATGACAGTAAGTGCAAAGTTGACAATTTGGGGATGGTCTGGCAGCTCAAAAACAAAGAGTCCTTCTGTCTTCCTTAGCATGTGCTTTTTTTTTTTTTTTAAATGGTCACAAAGTGGTTGCTGTATTTCCAAGCATTACATTCACCTTCCAGGCAGGAAGAAGATGGAAGAGCAAAGGAGAAGTCTATATTATGAAAGCCAAGACTTGGCCTGCTAGACAGAATTGTGTCACACTCCTAGCTACAAGGGAGTCTAAGGAAGTAACTAACTTTAGTTGAGCATGTGAGCACCATAAATTAAATTGGGGTTCTGTAATTAACAAAAAGAAGGGGAGTGGCTACTAGGAACTAAGCAGGTCTGCCACCATATTGCAACTACTTGGGCCCCCTAAGCTCCCCTGAACCTTCAGTAAAGTCTGCATCCAAAGACCTTGTATGAGCGGATGGGTGGCAGCAAGCAGAGTAGGATATTGAGCCCCATGGCTACATGAGTGCTGAACAAATGAAGGAGCAGCCATGGCAGGTGAGCTAAAACTCAGCTCAAAATTCTCTGAGAAGCAAAAGCACAGAGTAATATGTGAAAAGGAAAATTTAGAGCCTCGGGGAGGAGATGAAACAGGAAGTTGTGTCTGTTGGTCATTACTTTGTCATTATTGTTGATGGTGATGAATGATGATAGATTATATAGATACATGATAGATAGATAATACACAGATGGATAGATAATAAATACAGATAGATAGGTTACATCTGTTGAACACATACTACAATCTTGATACTGTCTTATGTGCTTTTTCTATTTTGTCCTAATTCATCCATCCAGAAATAAAAGATAAGGCAAATTATTTCAGTTTCACCATTGAATGCATCAAGGCTGAGAAAGGTTATTTTCTTGGTTAATAACCTGCAAGTTCTGAGCCCCATTTGCACATATACTGGCAAAGCACAGGCTCTAGAATAACCACCCATCTTGTCCTTATCTGGTGTTAGGCCCCTGCCTCCCTCCCCGAGCTGGCAGATTAGCCCTGACACGTTGTACCTAGACTTCTAACATTCTGCTTGAATCCTCAAAGGGACCAACTCCCCTTTGTTTCTTTGAACATTTCATCTCTGATGAATTCAACTTTAGCGTGGTTTCCTCACACACATTATTCAACTTATCCTCAAAAGTACTCCCATTGGGATGGAAAGAAGCCTGAGCCTAAACATAAGTGTGCAGTCTTCCAGCCATCTTTTCTCTCTCCCTCTCTGGCTCTCTCTCTCTCCCTCTCTGTCCCCCCAAACTCCAAAACATTATATAAGGAACCCAGAACAACTTGTTCTGGCTGATTGGCAATATTCTTTTTTTTTTAAGATTTATTTATTTATTTGATATATATATATATATATATATATATAGAGAGAGAGAGAGAGAGAGAGAGAGAGAAAGAGAGAGAGAGAGAGAGAGAGTGTGTGTGTGTGTGTGTAGAAGAGGGGGCAGAGGGAGAGGAAGAGAAACAGACTCCCTGTTGATCATGGAGCCCAACATGGGGGCTCAGTCTCAAGACCATGAGACCATGACCTAAGCCAAAATCAAGAGTTGGACACCCAACCAAGTGGGCTACTCATCCACTCCCTTATTGCCAATATTCTTTAAAAATTGGTCAGTTTTTCCTGAAGGAGACAAAGACTAGAACCTGGAAAAGTAAAACACCCTGAAAAGCCACAGAGGGTGACATCACTGCCAAAGCACCCAGTAACCAGGGAGAGGGAGACTTCATCAGAGTCCACCACTAGGGTCTGATGGGACAATTCACATGAGTCATGGAAAGATACGGTTGGTATCAAGTACCAGCCAAACTAGTATGTGCCACCTGCTACCCCTCATGCCCAGGCTACATCACAGGAAGAGATGGTAGTTTCACTCCAGATCCACCACGCACTAGCTGGATGCTCTTGAGCCTCAGTTTCCCCAACCATAAAATGAAAAGTTTATGTTCTAGTTCTAATAGTCTCTGTTCCTCCTAGAGCTTCTTATGTCCAGAAGTCTATTACTAATCCCTTGCCTCTAATAAATAATCATTTATTCTTCCTGGTATATACTGATGTTGCTAGCAAACAGTGGTCACAGGTCTCCAAGAAGTTAGCAATTCTACTTTTAAAAGGATGATCCCCAGCCGAGGTGTCAAAAAGAAAGGACAAATCATCAACTAATAATTCAGACTGTGCTATTCCAAATACATAATAAAATGAATTGTGAAGGATTTTATAGACTGGGGCTGATGGAATCTGCCTTATACACAGAAGAGTTCAAACACATCATAAAAAACAAGAAGGCTTTGCCCAATTCATAAGTAAACATAACTCAGTTCTGATACCATGTTTTTATGGTGCATTTTCTTCAATTTCACTGGCCATAGTGGCTTCATGTTGAAATCTGGATTTCACAATGTTCATTTTGAATATTCCCAGCATCACCAGAAGGGTGAACTTTCTACGTGAATACTCAAGTGGTTGGTGGGTGACAGAGTAGCAACAAGCAGAGTCAAGGGATCTCCTTTGCAGATTTTCTACATTGCAACCATTTGTGTCCCCGTCTTGCTGTAGTATCAGGCTGACCAGGACAGAAATGCAAAACCTGGTAGGCTGGTACTTATCAAGAAAGCCAGAATGCCATTGCAGTGGATGATGCTGGGACCCAGCCTACATGCCCTTGACACTTACCATTCTTGTGCACATCCGCCCAATGCCTTCCAACTGCAGTCACTTACGTGTCTGCCAAACCAAAAGGTTTCCCTGGTCCTGGAGCCCATTCTGCTTGGGCATGTGGAGACTTGAGGTGCCAGAGGGAGCTCTCTCTGGGAGGAGCTTTAAGCCAATTGCACATGCGAGTGGTGGGCCAATGTATAAGTTTGCTCATTATTTAGAAAGGGCAACTCTGAGGCATATCTGTCCCACTCCCAGAGGTCCTCTGAGGGATGGGATGCCCAGTGCTCCCTGAATACACGTGCTGTTTTCTCTCTTCTATTCTCTGTTTTCCTCTTCTCCTACCAGTGCTTCCTGGGATTGCCTTTCAAATTGCCTTCCAGAAGCTGAGCCTAAGAGAGCCATTCAATGTAATGTGAGCGGTAATCACATTTTTTACATCCACACACATTCAGGCATATATATCCATTCAAGTTGACATGGGTGGAACTGGAGCGGATTATGCTAAGTGAAATGAGTCAAGCAGGGAAAGACAATTATCACATGGTTTCACTCATATGTGGAATACAAGGAATAGTGCGGAGAACCATAGGGGAAGGGAGGGAAAACTTAAGGTGAGGGAATTCAAGAGAGGGAGAAAAGCCTTGAGAGATGATGGACTCCAGGAAACAAACTGAGGGTTACAGAAGAGGGAGGTGGGGAGATGGGGTAACCAGGTGATGGGTATTAAGGAAGGCAGGTGTTGTGATGACCACTGGGTGTTATACACAACTATTTGAATCATTGAACACTACATCAAAAACTAATGATGTACTATATGGTGGCTAACTGAACATAATTAAAAAAATTATTTATTGCAGTGGGAGCTAAAAAAACAGTTTATCCTTAAGGAAACAACAGCTTTGCATTTCATTTAAAATTCCCTTTAGTAACTACTATTTCTTTCTCTTATTGCAAAAGTGATAAATGCTTATTGCAGAAAATTTAGAAATATAACTCAGCAAATAAGATAAAAATTACACCATCAATAATCTCACTACCCAGGTTATATTGTAGATATTTGGTAATCATCTTTCTAATTATGAGGATGTGTGTGTGTGTGTGTGTGTGTGCTCACAAATAGAATCATGAATGTATACTTCTGAAATTCACTTTTTCCATTTAACAATGTCTTAAACATTTTGCCACATCAATATTTTAATACTACTACATTTAAATGGTGGAATAAAACAAACTGAAGGTTTTAGAGGGGAGGAGGGTGAGGGGATGGGTGAGCCTGGTAGTGGATATGAAGGAGGGCGCGTATTGCACGGAGCAGTGGGGGTTATACATAAACAATGAATCTTGGAACACTACTTCAAAAACTAATGATGGGGGCACCTGGGTGGCTCAGTGGGTTAAAGCCTCTGCCTTCAGCTCAGGTCATGATCCCAGGGTCCTGGGATCCATCATCTGGCTCTCTGCTAGGCAGGGAGGCTGCTTCCCTTCCTCTCTCTCTGCCTGCCTCTCTGCCTACTTGTGATCTCCGTCTGTCAAATAAATAAATAAAATCTTTTTTAAAAAAACCTAATGATGTACCATATAGTGACTAACATAACACAACAAAAAAATTAAAAAATAATAAATAAATAAATAAATAAATAAATAAATAGTGGAATAGTTTTCCATTGTACAGTCCTGACATAATTAATTTAATCAATTGTTCTTCATTGAATACTCAGGCTGACATTTTCTATTTAAAACAGATACGTGTTGTGCTGGTCCTCCCAACAATACTGTGGAAAATGCGGGTCAAATAGGGACTGTTTGTGATATGGGCCAACAGGAACACATCTCATAAAAGAGATAAGATTAAGACATAAGAAGCATTACAAGAACCATTATAGTCTGTAAAACAGAACATAAGTTGTATTAAAGATGCCAATTTACCCCCCACTCTTTAGACAATTCTTTACTGAAGCCTCCTCCCACTTTCCCAGATCAATGGGAGGGGAGTGAGCCATTGGCTGTCCAGACTCATGGTCTGTGGGCCCTGTTTCAAAAGAATGGTCTGGGCCAACCAAAGTCTTCTTGTCCCAAGAATTAGAATAAGAGATTAAGAGGTAGATTCTTGGTCAGTTGTAGGTGCCAGTGGACATAGAGAGTTGAGAACAGAGGAACCATCTGGGGCCAAATACACACCAAAGATATGAGGAAATAAAGCTCAGAGGAAGAATACTGGCAAGGAAGGACTGGAAAAAGATAACAGAGAGAAGTAGAGAAGGAGGGGGTGAAGAAGGGAGAAAGAATTGGAGAGACAGTGGAGGCCAGCCCCATTCTTAGGACTGACCAGTTCACACCCATCCTGAAGCCTACTTATTCAGCCATTTCTTTTCCTTTCTGTATTCTTATATAAATTCCCCATATTCCACCTGTATTTTGTTTATCTTGAATCATCTGAGTGTCAGTCTGTTCTTTACAAATGAAAATTTCCTAACTTGAACATAAAGGCTACAGAAATGCATAGATGGGAAGTCAGTATATGTGGGGCAATAGTTGGGGGAATATTCACGGAGAAAGCAAAACATATTCAGGCCTTAAAATATGTGTGTGATTTGGATGATGAATGAGCAGAAAAGCAAGCAGTAATGATGGAATGAACTTGGCAGATCTGAACAAAGATCCTTGTGAGTTCCCCCACGAGGTCCCTTTCTGAAGAAAGAGGGGTATTGGCAGTTAAGGAGGAAGAGCCTCAGTGAAGACCAAGAGAGACTTCTGTTTCATCATGGAATCCCTGAACAGTAGCCATAGAATGTAAAGAAACTAAATGCCCAAGGAAGAGCTCGCAGCACCTTTATTGCTTCGACTGAGAGCTAATCCCTGGAGGCTGTTTGTCCCTCTCAATCTGGGTGAGGAGAAGCTTAGGAAGTGAGGTCGTGGGAGAAAGGAATAGAGGCAATGCATTATGTCTGAGCTATAATGGGACACCCGGAACATTACTATGCAATAGTTTCCCTGTCTTCCTTTGCCTCAGCTTCCCTGCCTATAGGGTAAAGTTATTTTATTTCTCTTCAACCATTTGCCTCTTAACTAGAGTCCCTCCACCAATTACATTATCAACCCTGTTAAAATTTCATCCTGGTGCTGAGAAAAAAAAAACAAAAAACAAAACTTCTCAGAATTGCTATGGAATGCCACTCAAAGGGAGATCAAAGAGAGAGCACCACTTTGTCCTCCAGCCCATTAGAAAGTCAAGGACTCAAACCTTTCTGAGTGGAAATAATGTCACAATGGAAAATTTTCAGTATGAAGCCAAAGAAGTTTTTAACACTTATTGAACAGATATTGGTAGCAAGAAACAAGAGTTTATTTAGGGTTTTTTTTTTTTTTGAGATTTTTTTATTTATTCATTTTTGAGAGAGAGAGAGCATGAGCAGGTGGGGGTAGGGGTGCAGAGGGAGAATTTGAGTCCTTGCTGAGCAAGGAGCCCCACATGGAGCTCCATCCCAGGACTAGGAGAGCATGACCTGAGACGAAGGCAGACCCTCTACTGACTGAGCCACCCTATTAGATATTTATTAATGTAAGGCATTGCTACCCCCCCTTCACCCCGTCCCAGGAAATTGAAAATGTGTGCCTTCATCCACACTGCCAATCAGTCCATTGAAAATTAGACATCATTTCCAGTTCCACCTTCGCCACTGCGAACATGGGCAAACCATTCCCCTCTCAGAGTAGAAGTGGGATCGGGTAATGGCGAAGATGGTGTCCATGACGATTGTCACGTTTCTCCTAGCAAGCCCCTGAGCACCAAGCTAGGCCTTGGTGCAACGCGAAGGGAGAGAATTTTAAGTTGGAGGAAACCAACCCACTTCCCATCCTGGGGCTTCCTTGAGAGGACTTGCACTTGCCCACCCACAAGGGGAAGCATTGGGGAGAACACAGCTGGATGGTATCTCCTTCCCCTCTCCAATGCAGCTCAACTCTTTTGCCACTGATGCTCGATGTAATCCCTCCTATTGTGTCACATCCCAATTCCTTCCTATGCACTATAGGGCCCCAGATGATCTCACCCTCATGGCTGTCTCCCCCTTATTTCTTTTGTTCCCCTCTGCCGTGTCTATGCAGTACCCTGTTCCTTAGATTCATGAAGTTCTCTTCTTCCTCTGGGACCCAGCACTTGAAGCCCCAGAGTCTTCACAGGATTTCGTGGAGTCCTTCTTGTACAGTCGACTCTGCTACAACAAGATCTGTGTGTTCACAAAATCCCCATGTGTGCAAAATCATGCCATCAGAATGACCAAGATTTATGGGGGACACAAGGGTAGGGGCACGGCATTCAAAAATCTCAATGACACATTCAAAAGCTTGGAACTGAATAAAAATTCTAAGAGATTGGAACCTAATAAAAATGGTAGTTTTGCACATATAAATGGTTAAGAAATATATAAATATGACAATAAATGTGTCACTTACCCTTGAAAGGGGTCTGAAGTTTGCTAGGGGAGGTGGACAGTAGGTGGGCTACAACTTGTGGATTATGGTGAACGGGATGGAGGAGGTTATCTAAAATCAGACAGTTGTACTGCTAAACATGGACTGTGTGGCTCACAGCACATGTGTTGAAATGAGGATGCTGGTGGATGTTTGGGGGCCTAGTGGTTGCCTTTTGTGATTCCTACACTGCTTAGTTAAGCTGGGCACAGTTGTCTGCACACACCTAGTGTTTTTACAGATGAAAGCCCATGAGCAAATTCGAAACTTGTTTCCTGATACAGCAATCTCATGGGGACAAATTCAAATTTTCAAAACAGGGATGAGAGAAGTGACTGCCATTCAGAGTTCAGCTGCTACCCCTTCAGAATGATCTTCCTTCACCACCCAAGCAGAAGTGGCATCCACCCACTGCCTGTGACTCACCTAACCCTGGAGAAGTTATCATTACCTGAAGGTTCCACTTGCCCTGTAAGGGTTGCCATTATCCACAAAAACAGACACAAAGATCAGTGGAACAGAAAAGAGATCCCAGAAATGGACCCTCAGCTCTATGGTGAACTAATCTTCAACAAAGCAGGCAAGAATGTCCAATGGAAAAAAGACAGTCTCTTCAACAAATGGTATTGGGAAAATTAGACAGCCGCATGCAGAAGAATGAAATTTCCTTACACCACACACAAAAATAGACTCAAAATGGATGAAAGACCTCAATGTGAGGTAGGAATCCATCAAAAATCCTTGAGGAGGATACAGGCAGCAACCTCTTTGACCCCAGCTGTGGCAACTTCTTCTTAGAAACATCACCAAAGGCAAGGGAAGCAAGGGCAAAAATGAACTATTGGGATTTCATCAAGATCAAAAGCTTTTGCACAGCAAAGGAAACAGTCAACAAAACCAAAAGACAACTGACAGAATGGGAGAAGATATTTGCAAACGACATATCAGATAAAGGGCTAGTATCCAAAATCTATAAAGAACTTATCAAACTCAACACCCAAAGAACAAACAATCCAATCAAGAAATGGGCAGAAGACATGAACAGATATTTCTTCAAAGAAGATATCCAAATGGCCAACAGATGTATTAAAAAGTGCTCCACATCACTCAGCATCAGGGAAATACAAATCAAAACCCCAATGAGATACTACCTCACACCAGTCAGAATGGCTAAAATTAACAAGCCAGGAAATGACAGATGCTGGTGAGGATGGGGAGGAAGGGGAACCCTCCTACACTGTTGGTGGGAATGCAAGCTGGTGCAGCCACTCTGGAAAACAGCATGGAGGTTCCTCAAAAAAGTTGAAAATAGAGCTACCCTATGACCCAGCAATTGCACTACTGGATATCTACCCTAAAGATACAAATGTAGTGATCCAAAGGGGCACGTGCACCTGAATGTTTATAGCAGCAATGTCCACAATAGCCAAACTATGGAAAGAACCTAGATGCCCATCTATAGATGAATGGATAAAGAAGTGATACACACACACACACACACACACACACACACACAATAGAATACTACGCAGCCATCAAAAGAAAACCAAAATCTTGCCATTTGCCATGATGTGGAAGGAACTAGAGGGTATTATGCTAAGCAAAGTAAGTCAGTCAAAGAAAGACAATCATCATATGATCCCTCTGATATGAGGAATTTGAGAGTCAGGATGAGGGGTCATTGGTAGTAGGGGGGGAAAAATGAACCAAGATGGGATCAGGGAAGGAGACAAACCATAAAAGACTCTTAATCTCAGGAAACAAACTGAGGTTTGCTGGGGAGTTGGTGGGGGAGGGATAGGGTGGCTGGGTGATGGACACTGGGGAGGGTATGTGCTATGGTGAGTGCTGTGAATTGTGTAAGACTGATGATTCACAGACCTGTATCCCTGAAGCAAATAATATATTATGTGTTAATAAATATATATTTTTATTATAAAATAATTTTATAATATTTTATATATTTTTTTATTTTATTTAGTTTTTTAAAGATTTTATTTATTTGTTTATTTGACAGAGAGAGAGATCACAAGTAGGCAGAGAGGCAAGCAGAGAAAGAGGTGGAAGCAGGCTCCCCACTGAGCAGATAGCCTGATGTGGGGCTCAATCCCAGGACCCTAAGACCATGACCTGAGCTGAAGGCAGAGCTTTAACCCAGTGAGCCACCCAGGCACCCCTAAATTATTTTTATTTTAAATATAAATTATTATAATATAATTTTATATTAAAAAATAAAAATTTTTACTATAAAAATTGCCATTATCTAAAACTATCTTGAAAGCATATTTTGGATTGTCACTATCTGGTGCTCCTCATTAACCTTCAAGCCCTGTGAGGGGAGTGATGCTGTCCCCCGCTGTCTAGCACTCCTTTCCAGCACCTCGTCTCATGTCCAGCACAAGATAAATGTAAATAACAAATATTTTTAAAATGAACTTAGCTCCTTGAACTTTTCACCACATATTAGAAATCCTGAGGAAGGGATTCTGGTCAGCAGTGCCTCCCACCCCCACCCAGCCCTTTAGTAAAAGTCAGTGAGAAGTTTTGAACGTTTTTTTCTACCTTCAGTTTTGCCCCAGTTACTATTCCTATGTAACAGATTACTCTCAATGTAGAGAGTAAGACTATCTTTATTATGTTCTCCATTTCATGGGTCATGAGTTTGAACAAAGTGCAGAGGTGGTATCTTGCTTTGGCTCTTCTAAGTCTGGAACCTCAACCAGGGGGGAACTTGAAGACTGGGAGAGACTCAATAACTAGGAACTAGAGTCACCTAAGGCTGGTGTCCTCCCAGGCCTGGGGCCTGGCCTGCACTGCCACAGAATTTAGGACTGCCAACCAGAGTGCCTAACCAGGACCACTATGTGTGAGCTGGCTTCCTCACAGCATGACAATCCCAGGTTAGTTGGCTTCTTACGTGACCCTGCAGAGCTCCAAAAAATAGTCTTCCAGCACACAAGGCAGAAGGCTGCCCCATCTCTCCTGACCTAGCCTTAGATGCCATACAGAACATTTCTGATGTATCAGTCAAATTGTCAAAGCTGTGGTACAATTTCTAAAATGACATCCCTGAGATGTTCTGCCCTGATCCACGGAAACCTTAAGAATGGTGAGGTATCACTCCCGTAATTGCATAACATTATATGGCATGGCTGACCATAAGATAGGGTCCCTTATCCAATCACATGACCCCTTTAAAAGCAGAAGACTTCTCTGGCTGATGGAAAAAGAAGTCACAGAGAACAAACGCAGAGTGCAGAAGTCCAAAGTCAATTGAAAAAGTCTAAAAAAGGAGTCAGGGGTGGGGTTCAGGGAAGGAAAACAATCCAGGAAAAAAATGCAAGAACAGAGGAAAAAAAGAAAAGTGGACAAATAAAAACCTTAAAATTAGATGGTATATAGTCTAGCCATCCAATGGACAACTACAGAGTAATGCAAACAAGTGACCTACAGCAACTAAAACAAAATCAGAAAATCTCAAAAACATAATGTTAAGGGGCAAAACAAGTCCCAGTAGAATATGTATAGTATGAATCAAGTCATAAAGTAAAAAGCATGTAGAATGAAACATATTGCATAGGGATACTTAAATACGTAATAAACTATAAATAAAAGCCAAGTAGCCATAAACACAAAATTCAAGATAGTGATTACCTCTGTGTAGTGGGGTTGGAGGTAGGTAGGATAAGAGAGGGTCCACAAGAGCTTCAAAGAAATTGTTAATATTTCTTTTTTTTTATTTTTATTTTTTATAAACATATAATATATTTTGATCCTCAGGGGTACAGGTCTGTGAATCGCCAGGTTTACACACTTCACAGCACTCACCATAGCACATACCCTCCCCAATGTCCATAAGCCCATCCCCCTTCTCCCAACCCCCTTCCCCACAGCAACCCTCAGTTTGTTTTAGAGATTAAGAGTCACTTATGGTTTGTCTTCCTCCAAATCCCATCCTGTTTCATTTATCCTTCTCCTACCCCCTTAACCCCCCCATGTTGCATCGCCACTTCCTCATATCAGGGAGATCATATGATAGTTGTCTTGCTCCGATTGACTTATTTCGATAAGCATGATACCCTCTAGTTCCATCCACGTCGTCGCAAATGGCAAGATTTCATTTCTTTTGATGGCTGCATAGTATTCCATTGTGTATATATACCACATCCTCTTTATCCATTCGTCTGTTGATGGATATCTAGGTTCTTTCCATAGTTTGGCTATTGTAGACATTGCTGCTATAAACATCCGGGTGCACGTGCCCCTTCGGATCACCACATTTGTATCTTTAGGGTAAATACCCAGTAGTGCAATTGCAGGGTCATAGGGTAGTTCTATTTTCAACATTTTGAGGAACCTCCATGCTGTTTTCCAGAGTGGTTGCACTAGCTTGCATTCCCACCAACAGTGTAGGAGGGTTCCCCTTTCTCCGCATCCTCGCCAGCATCTGTCATTTCCTGACGTGTTAATTTTAGCCATTCTGACTGGTGGGAGGTAATATCTCATTGTGGTTTTGATTTGTATTTCCCTGATGCCAAGTGATGTGGAGCACTTTTTCATGTGTCTGTTGGCCATCTGGGTCTCTTCTTTGCAGAAATGTCTGTTCATGTCTTCTGTCCATTTCTTGATTGGATTGTTTGTTCTTTGGGTGTTGAATTTGCTAAGTTCTTTATAGATTTTGGACACTAGCCCTTTATCTGATATGTCGTTTGCAAATATCTTCTCCCATTCTGTCAGTTGTCTTTTGGTTTTGGTAACTGTTTCCTTTGCTGTGCAAAAGCTTTTGATCTTGATAAAATCCCAATAGTTCATTTTTGCCCTTGCTTCCCTTGCCTTTGGCGATGTTCCTAGGAAGATGTTGCTGCGGCTGAGGTCGAAGAGGTTGCTGCCTGTGTTCTCCTCAAGGATTTTGATGGATTCCTTTTTCACATTGAGATCCTTCATCCATTTTGAGTCTATTTTCATGTGTGCTGTAAGGAAATGGTCCAATTTCATTTTTCTGCATGTGGCTGTCCAGTTTTCCCAACACCATTTATTGAAGAGGTTGTCTTTTTTTCCATTGGACTTATTTTCCTGCTTTGTCTTAGAGACAAAGAGAAAATCCTGAAAGCAGCCCCGGAAAAGAAGTCTGTAACATACAATGGTAAAAATATTAGATTGGCAGCAGACTTATCCACAGAGACCTGGCAGGCCAGAAAGAGCTGGCATGATATATTCAGAGCACTAAATGAGAAAAACATGCAGCCAAGAATACTATATCCAGCTAAGCTATCATTGAAAATAGAAGGAGAGATTAAAAGCTTCCAGGACAAACAAAAACTGAAAGAATTTGCAAACACCAAACCAGCTCTACAGGAAATATTGAAAGGGGTCCTCTAAGCAAAGAGAGACCCTAAAAGTAGTAGATCAGAAAGAAACAGAGGCAATATACAATAACAGTCACCTTACAGGCAATACAATGGCACTAAATTCATATGTCTCAATAGTTACCCTGAATGTTAATGGGCTAAATGCCCCAATCAAAAGACACAGGGTATCAGAATGGATAAAAAAACAAAACCCATCTATATGTTGCCTACAAGAAACTCATCTTAAACCTGAAGACACCTCCAGATTTAAAGTGAGGGGGTGGAAAACAATTTACCATGCTAATGGACATCAGAAGAAAGCAGGAGTGGCAATCCTTATATCAGATCAATTAGATTTTAAGCCAAAGACTATAATAAGAGATGAGGAAGGACACTATATCATACTCAAAGGGTCTGTCCAACAAGAAGATCTAACAATTTTAAATATCTATGCCTCTAATGTGGGAGCACCAACTATACAAACCAATTAATAACAAAATCAAAGAAACACATCGACAATAATACAATAATAGTAGGGGACTTTAACACTCCCCTCACTGAAATGGACAGATCATCCAAACAAAAGATCAACAAGGAAATCAAGGCCTTAAATGACACACTGGACCAGATGAAATTCACAGATATATTCAGAACATTTCATCCCAAAGCAACAGAATACATATTCTTCTCTAGTGCACATGGAACATTCTCCAGAATAGATCACATTCTTGGCTCTAAATCAGGTCTCAACCGGTATCAAAAGATTGGAATCATTCCCTGCATATTTTCAGACCACAATGCTCTGACGCTAGAACTCAATCACAAGAGGAAATTTGGAAAGAACCCAAATACACGGAGACTATACAGCATCCTTCTAAAGAATTAATGGGTCAACCAGGAAATTAAAGAAGAATTGAAAAAATTCATGGAAACAAATGATAATGAAAACACAACAGTTCAAAATCTGTGGGACACAACAAAGGCAGTGCTGAGAGGAAAATATATAGCGGTACAAGCCTTTCTCAAGAAACAAGAAAGGTCTCAGGTACACAACCTAACCCCACACCTAAAAGAGCTGGAGAAAGAACAAGAAAGAAACCCTAAACCCAGCAGGAGAAGAGAAATCATAAAGATCAGAGCAGAAATCAACGAAATAGAAACCAAAAAAACAATAGAACAAATCAACGAAACTAGGAGCTGGTTCTTTGAAAGAATTAATAAGATCGATAAACCCCTGGCCAGACTTATCAAAAAGAAAAGAGAAAGGACCCAAATAAATAAAATCATGAATGAAAGAGGAGAGATCACAATGAACACCAAAGAAATACAGAGAATTATAAGAACATACTTTGAGCAACTTTACGCCAACAAATTTGACAATCTGGAAGAAATGGATGCATTCCTAGAGACATATAAACTACCACAACTGAACCAGGAAGAAATAGAAAGCCTCAGCAGACCCATAAGCAGTAAGGAGATTGAAACAGTCATCAAAAATCTCCAAACAGACAAAAGCCCAGGGCCAGATGGCTTCCCGGGGGAATTCTACCAAACATTTAAAGAAGAACTAATTCCTATTCTCCTGAAACTGTTCCAAAAAATAGAAATGGAAGGAAAACTTCCAAACTCATTTTATGAGGCCAGCATCACCTTGATCCCAAAACCAGACAAGGATCCCATCAAAAAAGAGAACTACAGACCAATATCCTTGATGAACACAGATGCAAAAATTCTCGCCAAAATACTAGCCAATAGGATTCAACGGTACATTAAAAGGATCATTCACCACGACCAAGTGGGATTTATTCCAGGACTGCAAGGTTGGTTCAACATCCGCAAATCAATCAATGTGATACAACACATTAATAAAAGAAAGAACAAGAACCATATGATACTCTCCATAGATGCTGAGAAAGCATTTGACAAAGTACAGCATCCCTTCCTGATCAAAACTCTTCAAAGTGTAGGGATAGAGGGCACATACCTCAATATTATCAAAGCCATCTATGAAAAACCCACCGCAAATATCATTCTCAATGGAGAAAAACTGAAAGCTTTTCCGCTAAGGTCAGGAACACGGCAGGGATGTCCGTTATCACCACTGCTATTCAACATAGTACTAGAAGTCCTAGCCTCAGCAATCAGACAACAAAAGGAAATTAAAGGCATCCAAATCGGCAAAGAAGAAGTCAAACTATCACTCTTCTCAGATGATATGATACTATATGTGGAAAGCCCAAAAGACTCCACTCCAAAACTGCTAGAACTTGTACAGGAATTCAGTAAAGTGTCAGGATATAAAATCAATGCACAGAAATCAGTTGCATTTCTCTACACCAACGGCAAGACAGAAGAAAGAGAAATTAAGGAGTCCATCCCATTTACAATTGCACCCAAAACTATAAGATACCTAGGAATAAATCTAACCAAAGAGACTAAGAATCTATACACAGAAAACTATAAAGTACTCATGAAAGAAATTGAGGAAGACACAAAGAAATGGAAAAAGGTTCCATGCTCCTGGATTGGAAGAATAAATATTGTGAAAATGTCTATGCTACCTAAAGCAATCTACACATTTAATGCAATTCCTATCAAAGTACCATCCATTTTTTTCAAAGAAATGGAACAAATAATCCTAAAATTTATATGGAACCAGAAAAGACCTCGAATAGCCAAAGCAATATTGAAAAAGAAAGCCAAAGTTGGTGGCATCACAATCCCGGACTTCAAGCTCTATTACAAAGCTGTCATCATCAAGACAGCATGGTACTGGCACAAAAACAGACACATAGATCAATGGAACAGAATAGAGAGCCCAGAAATAGACCCTCAACTCTATGGTCAACTAATCTTCGACAAAGCAGGAAAGAATGTCCAATGGAAAAAAGACAGCCTCTTCAATAAATGGTGTTGGGAAAATTGGACAGCCACATGCAGAAAAATGAAATTGGATCATTTCCTTACACCACACACGAAAATAGATTCAAAATGGATGAAGGATCTCAATGTGAGAAAGGAATCCATCAAAATCCTTGAGGAGAACACAGGCAGCAACCTCTTCGACCTCAGCCGCAGCAACATCTTCCTAGGAACATCGCCAAAGGCAAGGGAAGCAAGGGCAAAAATGAACTATTGGGATTTTATCAAGATCAAAAGCTTTTGCACAGCAAAGGAAACAGTTAACAAAACCAGAAGACAACTGACAGAATGGGAGAAGATATTTGCAAATGACATATCAGATAAAGGGCTAGTGTCCAAAATCTATAAAGAACTTAGCAAACTCAACACCCAAAGAACAAATAATCCAATCAAGAAATGGGCAGAGGACATGAACAGACATTTCTGCAAAGAAGACATCCAGATGGCCAACAGACACATGAAAAAGTGCTCCACATCACTTGGCATCAGGGAAATACAAATCAAAACCACAATGAGATATCACCTCTCACCAGTCAGAATAGCTAAAATTAACAAGTCAGGAAACGACAGATGCTGGCGAGGATGCGGAGAAAGGGGAACACTCCTACACTGTTGGTGGGAATGCAAGCTGGTGCAACCACTCTGGAAAACAGCATGGAGGTTCCTCAAAATGCTGAAAATAGAACTACCCTATGACCCAGCAATTGCACTGCTGGGTATTTACCCTAAGATACAAACGTAGTGATCCGAAGGGGCACGTGCCCCTAAATGTTTATAGCAGCAATGTCTACGATAGCCAAACTATGGAAAGAACCTAGATGTCCATCAACAGACGAATGGATAAAGAAGATGTGGTATATATACACAATGGAATACTATGCAGCCATCAAAAGAAATGAAATCTTGCCATTTGCGACGACGTGGATGGAACTAGAGGGTATCATGCTTATCGAAATAAGTCAATCGGAGAAAGACAACTATCATATGATCTCCCTGATATGAGGGAGAGGAGATGCAACATGGGGGGTTAAGGGGGTAGGAGAAGAGTAAATGAAACAAGATGGGATTGGGAGGGAGACAAACCATAAGTGACTCTTAATCTCACAAAACAAACTGAGGGTTGATGGGGGGAAGGGGGTTTGGAGGGGGGGTGGGGTTATGGACATTGGGGAGGATATGTGCTATGGTGAGTGCTGTGAAGTGTGTAAACCTGGCGAATCACAGACCTGTACCTCTGTGGATAAAAATATATTATATGTTTATAAAAAATAAAATTTAAAAAAAAAAAAAATGACCTGAAAAAAAAAAAAGTTAAGAGAGATTGAAGAAAACTTGTTCCTGAGTCCCTCCTCATAACTAGGTTTGGGGGTCTAACGCGTTCTTCTCAAGGGCACTATGGAACGAATCATCACCACAACCAAAACTTGGGTACCCAGATTCCAAGAATATTATGTGATGATACCATGTTCTAAACATCTGTGATGTGGGGATGCCTGAGTGGCTCAGTTAGTTAAGCATCTGCCTTTGGCCTCTGTCATGATCCCAGGGTCCTGGGATCAAGTACTGCATCCGGCTCCTTGCTCAGCAGGGAACCTCCATCTCCTCTTCCTGCTCTGCCTGCCACTCCCCCTGCTTGTGCTTGTGCTCCTGCTCTCTCTCTGAAAAATAAGTAAATAAATCTTAAAAGGAAAATAATAAATGTCTGTGATGTGTTTGTGCAGGAGTATGAAGCCATTTAAAATGGAAATGTTTAAATTGTAGACTATTTTTAATACCTAAAGCTTTATTACTTTTGAGTTAAAATAATTGGGTTTCCCTATGCAGGTCTTTCAACACCTCCGAGTTACAGTATTCTTCAAACAAATTTCAGCTGAATAATTTCACTCCTTAAAACAACGAAGGGCCACATGTGATGTTGAGAATGCAGAGGGTAGAATGGACACCTAGATGTTTAATGGGGCAGGAAATGTTCGCCAAATTATACTCACTGAGAAAGAGGAGAGCTCTAAGCACAGCACACTGTCACTGAGGTGGAGTTGGGTGTCACATGGTCAGCCCTCCAGGAGGATGCTGAGGACCTGTTGGCACTAATACCCCACGTGCCAGAGCCTCCACACCCATGTGTGCCAACTTTGTAAGGTGTCTCTGAGAATGGGTCCCCATCATCCATCACCTGATGGAAATGCAGCCAGAGAAAGCTGACACCCCTTCTGTGTCCCCTCAGCCCTCATCCTTCCCACCGCTGTCACGCATGAGATAGATGGTGACTCTGCTCTCTCTGGCCCCCAGAGCCTGCTCAGACAAATGTTCCCAAGAACAGTGACCACACTAGATGCTTAAGCTCATGGATCATCTGGTTCAATTTCCAACAGCCCTGTGAGATATGGTTATTTCTAATTGGTATTTGGAAAAACTGAAGCTCAGAGAGGTTAAGTACACCCGGCCCCAAAGGGGCAATGATAGAACTGTAACCCAAACAATCAGAATCTGGAGGACCAGCTCTCTTAAGCAGGAGGCCAAGGAAAATATTCCAGATCTGAGTAAATGAGTAGGTAAGTCCTTGTGTTCTCTTCTTAAAAAGAGAAAAAAAAAAGATTTTATTTATTTGAGAGGGAGAGAGAGAGAGCAAGAGTTCAGGACCAGAGGAGGGAAAAACAGACTCTCCACTGAGCAGGGAGTCTGATGCAGAGCCCAATCCCAGGATGCTGGGATCATGACCTGAGCCAAAGGCAGATGTTTGACCAACTGAGCCACTGAGGTGCCCCCCCTTTTTTTTTCTTTACTTTTTCCCCCATTCTGGCATTGCTTTAAGAGCTCAGGTTGTTTTGTTTGTTTGTTCATTTAAAAAATTTTATTGTGTTAGTAACGCTTAACATGAGCCCTATCCTCTTACATTTTAAGCATGCAATACATTATAGTTGACTGCAGGTACAATGTTATTAGCAGATCTCTGGACTGTGCTCATGTTGCATAACTAAAATTTTATGCTCATCAGTTAGCAACTTCCCAACACCCTCTCCCCCAGCTCCCAGTAACCACCATTCCAGTCTTTGACCTTATGAATTTGTCATTTTAGATAACTCCTATAATTGGAATCATGCAGTATTTGTGTTTCTGTGACTATCTTCTTTCACTTAGCAAAATGTCCTAAGGGTCCATCCATGTTGTTGCAAATGGTAGATTTCCTTCCTTTTTATGGCTGAATGGTATCCCATTATGTGTCCACGCCACGTTTTCTTGATCTGTCTGTCTATGGATATTAATGTTTCTTTCCATTTCTTGGCTTCTGTGAACAGTGCTTTAATGAACGTGGGAGTGCTGATATCTTGTCCTGAGTTCAGTTCTTTTGGATAAATGCTCAGAAGTGGGATGGCCAACTCATTTGGTAGCACCATTTTTAAGTTTTTGAGGCACCTCCATACTGTTTTCCATAGCTGATGCACCATTTTGCATCTCCACCAGTGGTATGCAAGTGTTCCAGTTTCCCACATCTTCACCAACATTTGTCATCTTTTGTTTTTGTTTTTGTTTTATAATAGCCATCGTTACAGGTGGGGGGATGGTATCTCATTGTGGTTTTGATTGGCATTTCCCTGATGATGAGTGATGTTGAGCATCTTTTCATACACCTGGCCCATTGGTCAGCTGGAGCATTGGTGGTTCAGTGGTAGAATTCTCACCTGCCATATCTGTGGCCATTTGTCTTCTTTGAAGAAATACCTATTCAAGTTCTTTGCTCATATTTTAATTCAGTTGTTAGTTTTTAGTTGTATGAGTTCTTTATGTGTTTTGGATATTAACTCCTTATAAGATAGATGGTTTGTAAGTATTAACTATCATTCTACAGGTTCCCTTTTCACTACTGATCACTTCCTTCGCTGTACAGAAGCTTTTCAGTTCAACATTTATTTCTGGTTTTGTTGTGTGCTTTTAGTGTCATATCCTTGAAGAGGTTGCCAAAACCAATGTCATTAGGAGTTTTATTTAGTTAGTTATACTTACATTTAAGTATTTAATCCAGTTGATTTTTGTATATCATATAGAATAAGGGTCCTTTCCAAGGGGTTCACCAAAATGACAATAGCACTGTGGACATCACAGAGTCTGAAGTAACCTCTCCCCTTACTCCAACTTCTGCTGAGAACAATTCTGTATACTAATATTCTCCTGAATAAACCACACCAAATTCGGTCCAATCTTTTATAGAAGAACACTCTCTCCTCTTTGTGGTAGTGTTCGATTCCACCTCTGCCACATCCCACCTACCCCTAAGTGGACAAGACACACATCCTACCTAAGGGTCGGTCTCCTCACCTGCACAATGTGATGAGAGGTTCCTGTGCAACAGGATGGTTTTGAGTGGGTGAATGATTAAATCAGATGATGTAAATGATTAACAGTAAAGCCCTATGCAAATAATAATGGTTAATAGTATTGTTCCTTAAGAACCATTATGTAACATGGAAATTAAATATCCAAGCTTTGGAGTAAGACAGACATCACTGGGAGATAGTGGGAGATCTTGGGAAGTAGCTTTCCCTCTGAGCCTGCCTTTTCAGCTTAAGTAACCTTTCACCCCTACTGAGATGATGTATGGAAAAGCATGTGGCACGACTGACAAATAGCCCAGGGGAAAAAAGGTAGTTTTAGTAGCTGTAGGATTTACAGTCTCTGTGTGACTCTGTGACTTTATACACAAATCTGATGACTGGAATTTAAAGGCATTCTATAAACATAATTTCTAGCAGCCAAGAACTAAGAGTGACACCCCAGGGAAAGGATAAAAGCCCGCTTACTCCCTCCCATGCTCAGAAGCTGCATTGTGGGGACTCTCCCAGCCCCAGTGGCTAGGTCCATCCCTGTGCATTCTGCCCTGCCATCCAGCCTGATGGTCAGCACATTAACATCATCATCACAAGTCTCAGTCAATGCTTTTAACTAAGTGCCATGGAGAAATAAGAATTCTGTCCTGCTTGTCTGTGACTCTGAATCCAGAGGCATAGAAACCTCACATCCAGCCACCTGATCCAGCCTGACCCCACATGTGAATGTATAAAGACACCTGCGTCTTGCATATATATATTTCCATTAGCTGTTGATACATTGCAAAGTACTGCATGTCATTCTCCCTCTTCCGTTTAATGATGTTGCATCTCAGATTTGTTGTGAATAAATCTGGCTTTTTCATTGTCGAGGTGAATTACTTTTTTAAAAAGAATTTATTCATTTATTTGACACACAGAGAGAGAGAGATCACAAGTAGGCATAGAGGCAGGCAGAGAGAGAGGGGGATGCAGGCTCCCCGCTGAGCAGAGAGCCCAATGCGGGGCTCGATCCCAGGACCCTGAGATCATGACCTGAGCTGAAGGCGGAGGCTTAACCCACTGAGCCACCCAGGCGCCCCTTGAGGTGAATTACTTTAAAGGGTGTCTAAACCTAACCTACCATATTTTATCATATGCAAGAAGACATCCAATCTCAAACTACTCGTATGTAAATCTGAGTTCATTATCCTGAGGTAGAGAGAATCTGTACAATCATTTATGGATAACCCTCAGACTTTAACCTGAGTCAAGTAAAGAGCAGGTACCACACAGCTATCATACTGATCAGCAGGCAGCTGAGTACTGGAGGGACACTCTCTGAAGATGTCCACGGGGTAACCCACTGAACAGCTCTCTCTTCCCTGATATTCTGTGAGGACTACCACCTTGACATCTTCAGACTTCTACCTCAATCTCCTCAACTCAGAGAGCCCACCAGGTTCTGTCCCCAACCTCACCTTCGGCCCCCTCCTCCATTTTGCTGCCATGAAATCTCTTCAGAAAGCAAGCTGGGTAATCATGTTTCCTTTCTCTTTCTCACTATCTTTCTGATATACAATGAACCATTTTTCACATATTCTATCCATTTTGGGTTGTTGTTCTAGGCAGGAGGGTGAATCTGGTCCCTGTTCCCCCATCTTGGTTGAAAATGAAAGCTGCTTTCATTGATTTTTGTCGAACTCTGTTACCTGTGGTTGCAACTGACATATGAGTGCAGTTCTATTGTGAATGCTGGTTGATATTTTTGTTAAGATTAGTGAGTAAGACAATAGCAGTACAAAGCTGTATGTTGGAATGCCATTTTGTTCATCAATGATATGAGCAACTTCTTTCCTGACATGAACAACAGGTTTCAAATATTGGGGAAAAAATGTTTTAAGTTTTGTGCTATTCACAATGTCACAATTACAGACACGACACAATTTTAAATTTTATCTGTGTTACTAATATTGCCTCCATCACTTTTTAAAACCTAGCCAATCAACAAAACAGCAAACCAAAAAAACAAAAACGAAAACAAAAAAACACAATACCCAGATTGGCATCATTTGCTCATTTCCATTGTATAAATACTCCTGCTATACATGACTTCAAGATACCAATGTGATGTCACTCAACATGGAGTCAGAAGAAATGCACAATAAGCACCATGAGATGGGCTTTTCTACTGTGTGGATACTAGAGACATAAACAACTCCAAAAGCACAGATTATAGTAAAACAATTAGGAAATGAGGAGTGACCAGTATTTGTTCCACCTTTTTTTTTTCATTTTTTTATTGTCTTATGTTAATCACCATAAAATACATCAGTTGTTTTTGATGTAGTGTTCCAAGATTCATTGTTTATGTACAACACCCAGTGCTCCATGCAATACGTGCCCTCCTTAATACCCACCACCAGGCTCACTCATCCCTCCACCCATCTCCCCTCTAAACCCTCATTTGTTTCTCAGAGTCCACAATATCTCATGGTTCTTCTCCCCCTCCAGTTTCCCCCACTTCACTTTTCCTTTCATTCTCCTAATGTCCCCCATGTTTAACATAGTACATTTTATTGTAAGTTTATATAATTTGAGTTTTTATAATGGCTTGTGGAATTCCTGATGATTTACCAAATGGCTTTAGTGAGCTAGCTAGTATAAGCCCAGCTTGCCCATCACTGGATAGAGCCTGGGATTGGGCTTCAGGTATGAGTCCTAGCACAGACAGGCAGACACACACTTACCCTTGGAGAGGATGATTCTCATTCCTGCATTTTGCAGGGGAAGTATTCATTTGCTAAATGGAGAAAGAGGATAAGGGCACCTGGATGAAGGGAGCGGTACATATGAAGGCAAGCAGGAGCTAACAGTCCCATCCTGAAGCTCCCTGGGTCCTGGGAGGGTGTCAGGAGAGATTCAGGACCAAATAAGGACTCTAGGTTCAAATCTCAGTCTCTACTTAATTAGTGTGGCCTGGGCATGCCATTGAACTATCCATACCTCAGATTCTCCAAAAGAGTTGTGGCATAATCGTGCTGATTGAGAAAAGTGTAGGCATGAGGGAAAAAAGTAGCTGGTGTTACCAATAGTTTTCTATAACCTTGTCCCACCAAAGCCCTTTTGTCAGCACTCTGGATTCATCCTGATCGACTTAGTGCTGACTTTAACTTCTTCAAAAGTTAGACACATAGGACACAAATGCTACCTCCTCTCCCTTGAGGAACACCTGAGGAATGAACCCATTTTTCCATCTCCAGAGTACAGCCATGCAGGAAGCAGGTAGCAGAGCAGACGTGCACAGGTGCACCTCTTCTCAAGGCTGTGTTCAGAGACATCATCGTACTGAATGCTTAAAGCAGCCATCCTGGGAGGGCGTATGCTATGGAAATTGACAAATACTGGGGATTTTTCATTCAGAGAGCTGGCTTATCAGCACACCACTGCTTCTTCTTATAGCCTTTCTGACCTAAGCAGTTTAATTTGCTTAATGGAAAGGATGCCTTGTACCTCACTTAGAGAAAATCAATCTCTCTCTAGCAAGACATTAAAGGCAATAATGTAGCCTGTCTAATCCTATTACCATTCCTTTGCTCAAACCAAAGGAATGAGCAAAACTAGCCTGATGCAAACAGTTTCTCAGGGTGGTTTTGGAAAGAAGTCCACAAATTCAAGATAACCTCATATGTAATGCACTGCCATTAATATTGGCTTCTCTAGAACATAGGGATTTATAGAATGCAGCTTGGAATAATGCAGAGCCTCACCTCCAGGAGCTTGTGATAAGAGCACTTTATGAAGGCACCAGTGACAGCTTCCTGGACCCTTTTAAAGACAAATAGCTACTGCCATGCTCTCCGCTCAAGGACAGTGAGGCCCAGAAAGGATGAAGCACTAGCAAGAACTCTAAGTTCATCTGAGGAACAACCCCAAAGCAGACTAGGAAGCCACTTTAAGTGAGCAATTCTCCCTTGTGTTAAGCTCAAGTGGATTTCTAGGAGGTAGATCTAAGACCAATAAATGAGTGGTAAATGGCATTATTGGCTCCAGTTCTTCACCTCTCTATATTCATGTCCTTTGTTATAGGTCTTTCCAATCTCTCCCACTGAAAGGGCAGATTATTTCCCTGTCCCCTCCTTGACTTTATACTTGTCCATGTGACTTGCTTTAGCCAACAGAACGAGGTGAAAGTGAGCCTATGGCTTAGAAGGCCTCAGCACTATTATAGCAATAGCTAAGTGAAACAAGCAATAAGAAGAATATTATCTTCCCTTCATTCATTATAAGAAAATTTTCTTAGGTGTTTAAAAGAGTTTAAACCATGAAGTCTTTGAAGGTTTGGGCTTTTTGTATTCATTTTGTAATCTCCAAAGCATACTCCTGGTACACAGTTGGAGCACAGTAATTGTTTCTGTATGCCTGTGTGTTGGGAAGGTTGACTGTTAAGACCTATCTTTATAAAATGCCTCGTTAGGTAGAGAGCTTTCTATTGCTGGAGATAAAGCAACATCAGTTCTATCTCATTTCTAGAATATAATAAGAAACATTTAAGTGGGTAAATTAATCTGGACTTGTTCACATGGAAATGACAAAAATGCTGACTCATACTGACTTATTTGCTGGCTCATGAAGTTAAAATGTCAAGGGGTAGATCAGGTTTGGACCACGTAGTCAGGACTCAGACTGTCTGCCTCCGGCTCTGGATTGTTCTGTGTTGTGACTGAAGGACGGCAGGCATCTAACTCTGTATTTCCTCCAGGAGCAGTGGTTTAGTAGTGGCCAATTCAGCGCTCATGGTGACTTTATAGAACATAACCACTACCACAAATAACAGGAATTGACTGTGTATGTGTGCATGCGTGCATGTGTTTGTGTGCACACACACATACCCCATTTGGTTTTTTATTTCTTGCCTTTGGCAGTTTTGAAGCCACAGATTAGAAGGTACCAACAAGAGAAAAAAGTAACCAAAAAACTTACAGCAACACAATGAGGGAAGCCACAAAAAGCTCTATATGCCAAATCAAAGACCCAGAACCTACAGCATCAGAGGGAACACACATTGTTGACCTCTTACTGTAGGCAAAACACTCAGCTTGACTTCCTAAGTGGTATGGAGGAGTGTACAGCAAACATCTGCCCTTGAGGAGCCTATTGTCTGATAGGAAAAGTAAGGGGCATGCACAGACATTTAGAATGTTAGGAAGAGAGAGATCAGCACTACAAGAATTGTATCAACCTCAAACTAAGTACTTCCAACAGACAGGGAAAGGGATAAGGAAACGACTTCGCTATTTCATCATGTGAACCTATGCAAGTCACTTTATATCTCTGGACTTCATTCATTCACTCAGTGACTCAGCAAGTATTCTTTGAGTACCTGCTGAGTGTCACCCAGCCACATGCTTGGCACTGTGGCTTAAAAATCTGGATTCATGATTGTTTTTAAAAGATTTTCTTTATTTGTTTGAGAGAGAGAATGAGAGATAGCATGAGAGAGGAGAAGGTCAGAGGGAGAAGCAGACTCCCCATGGAGCTGGGAACCCAATGTGGGACTCGAGCCCAGGATTCTGGGATCATGACCTGAGCTGAAGGCAGTCACTCAACCAACTGAGCCACCCAGGTGCCCTGGATTCATGATTAAACTTTGAATTAGAATTGCATGACAAGCTCTCCAAGGCTCAGCATTAGGGGCCAAGTTTGCAGGTGGTGACCTGAGGTTTGAGATCTTCAGGATTCAAGATGGCTCCCTGGAGCCGTCCAGTGGAGTGGTCTTGACCAGATGCCCATTCAAGGTCAACGATGACCTCTATGACAAAAAAACACCACACTCAGTGGGATTCTTACTCTGAGAAGTTTGAAATATACCCACGTCTGGTCTCTGGCTCCATTGAAGAGACTAGATGTACACAAAGGCTTAAATGCCTCTTATTGGGAATGGATAGAGACAGTGAGCAGTGGAGATTAAACAATAAATTATTTTTGTGCTCCTGAAGAATCCTGTGTACTGAAGAATACAACTTCCATCTACCCCATGGGATAATTCAGAAATCACAGTTTTGCATCAACCACCATTAATAGGGTGGTCATTGGATTCCACCATGGCAACTTCCCCTGGATACTGTTTTTTTAGAAGCCTTGTGGGCTCATACAGAAGTCTGGTGGAAGGCCCCTGGTATTTCTGTGCTCTTGGGTATGTCAAGTCTCAAAAACTTTGGTCTTCACACATAAGGCAGCAGGGAGGCAGTGGGTTAAATTTGGGGAGGACATGGTACTGAAAAAGAAGCACAGGATTTCAGAGCCAAAGGAGGTTCTTCCCTTGACTTTTGGGTAGGGTCACCCTTGCTTCCTGCCTAAACCTCATTCCTACTATCACTCTCTGGCTGAAATGTGTGTGTAAGAGAATTTGCTGGGAAAACGACAGTCTCGTGAACAGGAGGAAACAGGAAAGGAAAATGATACAAACATCATCTGCCTTCTCCTGACACCTCAATAATTGCACTCAATCTTGTGAGCTTGCTCTGGTAAGTCATCTCCAAAGATGGCTCCCCAATGAACATCATTTCGTGGTATTCACACCCTCTTGTAGTCCCTACCCCTTAAATTTGGGCTGGCCCTGTGCCTCACTTTTGACCAAAAGGCTGTGGTGGAAGTGACATTCTGCAGATTCCATGGCTAGGTTACAAAAAGCCTCACATCTTCCACTTGGGATTCTTAGGACACATGCTGTGGAGGAAACCAGCCAAGATGGTAAAATTCTGACTACCCTGAGACCACAGTGCTATGAAGAATCCCAGATTAGCTGCGTGAAGACAGAGAGAAAGATGTCCAGCCAGTCACCAGCTACTCCAGGTGTCCACCTGCAGCACCAGGCATGAAAGTGAAGAAGTGGATCTGACTATGGGTTGTGAAGGCATGCTCCAAAATTGCCTCAGCATTAGAGGTGGCTGCAAGGTTTAAAACCATGGGAAAGCTTGGGACCTAGAGAGAGGATAACCAGAACATCCAGCCCATAAGAAGTCACTCCGTTTCCTTCTGGGCAGCTGCAGGGACTGAGTAGCAGCAAAGGGGACAACAACCAGTGCAAGAGGCAAGACTTACAGTGACCTACAACAACCTGCTGCTGCGTCCTCTAGGGACTTTGGAAGGCAAGATCAGCTTCCACAGAGCTGCCGTTGGCTCTGCCATTGGATAGGCAGGGAGGCAGGGAGAATCGGTGGATGGCACTCAAGCGGGTAGGGTTCAGGGATACTGTGTAGAGCAGAAAGTCAGTATCTGGATACTCCCTGGCATTTGGCACCATCAAACTAACCATCAGCCTTGGCAGATAAGTCTCAGTATAAAACAAAGGAAATGTTCTCAACTTCGGTGACTTTCCTTCCTTACACACAGCAGGACTCCCTTAATATTTTGTTTAATTTAAATTCAATTAGCCAAATTATAGTACATCATTAGTTTCAGATGTAGTGTTCAATAATTTATCAGTTGCATATAACACCCAGTGCTCATCAAATCACGTGCCCTCCTTAATGCCCATCACCCTATTATCCCACCCTCCACCCACCTCCCTTCCAGCAACACTCATTTTTTTTTCTATAGTCAGGAGTCTCTCATGGTTTTTTGCCCTCTCTGATGACTTCCCATTTAGTTTTCCTTCCCTTCCCCAATGGTCCTCTGCCCTGTTCCTTATATTCCACTTATGAGTGAAACCATATAATAATTGTCTTTCTCTGATTGACTTATTTCATTCAGTATATTACCCTCCAGTTCTATCCACATCACTGTTAATTTTAAGTATTCATCCTTTCTGATGGCTGAGTAATATTCCATTGTATACATGAACACCACATCTTCTTTATCCATCCATCTGTTGATGGATATCTTGGTTCTTTCTATAGTTTGGCTATTGTGGACCTGGCTGCTATGAACATTGGTGCAGGTGCAGGTGCCTCTTTGGATCACTAAATTTGTAACTTTGGGATAAATACCCGGTAGTGCAATTGCTGGGTCATATGGTAGCTCTATTTTTAACTTCTTGAGGAACCACCATACCGTTTTCCAGAGTAACTATACCAGCTTGTGTTCCCACTAACAGTCTAAGAGGTTTCCCCTTTCTCCACATCCTCTCCAACATTTGTTGTTTCCTGTCTTACTGATTTTAGCCATTCTGACTGATGTGAGGTGGTATCTCACTGTGGTTTTGATTTGTATTTCCCTGATGCCAAGTGATGTGGAGCATTTTTTCATGTGTCAGTTGGCCATTCAAATGTCTTCTTTGCAGAAATATCTGTTCATGTCTTCTGCCCATTTCTTGACTGGATTATTTGTTTTTTGGGTGTTGAGCTTGAGAAGTTCCTTATAGATCTCAGATACTAGCCCTTTATCTGCTGTGGCATTTGCAAGTATCTTCTCCCATTCCATATGTTGCCTTTTAGTTTTGTTGACTGTTTCCTTTGCTGTGCAGAAGCTTTTTATCTTGATGAAGTCCCAATAGTTCATTTTTGCTTTTGTTTCCCTTGCCTTTGGAGACATGTCTAGCAAAAAGTTGCTTGTGGATGAGGTTGAAGAGGTTGCTGCCTGTGTTCTTCTCTAGGATTTTGATGGATTCCTATCTCACATTGAGGTCTTTCATCCATTTTGAGTTTATCTTTGTTTATGGTGTAAGAAAATGGTTCAATTTCGTTCTTCTGCATATCACAGTCCAATTTTCCTAGCACCACTTATTGAAGAGACTGTCCTTTTTCCATTGGATATTCTTTTCTGCTTTGTTGAAGATTAGTTGACCACAGAATTGAGGGTCAATTCTGGGCTCTCTATTTGGTTCCATTGATCTATGTGTCTGTTTTGTGCCAGTACCATACTGTCTTGATGATTACAGCTTTGTAATAGACCTTGAAGTCTGGGATTGTGATGCCACCAGTTTTGGTTTTCTTTTCCAACATTCCTCTGGTTTTTTGGGGAAAGACCACAACCAATACCAAGGAAATGCAAACAATTTTAAAAACATATTATGAGCAACTATATGCCAATAAATTAGGCAATCTAGAATAAATGGATGCATTCCTAGAGAGTATAAACTACCAAAACTGAAATAGGAATAAATAGAAAACCTGAACAGGGCCATAACCAGCAAGGAAATTGAAGCAGTAATCAAAAACCTTCCAAAAAAACAAGAGTCCCAAGGGAATTCTACCAAAGATTTAAAGAAGAACTAATACCTATTCTACTGAAGCTGTTTCAAAAAAATAGAAATGGAAGGAAAACTTCCAAACTTTTCTATGAGGCCAGCATTACCTTGGTCCCAAACCAAGGACCTCACCAAAAAGGAGAATTACAGACCAATATCCCTGATGAACATGGATGCCAAAATTCTCACCAATATCCTAGCCAATAGGATCCAACAGTCCATTAAAAGTATGGTTCACCACGACCAAATGAGATTTATTCCAGGGCTGCAAGGGCTGTTCAACATTTGCAAATCAATCAATGTGATACATCACATTAATAAAAGAAAGAACAAGAACCATATGATCCTCTCAATTGATGCAGAAAAAGCATTTGCCAAAATGCATACTTTCTTGATTTAAACTCTCCACAGTGTAGAGATAGAGGGAACATACCTCAATACCATAAAAGCCATATACAAAAAGCCCAGGGCAAATATCGTCCTTAATGGGGAAAAACTGAGAGCTTTTCTCCTAAGGTCAGGAGCATGACAGGGATGCCCACTCTCACCACTTTGCTACTATTTAATATCTCTCCTCTCTTGAAGCTAAAAGCAGCCCTCAAAATGATGTACCACAGTGAGTCCGACTTCTTAGCATTACCTGATAATTTCCTTAAAAATCTTAAAATTCCTAGCCTTGACCTCCCTCCAGAATACTCAGATCATGAATTCTGAGGGTGAGGTCCAGGTTCTGCACTTTCTGAAGGCCTCCAGGGACCCCAGTGTGCAGCCTATATGAGAAGCATGATTAGGCCATACGAAGATTTATAGAAAATTCATAATTCCTGAGCCTGTAAGTCTACCATTCAGAGATAAGCATTAAGGTTAAAGGGTAAATATCTGAAAGCAACGTAAATGTCCAATAGAAGATTGGTTTGGTAAGTTATGGTTTATCCTGCTTTTAAATATTATGTAATATGGCAGACATATACTTAAAGAATATTTCAGGGCATCAGAAAATTCTTTTGAGATATAATAACCCTAACTTTGTAAAATATATACACATAATTATATAAGTTGAAAATGCTAATAGGGACTATGGTATTATTTCTAGGTCCTAGAATTATGTGGGAATTTTCTTTCATATCCTTCTTTGTAGTTACTAAGATTTTTTGGGAACGTGGTCATGTTGGTCAGTGAGGGGTGGGTAAGGGGTGAAAGGGTATGAAAAAACATACCAGCAAGTAAAGTGGACAGAAAATAGTTTTAATCTCCCCATAGCCAGGTCCCAGAATATTGGAGAGACAAGCAAGATCAAGGCAATTCAGGGAAAACAAGTTCAAACTAACTAATAGTCCTTGTGTATAATGCTTCACCATTATGGCGAGAACTCCTTGCCATTGCTGCTTGGGCTTTTCCTAGGACTTCCAACTAATTGCACGTCTCCTATTTGAATTGAACAAGTGCGGATTTGATTAGGGTAACCATTTGACATCAAGGACTAGTACCATTAGGCAGACCTCTTCTGTCATTCTATGGACTGGCTGCTTTGGATCAGACTCTCTTCCTTGCTTCAACCATGTACAGCCAAAACAGTTGAGTCTTATATTCTTGCACATGGAAATGCTTCTCATGAAATGGTCAATTGGTTCATGTGAAAGTGATTTGCTAAGGAGAATTCTGGGAAAATTGGTAAGGGAATGGGAAGGTGGGACCAGTGTGCAGCATCTAGCAAAGTTGCATGGGGGGACTTGGGCTCACTCCCATAGGGGAGCTCAGGAGATGCAGCAGGGTTGTCTGATTTGTGGGTGTGTGAAGGGCAAGACAAGAGCTCCAGAGAATCTACAACTGCACACTGATTGGTTGTTGGCCAAGGACCACCACTGCAAGAGTTAAATTTCCAGGCACTTGTGCATTCCCATGTGCCCTTGACATAGGGTAGGATAGTCTACCATGGGAGAGGCACAGGTGCTGGCTGCTTGGCAGTGACATTTACCAGGATGAGAGGGGGTGTGGGTGCAGCTCTACATCATGTGTTGCCATGGGCCCTAACTGCCCAACCCAGCTGGAGATGGTCATAAAGGCCACAGTGGAGCCTTCCACAGAATTAGCCTCAATTCTTTGCCAAAATGTTCTGGATACTCTCTGAGCTTACCTCATCACATCAGAGCTATTTCCTTTGGTCTTTGATAGAGGAGAATTCAGGACACCGCAGGTGGCTTGGAGGGGAGAAATAATGACACCAGTCATCTCCGATGGGGTAGACAAGAGAAATCCTTATGCTCCAAATGATTCTCCTAAAAGCTCATTCATTCTTCAGCTAAGGGTGTTCAAGTACCATGCTTCCTCCCTCCTCTCTAAATCCTCCTCCTCAACTTTTGTTTCTGTTGGAACAACATCATTCACAACACCCAGGTGGGTGTTCACTGAACCTTTTCTTCCATTTTCTGTTCTAAGCACAGATAATTATGCACGTCAAGTTAAGATGTGGAGGTAAATATTGTAATTTAGCTTCAGGGATATTACACATAATGTAGTTTTTGTTTCCTCTGCCTCAGCAGCTAAACAAAGAGCATCGTATCTCTTCCTGGAGGGGCTTGGAATATTCTGGAGGACACATAAATAAGGTTTTTAATTTTAAAAATCACTTCTGAGCCCTGCCGATAGCATTTCTCCTCTTTTGAATAGCAGTATTATTTGTGACATCCGGTGGCAGCCAACTCAGCTCGTGAGTCATGCGCCAGCAAGACATGGGCTCCAATGCCATTATGAAATGACGAGCAACCCCATGATCAAAGGTGGAACCTTTACTTGCGATTAAACAGGAAGCTCTCTCCAGAGGCTCCCAAATCAACACAGCAAATGGTTATTGCCAATTCACATTTATGCTTGAAAAATGCTAGAGATCATTTACATGTGAATCCCCACTTTGCTCCAGGAGGGGAGAATGCAGGTCACAACAGATTGACTTCTCCCTAGGCTAGAGGACAACACTCAGACTGAACAAATGAATGGGGTAGTCTCCTATAACCTGGCAACTGACTCAGACAGACAGAATTTGAATTGGGGGCTGGTTCTGTGCCTCATGAACACCTCCTGGATGATGCTCTCTATCATTGAAGTAGGGCCAAGCATGGTTACTAAGAGCTCCTGATTTCAGCTATAGAATGCAGCACATAAGCCCCCCCACTATTACTCTGAAAGTAACCTCAAATAGAACCTTAGAGTTATGAATAATATAAAAAATTGGCTTCCATTCCCTACACACCTGCCAGAGAACTGGGGTGAGGGTAACTGAGCAGCCTGGGGCCATGAATAAATCTTGTGATTAATAAATATTCATTCACAAGAACATGTGCTGAGTGTGTGCATACATGGCTAATCTACCCTCAGGTGGCTGGAAATAGGAAACAAGAAGTGTAACCTTCCTCTCTACATTGAAGATGAACTTCTAGGATTGGGTGTGGGTAACAGTGAAAGCATCCCCTGTTGGTCTGGGTCCAGCAGATCCTTAGCATGGCCCAGCTGTGTGCCTTGGACCACTGACCTCTCATGCCATTCCCAAAGTCCTGCCCTAAGTCAGGAAGCTAAGTGTGCCTTTCTCTTGCAACTGGCTCTATAAGAGCAGGGAATGTTTACACTGGGGTTTAAGGGATGCTATGATTTAAAAAGAAAAATTAGGGCATCTGGGAGGAGAAGGAAACACATTATTTTAAAGTTAATTAAATATGTTTTATTTAGTACCTGCCAGGTGCAATGTTGGGAAGAGAATATCAAGTTTAAGAAATCCCCGCCTGCAGGGGGTTTATGATCCCAGAGGGTAAAGAAGTTTGCAAAGGAGCTGATAGGACACACGTGAGAGGGGGACTGAAGCACCCAGGCACAGCCTTGGGTACAAGGTACAGAGCATGGAGAAGGCTGTCCTCACTGTGGGGCTGACGGACAGTTGAGAGGAGCCCACATTTGAGCAGGAACATCTAACAGGAAGAACAAATGCTTGTACAAATCTTCCAAGGTGCCCAGGGCACTTGACAAGGACTTCACCTCTACTCACTCATGAAATCTTCATATCAATGCCTTAAAGAGGGCACTGCTGACATTCCCACTTCACAGACGATTAAAGCGAGGCACAGAGAGATAAAGATAAAAGAAAAAGATAAAGAAAAAAAAATACCCTCGTCCTTCCTGGAGATCATTTTCTGTAGGATCTCTTCTTGGCTTCTTTCTTGTCTCTTTATTTCTCTTCCTGCTACAGACTTAACACCAGACTTGGGCTGCACAGTGCAATTCAACTCAGCATCTATGGCTCAGATTTCAAGTGTACCAGACAGGTCAGCATGGGGTCAGGAAAGATGTCAAGGAGTCTACAGTCCAGTGATGAAGATGAATCTGGGTATAGGTTCAACTCTGACTCATGGTGGAAAGCCCCATGTGCTGTGACTCGGGAAGAACAGCTGAATTGTCGGGATAAATTTGAAATAATGACCAGAGGTTGTTCTTTTTTCCCCCCTTATCTTTAAACAAATAATAATGATCATGAAAGTAGAAACTCATTGGAAAATATAGGGAGGATAAAGAAGAAAATTAAAATTATTCATAGTCTCCTCATCCAGAGAAAGACATTATTATATGTGGATATATTTCATTTCGATTTCTTTTATCTGCAAATTAAGGCTTTTTAGAAAAAAATAACATTAGAATTATACTTTTATATAATTTTGTATCAACATTACATCATGAGCATTTTCCATTATCTCTAAAAATTGTTTGACACATAATTTTTAAAGGTTACCTAACACTCTTATGCACAGACATGCCATAATTCATCCATCCACTTTACATGTGAATTGGATATTCACATTTTGAATGCTGCTGCTGGTTATTCACATTTTACCAAGTTTTACTATTAAAAACAATGCCATGATATATACTATTGTGTATTATTTTCCCCAAATCTTGCACGGAGTCTACCTTCTGTAAAAATGGTCAAACGTTAGTAAGAGATTATAAAATTTCTAATTAAGTCACATTCATTCTTGTTATTTTGATGTCGCTGCTTTAGGAAAGCTTTTAGACCATGAAGACTCATAGCCCAGTCTTACCATGACTACTTGTGCCTGGGAAAAGCTGCCTTCTTGTCCCATGAACCATCTGGTCTGGTCCATTGGCCACATGGTGGCTGCAGCTCCATCTTTACCATTTTCACACCATCTTGCCATGGATTAGCCAAGTGACCATCTGCAGTTCCAACTATCAACCGCCCAAGTAGAAAATAAGTTCCCCTTTCCCAACAGTCCCCACCAAAGTCCTAGCAATGAGTCTCATTGGTTCACTTTGGTTCATGTGTCATGTTTGTGACCTTGACCAATTATGAAGGCCAAGGACATGAAACAAGTTGGTCAGCCTGAATTGCATCTTGACTTCTTCCTTTATTTCCCAGCTATGTCCTGTCCACTGTTTATTAACAAGTAGCCACAACTCAAGGTTTTCTAGCTATACCACTTTTTTAATATTAAGGAATGATAAAAGGAGTCAAGCTGGAGCAGGTCCAACCTCCAGTTTTTGGGGGGATAACCTTGCCAGTAGCTCAAATCCAGTATGCTCCAAACCAAATCTTCCTTCCTCAATAGAGCACATGCTCCCTCATTTGTCCCTAGAAGCCATCACAGTATGTGACAGACCCTGTGGCTTAGCTCATCCAGATTCTATTTACAACCTCCTCCTTGCCTTTTCTTGCCTCTATGATGGAACCTATGAAAGCTAAAAACTGAATCTCCTAGGCTTTCTCACTGGTAGGAGGGTCAAGCAAACATTTCCAGGCAATGATGGAGAAGCATGTGATCACTGGAGCTGCTGCAGCCACTTTGCAATTATGGCTCTAGTAGACCACATTGTAAGGAGGGAATAGCATATAGAGGATGCTCGGTCAATGACGGTTCTTCAATATACTGAACTGGTTGGGGGCTGTCCAACTCTAGACTTCCTGTTACATGAGACAGACAGACCTCTACTTTTTAATCTACTATCACTGGTAGATGAATTCCTAAGAGATGTACCAGCCTTCTGGTCAACTAGAGAACCTTAACGTTTCTTCATCATTTCCCACAGACTTACTCTCTATCACTGATCACTGATCTATCGCCACACACTATTGATTGTAACTCATCTGGGAAAGAAACTAGAAGCAACAGAAAGCCAGATTTTCAGTGGAATATAAACACTGAAAACTGTCTAAGCGTGTCAGCTATGCATGGACGGGTTCTCTGATAGGTGAAAAATGTACTTGGTGGGAAGTTATAAGGCAACAAACAGAATTTAGAAGGGTAATTAATTATACTGCAGTTGCTAGAAAATGTTAAGGTCTCTTCCATCTTTGAAATGCTAAAATCATTCAGTTAGAATCGGAAGCTTCCAGTCACAAAAAATTTTGCTTCCAGTCACAAAAAAACATAACAAAATACTGTCACTTGTAACCCAAACTGCCTGATAAAAAGAAGAGATCTTATCAAGGGAAGCTCTTTGTCTGCCCTGGACGTGGAAGCACTTGGTTACATTTGTTTAGAAGCCAGAGATGAAGGCAGAGGTGTGTGTGTGGGGTGGGGGGTGATCCTGCCTACAGAGGGGGAAAATTTGGAGAGAAAGTGGGGCGAGAGGTCAGTGAGGCTGAGGGGAGGGCAGGTCACCAAGGTGGCTAAGTGCCTGGAATGAGCTCTCAAGAAAAGAGATTAGGGTGTTAAGAGTTGCATGGTTTGCTATGTCATCCATCAGACAATCTCCCCCAGTTCTTTAGTAACACCTTAAAAATTCATGTGAAGATAACTTTTAAATGGAAGCAAGGACTGAGTTTCTCCCCTGGACATGCACATGGAAAAACAATACTTAGGCAACAAAACAATGACCCCAGACCAAGGAGGCCATCGGAATGTGAGAATACCCGGGAACTCACAGACACCTTGGGACTCAACAGGCCATGGATTGGGGGTTCAAGGGTATCTTATGGAAGTTTCAAGGGCTAAGAGGCCCCAGCTGACATAAAGTCTTCCTGGGAGGGAGAGATGACTATTTTCTTGAATAACACTCATCCCACAAAAGACATTACATGTGAGCAGATAAGCTACATTGCAGACCAGGAAATGTTTTTATTTATAGTCTTCCTTTCTTTATCAGAGTCTCTGTAGCCAAAACAAAGAGCTAAAAGATGCAACCAGTTGGAAAATACAAGAGAAACACCATAGGATATACGCAAGAGATGTTACATTGGTCTGATATTCCAGAAGGAAGCATCAGAGAAAATGGAAAGGAAGAGCTCATCGAAGAATGTGAATAGAGTGTTTATCTGTACTGAAGAAAGGCATGCATCTTGAGAGTGAAAAAGCCTACTAAGCATGATAATTTTAACATCACAGATAGGCCTCTACTGATAAATTTCTAAACTTCAGGGATAAAGAGGAAAATTCTAAAAGCTCTGAAGGGGAAAAAAATCATAAAACATAATATGAGGCTATAAAGATCTTACACAAGACACAAAACCCCCAGTGTCATGAAGGAAATGACTGATGTATTTGACTACACAAAGACTACACATTCCTGCAGTTTGCTATTTTATTTAAGCCTGAAATAAAATAAAACTATATATTTATGTGTTCTATATATATATATATATATATATATATATATATATATGGTATATAATTAGCCAAAAAGTCTCAAAAATGATACAAAGCAAACTTCACTTGGATGGACCTCTGGGGAAGGATGAAGATGATATGAAAGGATTTCACTATTTTTATTGTTTATTCTGCGGAGTTGTTTTGAATTTCTATTAGGATGCCCTACTCTATTATACTCAGAGTTTTTTAAAATATGAAAAACACATCATAAAAATGGTTTTTTTTGCCAAGTAACAGATTATGAACTGCCTGCTTTATATATTTTATCATTCATTTATTCCATATACATCAATTGGGCACCTACTATATGCCAGGCATTATTTTAGCCATGAAGAATATAGCTGTGAACAAAAGAGGCAAAACTTCCTGCCCTCATGGTATTTTACACTCTCATGAGTAGAGATAGACAATACAAATAATTAATAATTATAATAAGAAGAAAAGCCAACAGTTATATAACACTACACACATATTAACTCACCTACAAGTATCTCTGTTTCACAGATGAGGAAACTGAGGCACAGGATAACCAATTTTCCCAAGGTTACCCAGCTACTCTATAATGAAATCAAGCTATGCAGACACCTGATCTATCTCCAGGGTTTATGCTGTTAACCACTTTGCTCTTTGCTGCAGTATATCAGATGAATATGTCTTATAGAGGAAAAAATAAAGCCTTGAGGGTGGAAGGAGTGTAGGTGATGGGGAGGATGGGGCCAGGGGCTGAATTGGACATCAGATATAAGGCAAGTCCCTACTGAGAAGGTGCCAGTGAGAGAGAGAGTAAGCCATGTGAATACCGAGGAAGCATGCTCTAGAAACAAGGAATAGCAGGAGCAAATGTCCTGAGGTCACCTGTGCCTGACATGCTTCTGGAACAGCAAGGAGGTCAGGGCGACCAGGCTGGAGTTGGTGCTGGGAGGAGGAGACAAGAAGCTGAAGCTGGGGAGTAATAGAACCAGATCACACAGGGCCTTGAGGCCACAGTGAGAACTTTGGAGGTTGTGTGAGTGAGATGAGAGCAATCAGAGGGTTTTACACAGGAAATGCGTATGATCTGTCATATTTAAAATGGATCATTCTGGCTGCTGGGCAGAGAATAGACAATGGTAGGGGGTGGGGCACAGGTGGACAAAAGCAAGGGTAGAAACTGTGAGATTCGTTACAAAGATCCTGAAACTTCCAGGTGAGCGAGAAAGGTAGATCAGGCATCCTGAGACATGACTGGATTCTGGGTTTCTTCTGTGGTCTGTGAGAACAGTGAAAAAGGAGTCAATTACTGACTCTAAGGTTCAGGCATGAGCTGATGGAGGGATGCAGTTGCTATTTACTGGGACAGGGAAGGCCACAGGAAGAGAACTTTGGGAGTAAGGAAGACCAACAGGTTGGTTTTGGACATGTTCACTTTGAGATGATTTTTCAACATGCAAGTGGGGATACGAAGCAGGCATTTGGATGTAGAAGCATGATCAGAAAGCAGTCCAGGGGTCTCTGCAGTCCATTTCAGGTGCAGGAGAACACGTGAGCAGATAAATGACCTAAAGCTTCTCACTGTTACCACATAGGCTCCAACTAGGCAGTGTTTCCAGTGATCTCAAATAACAAAGTGTTTTTGCAGCCAATTTATACTTAGCCAAGAAGCCTAATGTTTGTTTCCAAAAGCTGTGTTCAAGAGTCCAGATTGTCCCCAGGACTCAAGAGGATATGGGATCATCTGTCTTCTTTGTCCTAAAGATGCAGCAGTGAAGACACTGTTGTGCATGGCAGTGGCCAGAAGGCTAATTGAGATAGCAGACAGAGCCAAACAGGGTAACATGTAGCAGTCACAAGAAGAGGGAAGAGCAGTGAAGTTTGACTATAGCCTCACACCAAGATGCCACCTGCTGCCCTCACCTGATGAGAGTAAGTGACCAGCCTGATGTCCACCATTCTCTGTACCTGGGGGATGCAGGATCCAGGTGTGAGGCATCAGGTGCAACTCTTCACAGACTCAAACAAGGGGCCTTGACCCTCTAAGAACATTGCCCCTGGAGTATTTGTGTAATATACACCATTGACACCTGGGTATTTTTTTTTTTTTTTTTGGTCAGGGCTACATATGTGTCCTCAAAGAAATGAACATACTCACCTGGCAGGAAAAGTTAGAGCTGAGAAGAGACAGCCAAGTGTAAGAGGAGAGACAGGTGAACTTTGCAGTTTATCAAGGTAGATGCATCATCACCACATTCAAAACAGAACCATAAAGAGAACAGAACTGTGCTCATCGGATGTGCTTACATAGAGGACACAGAAAAGCTGAGCAGCATACCAGCAACACAGAACCCCAGATGCTGTGCTCAGAGGGAGTGGGCCCCTGACAGTGCATGAAAGCCACTAGAAATAATCATACAAAGAAGGTATCCAAATTCTTCTCTCCTGTTCAAATGGTAGAACGGCTTTAATCATCCCCCTAACAGCCAGCATCTTTCTGACATCCCAAGACTTGTGAATAAGAGAAACATTATTATACTAACAGTCATTACAGTGTTACAAACGATAAAGTCATTAGGCCATACTGGGGATGGCTATGATCAATGAGTGCTCAAGTGGGCTGGGTCCTGTCCCAGGTGCACTACCTCGTTCAGTCCTCAGGGACCCTGTGGTCAGTTCTCACCTCCTTGCTCTGCCTCATTAGCACCTGACACAGGACCGCTCCTTCCTCCTCCACGAAGCTTCAGGGATGTCACCCTCTCTTAGCTGTTCTTTCTAAGTTGTCTTGATTGGCTTCTCCTCCTCTCCCTATTTCTCTAAACATTGTGGTCCCTCCTTCCCATTGCTTACAAGATATCCTCTCCTTGTCCCGGGGCTTTACACACAGAGTATAAACTGACCACAGCTAGGATCTTACTTCCAGCCCAGAGTGTGCCCTGCTGGGATAGCAAATAGGCCATTCAAACCAAGCATGTCCAGCAGGCCTTGTGATTTTTTTCTACATCTGCTCCTCCCCATTATTCTGGTATTCTCCAGATCTGTCAATGGTATCCTCATCCTTCCAGAAGCAAGACCAAAGCTCTCATAGATGACCACACACACACACACACACACACACACACTCCGACAGCAAATCCATTTCTCCCACCCCCATCCTTAGTACCTGGTCCAAGCCATCTTCTTCTCCTTTGGTTATTCTTGGGCTGTTGCTGAGAGACATTTGTTTCTGCCCTTGACCTCACCCCTCATCTAGCTATGCATCTGTCTTCAGCACAGCAGCCATAGTGAATATGCTAAAACATTTCAGAGTATGTCTTACCTCTGCCTCCATCTCAGCCCCCAAGTTCCCACCTCCCTCAGAGTAACATTCAATGTCCCCACTGTGCCAGCAAGGACTTATCCCTGGCCCAGCCCTGCTTCCATGACTTTATCTCCCACTTCTCTCTCCTCTGACCCAGGTCTGACCACATGGGCCTCTTTGCTGTCCCCAAGATGCTCCCCGCTAGGGCTTGGCACTTCCTGGGCCCTCAGCCTGGCCCTCTGTCTACCTGGAAGTCTGTGTAACCCAAACATCACTTCTTCAGAGAGGCCCTCCCTGATCATCCACCAAAAAGTGACAACCACCCATCTCTCCCTGTCCTCCTTAACCCCTTTTAATAGTGTTTACCACATTATCACTACTGAGATATGACATAATTACTATTTTACTTTTAACTTATGTTCTAAGTCTCTGGCCTCGGTGTCAGGAGTGGTACCTTAAACATCGCTGTGCTCAATATGTGTTGAATGACTCACAGTGGCCTTGGGAGAAAGTAGAGTCCCAGGAACACGGCAGTGGAGCACTCTTCCCCAAGTGTACAAAATTAAACAGATGCATTGTCAGAAGAGAATGTTAGAGAAGAAAGAACACTGACCAAATGTTCATCATTATATTTTTCTTCCTCCTCCCTCTCCTCCTCCTCCTCTTCCCCCTCTACTCCTCCCCCTCTTGTCGTCGTCGTTGTCGTCGTCCTCCTCCTCCTTTCTCCTTCTTCTTCTTCTTCTTCTTCCTCCTCCTCCTCCTCCTCCTCCTCTTCCTCCTCCTCCTTCTTCTCCTTTAACTTCTTCTCCTCCTTCTCCTCCTTCCCCTCCTTCCCCTTCTCCTCCTCCTCCTTCTTCTCCCCCTTCTCCTCCTTCTCCTCCTTCTTCCTCTTCTTCCCTTTCTTCCCCTTCTTCTCCTTCTCCTCCTTCTTTTGAGAGAGAGTGAGAGACTGTGGGGTGGGGGTGGGGGGCAGAGAGAGAAGGAGAGGGAGAATCTCCAACAGATTCCCCACTGAGCATGGAGCCCAACTAGGGACTTGATCTCATGACCCTGAGATCACAACCTGAGTTGAAATCAAGAGTCAGCCGCACCCCCCCTCAAAAAAAGCCAGTTTCTTAACTGACTGAGCCACCCAGGTGCCCCCTTCATCTCCTTTTTAATGATGAACTAGCCATTCTGAAAATCTTCTGCGATTAAATATTGGTCTTTGTCCAAAATAATTGCCACTCAGTTTTAATATTGTAAATGTAAACTTCAAATTAGAACATTTTCATTACTTTTCTTTTAATAAACATTGTTTTCCATAAAGAAAGTAATTTGGAGAATTCCCAGTGTTAGAGCTGGCCTCTGACATGTGCATACTCAGCCACATGCATTCACTTTGAGAATTAAGTTCATAACTGTTGGGAATTCTTGGGGCTTGGGGCTGGGACTTGGGGCTCAGTTTCTGTCTTTGACTTCTGAGGTCTTGCATGTGTCTGCATGTAGCCGGGAGAGTCCAACAAAAGGATAGCACAGGGATTGTGAAGAGACAGAACATGAGTCACTTTAATTCTTTGTGACCAGATGGGGTTTTTATTTGTAACTAAAACTTAAAACAGTGAAACTGGGCACAGTTCTGTTTGGACACACTAGTTCTGTTTGGTGAGTGAAAATGTCAGTTCATCCATGAAATATTTTATCAAATTTGAATAACATCTTTAAAACTGAACTTTAATTTTTAAATTGTTAATTATTTTAAAAACTGAAAAACAAATTAAGGAATGAATGATTATTATTGATTATGACATGGCTGATACTGGGACCTATTTTGTAATCTAAAAGAGGGAATGTTAGAACAATCTTCTCTGGGGGTCAAATAGACACACCGCTAGTGGTAAGTAGCTATTGTTATCATTACTGACTTTTTACAGATGAGGAAACTGAGGTCTTAAGTAGCCTGACTTAAGTGGCAAAGCACAGGTTCAAGGCCAGGCTGTCTACGGGGATCATGTCTCCTTGATGTTAATGAACTTTCATTTATACTTGCAATTGATTGAAACTGGGACATTTGTGTTTTATTTATAGCTGAAAGTCACTCGTGCCAACTCATGCTTAAGTGAACTGAGTTAAAATCAATTCTTAAGTCTATGGCCCAGTGATTCCACTGTACCCAAAAGAAAGTAAGTCTGTGCTCAGTAGAAGACATACATGAGAGCATTCAAATCAGCTTCATCAAGAGGATAATGGATACATTGGGGTATCATCATATAAGAAAATACTAGACAGCAATAAAAATGAACACACACGAAGGTATGGATGCATCTCATAGACATAAGGTTGAAAGAAAGAAGCCAGGCACAGAAGTTCATATACCGTATGATTTCATTCTGATGGAGATAGAGGTAAGAATAGTGGCCAACTTGTGAGGGTGGCTGAACAGGAGGGATACTAGGGAAACTTCTGTGTAGCTAGAATGGTTCTGAATCTTGATTTGGGTTTTGTTTACATAGGCATATACACATGTGATATGGACTGAATTGTGTTTCCCCCAAAATTCATAACTTAAAGCCCTACCCATGAAGTGACTGTATCAGAGATAGGGCCTTTGTGATAAAGTTAAGGTTAAATGGGCTCAGAAGGTTGGGACACTGATCCAATAAGACCAGCATCCCTATGAGAAGAGATGTCATTGGCTCACTCTTTCTCTCTGTCCATGCAAGCACACAATGCAATGTGGCCATCTGCAATCAAAGGAGAGAGCCGCATTAGACACTGAACTTGCTGGAATCTTGAATTTGGACTTCCAGGCTCCAGAACTGTGGGGAAATAAATTCTTGCTGTTTAAGCCACTGAGTCTGTGGTATTTTATTATGGCAGCCCCAACTGACTCTACAGAATACAACATGTGAAGTTTTATAGAGCTGTACACTCTTAAATTCACTTTAAGCACATCGTGTATGTTATATCCTAATAGAGTAAAATAAAAGACTCCCTCCAGGCATCATCAGGGAGAAATACCTGAACCAAGTACAGGGCCTTCATTGCCTCTAATTTCTAGTGCCTCTCCTGAATCTAGGCTTTGAGATACAAAGATAAGATAAGAAGAGCAACTCCCATGTAACATGGCACCTGCCAGTAGGGACCTCCTTCCAACCACCTAGCAGCTTGCTGGATTCCCCGTGCAGAAGAGAATCCCTTCCATTTCCCTCAGATGATGGAGGCTGGAGGAAGTGGCCAGGTTTGATGCACGGGGCAGAGCAGGGCAAAAGAGAGCCTCTGCATGCCTGCCCAGGCCAGTTGTCATGGCCAAGCAGTTACTGATGCCTCCCCTGGTTCCCAGCCTGCATGAAGATGGGCATTGCCTGGAGGGGCAGTATGTGTCAACAACAGACGGGGAGGGCTACCTTGGGGCAAGCCAGTGTTACAAGGTGCCACACAGTGTTGAAGGCTGTTGATGGACACCAGGACCTGACCAAATGCTTCTGAGCTGGGCAAATACACCAAGGGACAGGACCCACTGTGCAATGTAGAGTTAACACAAAGAATAAAATGATTAAAATAGGACACTTACAGCAGAGAAATGCAGCTTATCTTTCCTGTTCTGCTCTCTACAGAATCCTGGTATAATTCATTTTTGTTGCCCCAACGTGATCACATAACACCATTTCTACTTAAAATTCCTTCCTAGAACTTCTTTAGCGATCATAGTAAAATTTTATATCTACTCTTTCTGGATATATTCTCACTTCTTCTAAAAATAGGAAGTGATTCCAACCAGGATATACATTTTTGACTGCAGACATAAATTTAGGTTTTGCTAAAATATTCCTATATTTAGGTATACGCAGCACTAAATTTAAAGAACAAATTTACTTATTCATTTAGGTAAGATTTATTAAATGTTTATAATATAGAAGGTTCTGTAACCAAACCTACAAAGGCATCTGTAGAGAATAATCATTTATTTAATTATTACCTGCTAGGTTTTTTGCACATTTAGCAGTTTACTGATTATTAGCTAATGGATTAAAACATTAGGCAGACAAAACACAGAAAAAATTAATTAATGTAGATTGGTATCAACTAAGATGAAAGCAATACTGGTAAAGTAAACCAATAAGAATGTGAGATGCTATTTTTAAAAGTTTGATTCACACGTATTCTCAGAACACATTTTTGTGAAAAGCGAGGTACAACTAGGTGCATAAAAGTAAGCCATCCCCTCCAATCAAGTGAAAAGTGCTTGATACTCTTACATTAATAGCAAAATAACTTCATTTTATTTGTAATTACTGAATTTATTTACATGATTTAATATTAATCGTCATTGAGAGATAATAGTGTAAAACTACAAAAATCACTTAAATTAAAATAGGAAACTTAGAGAATTATGCTTTCTCTACTATCCCAACAATCAATACAGAATTTTTGTAATACAGCTCCAATTGATGCTGTGAAGGTCAGAGGCTGTGAGAATAAGTATTAATCCTCCCTTTTGTCATTTCTATAAATTTGTTCTAGTAATGCTTGTGAGCAAAAGGAGAGGAAATGTGGAACAAGTTTGGTTAAACTGTGTTAAAGAGGTGGTTTTATCACAGGACTCGTCAAAACACTAGTGTGCTGGTGTTCATGGGAAGTTTCAAGATGGAAAGGCTTTTGTGATATTCTCCAAGCTAACTCTGCCTCCACATTCTTCACAGAGCTCCTGGGGGGGGACCAGCAGTCTATTAGAACACACTTTGAGGAACACTTCTCTATCTTGAAAGGTCTGGAGAAACGAGTTGCTATAAAATGAATCTCTTCCACCTTGAGCTAGCTCTGTCATGCAAGACAGCCATGTTTTATGACATTGTAGGATAGATCGTATACAAGCCTGCCTCCTCTAGGAAAGCCTAGTTTCTGATTCAGAGGCTGTGAGACAAAAGGTGGGGTAGATCTTTGTGTTGCCTTGACCCTACCCAACTCTGGCCTCTGGCCTCTATCACCTCTGTGACCTGGGTGTCTGGCTGCCATAGAGAGAACCAAGATGTGGTAAGACAAGAGACCCAAGGTGCTCATGGCAGTAAAATGTAGAGAGAAGAGAGGAGCAGCAGAGGAGGTGGGCTGAGGGTAATAGTTGGGCCAGGATCAGGGCAGTGGGGAGGCCTAGAGAGGGAATGCTTAGCAGATAGGCAGAGGTTAGGAGAACCAGAATGGCCATTACAGCTAGTTTCAGCTAGTTATCTGTTGTGATAGCAAACAAAGCTTAACATCTCAATAGTTCACCATAACAACACTTTCCTTCTTACTCACATCACAGTGTGATACAAGTCAATGGCTCACTGAGAAGTTTCTCTCTGGGGGTGTCTCAGGATCCAGAAGCCCTTACCCTGTTGTGAGGGTCACTAAGTAGAGGTGATAGAGTTGACTTAAGTTGTCCAAAATTACAAGCCAGAAGTAGTGGGGCAAAGATTCATAATCATGTGGTCTAACTCCATGGCTCCATACTCCTTTTTTTCCCTCTTTTAAAACAATTCATTAATTTTTTAAATTCTAGTAGAGTTAATGAACAGTGTTCTATTCTTTTCAGGTGTACAAATACAGTGATTCAACAATTCTTTACATTACTCAGTGCTCATTATGACAAGTGCCCTCCTTAATCCCTTTCACCTATTTCACGTATTTCCCCAACCACTTCCTCTCTTTAACCTGTTCTCTATAGTTAAGAGTCTGTTTTTCAGCTTGTCTCTTTTTCTTTGTTCATTTGTTTTGTTTCTACAATTCCACAGGTGAGTAAAATCAAACGGTATTTCTCTTTCTCTGACTGACCTATTCTGCTTAGCATTGTGCTCTCTAGCTCCATTCATGTTGTTGCAAATGGCAAGATTTCATTCCTATTTATGGCTGAGTAATATTCCATTGTATATATATTCCACATCTTCTTTATCCATTCATTTATGAATGGACACTTGGGCTGCTTCCATATTTTGGCTATTGTAAATAATGCTGCTATAAACATAGGGTGCACATATCTTTTCAAATTAGCATTTTCATATTCTTTGGGTAAATAGCCGGTAGTGGAATTTCTGAACCACATGGTAATTCTATTTTTAATTTTTTGAGGAATCTCCATTCTGTTTTCCACTGTGGCCACACCAGTTGCATTCCTGCCAACAGTGCATGAGGGTTCCTTTTCCCCACGTCCTCACCAACACATATTTTTTCTTGTGTTTTTGATTTTAACATGGCCCCATACTCTTGGCCAATCTGCCTTCTACTTTTCCCAGGGTACAGACATTGACCAGAACTTAACAAATGCTCAATAAATTCTTGTTGACTGAGCAGTTAATGATTAGAGAGAAGCGGTTTTCCATTAAATGTTTTTGATGTTTTCCTCAAACATTAGGATATAATTGCAAAATAATGTAACCAGTCACTCATAGGAGACAATTCTATGAGAAGCTTCAACAACAAATTGTGTGGTCTTGCAAAAATAAGACTACAGGATTGTTAATTCTCTCTCTGACTCTTTGGAGGTCATACCTGCAAATCTCAGAGCTCACCTTGCTCTTTGTCCAAACACTAACAAGTCCCTTACATCATGCAAGAGCTCCAGAACCTCTGCCAGTTAGTCCCTGGTGGCAAAGTTGGGCTCATCCCACTGCAGGTGGGAAAACCCACAAGCAACAAAAGAGAGAAAACAAAGACTCCTGATTTTCCTATTTATTATAAAGTAGCCAAGCTCAGAAGTTATTAAATGTAAAAGGTTGAGAAACTTGAGAATGAGATAAAGGAATGTGGCTATTTCTCAACACCCAGAGCTTTTTAATCAGCTCTTCAACCACAATGGCTTAAGGACTGAGAAACTGTGCTCTGGCTCGTATATTCAGTAAATTCCACCCCCCATCTCCATCAGCTAGGGAAAATCCAATCATTTCATAATTACTCTAGCCCAAGGTGGGTGGGGAACACGGAGGAGGCAGAAAACTGCCTGTGGGAAAGAGCCTATTTTCTTGGGAACCTTCTGATGCATTCTTATGCTGGTAAAGTTGTTCATTATTGTAAAAGAAGACATTTTGCAACTTAAAAGGCAGTGTTCCCCAGAGCACAGGCACTGCAGTAATTTGACAAGAGGTCTCACGCTGTCACAATTAGCATGACTGAGTGATTTTCCAATTTGCAGAATGCCTTGGGAAGAAAGAAAAGACAAAACCCAGCCCCAAACACACCACTCGGAAATAATCATGAGAAGTACTGTTCCCATCTCTGCCTCCCTATTAGGTCTTAGGTGGTATCCTGAGCCTGGCCCCTCAGAAACCTTGCAGTGCCTCCAGGTACATCTCTTACAAAAGGGCCTCCTCTTCTGGCCTCTACTGGTCAAGACAGATCAGTGAAGAAGCCCCACTGGTACACCCCCAAGCCTGCATTGACACACAAGGCTCCTTGCAACAAATGTTTATTGCTGAATCCCCAGCATGTGGCCTAGTGCCTGGGGCAGAGTATGGGCTCAATAAATATTTGTTGAATTAAATTTAAAAAATTAAGTATTTGATGCCCACACACAGGGCAATCAGAGAAACATCATTAAAGTTCCTGCCTGCAAGGTGTTTACAAACTAGCAGGGTAGATGTAGATAAACACAAGGGCATCCATCATTTTCCCAAACCATACCAGTCTGGCGGCATAGTCCAGGGCTGCAGATTTGGGTGATAAAATGGTCACTGACTTAGCCTTCACCAGCAAATCACTGAAACTCACCTCCACTTTCCCCTACTCCTTCAGAGATGGCTTTGTCCAACCTCTAGGAGACAACAGCTGCCTCCCCTCTCCCACCACTCATGATGCAGCCCCCAGGTCACTAGGTGCCCAGCCCCATCCCAGTCTTCCTGTCCTCAGCCATTCCAGTGGCCATCTGGGATGCTTCCTACCTTGTGTCACATTCCATGATCAGATCACAGTCCTAGGCAGCCTTGATTTTCAGAGCCCCTAACCAAGGGGACCGTTTTGTCACTTAACTAGGTGTTTTGGTTCCTTCTAGTTCCCTTTTCCTCTCTAAGAACATGGTGTGCATCCCTTTCGTTTGGACTTAAAAACTAATCTGCATCAGTCTTAAAATCTACCCCTCTTTTCTCACTAGCTTTCTAGGGTACTGGGCTAAGCTTGAGCAATTCAACACCTCTTTACCAAAGAAATGTCCAACCATGCCCACAAATTAAATAATACTAAATGGTTATTATTGAAAACCCTAAAGACACATGGCTGGGGGTCAGTTCAGCAGCTCATTAGTACCTCCTCTACAGTTCTCTCTGATCTTCCTCTGGTCCTAAGAGAATGGCCATAGTCTCAGGGAATGTGACCTCATACAACTGTTTTCAAAGGAGAAGAGGGTGTCAGACCTCTTTGCTCACATATTTCTCTATTAGAAAAGAAGAATAATTCTCAGAACCTTCTGGAAGGCTTCCCTTTACATTCTACTGTTCAGGATAATTTATGTGCCCCTTCCCCCACACTCCAGCAAAGACACTAAGAGAATCTCTTCCCAAATAAATAAAATTGTGATTCTTTTAGCAAGGAATGTGGGTGAATACTTTTACATAAATAGAAATGTCTGCCACAATCAACTGAAAGTGTGTGGATTAGCTCAGATAGCAGATAATTCGGCTTTCTCAACTCCAAGGCTGGCTCATTTATGTCAAGACTCCGGTGTGCTTCTCTGATTCTCTTGTCTTTACCTTCTAAGACACTAGATAGCTGACTTAGCATCCTCATGTACATAGTCCCAGCGAAGGCAGAGGGGTGTTTCCTCCCCTGTGCTACTCTTCGAATACTGAGGAAAATCCTTTTCGCAAGCCCTTAGCTGACTGTTCCTCTGGTTCCACTGGTCAAGATTGGGTCAATACACAAGTCTGAGTGAAAGGATGTCTGGGAAAGTGAGTATCTGGCTTTCTGCAGAGGAAGAGGCATACCTCTGCCAGCAAGGAAAAAAGGCAGGGGATGGCTGTTGGCTAGGCATAGTAGCAGTTATTAACCTACTATGAAAATTATAAATATTTAGAGTACTCTCCATGAGGCTGTGCTAGTCAGAGACAAGTTCATGGCAGAGCGAGTTCGTGGTCATTTAACCCCATAGAAGGGGCACAGAACCAATCTCCTTAGCACATTATTAAACTCTGTGAATGATGCACAATGAAATTGTTCAGTTCAAGCTATTTCAAGCCATTGACTCATATTCCTTGAGGAACACCAGCTTTTCGCCTTTGCTCTCCACCTTGGTCTGTTTTCCTTGCTGGAGGATGCAAGCCCGTGTCTTAGCTACAAGCCAGGATGCCCATGAAACAATCCCCCCTTCAGATGGATTTAGGAGCCACAAGTACAGTTTGGTTATGCATGACTGAGCTCAGGAAGGAGATGAATAAGCCCAAGCAGTGGGTTGTATTGACCCTAGCCCTGGAACCTTTATTAAGAATCATTGCTCAGAGTCCCTGCCATGGCATTAAGACTACTTATATCATCCTGACAATAAGGAACCACAACTGTGATGTGATGGGCTTCACTGGCAAAACATCTAACATCTACCTAACATCTCTACTCTTTTACATCTGGCTTCCTCTTGGGAGGCTCAGACCCCGACACCCCTTAACAAGACATAGAACCATTGACTCTGTAGTTTTGACAAGGGGGAGAGATGATGCAGAGATGACTGGAGGGGTCTTGTGCATCATGGGGCAGTGTATGGGACAGAAGGAGCATAGCTAATGTCCACTAGAACCTTATTGGGATAGACCTGAATGATCAAATTTAAATTCCTAACAACCCAGGCATGGGGCGGGGGCAGTTAGGAATCACTCTAAATTGTTCCTAATTTCCAGAGGAAGAAAGCTTACTCTCCCTGGGGGTTTGTAACTTGCCCAAAGTCATAACCTCAAGGACTTGGTAGAGCCTGGCTTTGAATCCAGGATTTCCAGATTTCAGTGCTATGCTCTTCTTCCTCAGCTTATCTTATGAAAATTTTCTGAGAATTATTGCAATCCGGCTTTCCCCAAATTCCTCTGTGAACCTCCATGCGGTTTCCACATCCACCTAGGAGGTAAGCCGTATACTCCAGGTGTGATTCTGAAGAGTCAAGAAGTCAAATCAAATAATGATCTCTGTTCCCATGGGTCCAACTTTGTGGTCACAGAGGAATGAGCCATGTTTGACACAATGGCACTTTAAACACTAATGTTAAAATGCAATTATTTCTGGAAAGGGCAGGGGGTGTCTTACTTTCCCACCAAGATGGAAAAGGCCATTAAGAGGGCTCCACTGAGACAGAAGGGAAGGAGCATGGAAGTGGGAAAATACCAGACTACTTAGAAAATCTCAATGCAGGGGTCCTGGATTTGGGGACTTCACAAAACAATGTGTGCCTCTCTACCCTCTCCAAATGCTTTCCTTAGAAAGTGGCGTGTGTGCAGAGCATCAATGACCTCCTTAACTCTCTGGCTTCCATCTGGCTCCAACCAATGCTGAATATGGTAACATTCAGCTACTCTGTGGCAAGCTGACTACATTGGACCTTCCCATCATGGTGGGAGCAGCGCTTTGCTCTCATTGGGATACACACATATCTCAGATAGGGGTCTGCCTTCCCTGGCAAGTACCAGGAAGCAGAATGCAATTGTAAGATCTAGGCTCTGGCATCAGGCTCCCTTGCCAAAATTCTGGCCCGGCCATCTGGGTCACTACCTTAGAGATGGCCGTAGGGATTGAAGGGATTACCCATGTGTATGCTCATTACTATTCCAGGCATTTTCTATCATTTTGCAGGCACATGTCTGTTAACTTCTTACGGATCTATGTCACGGGTAATATTATTCCCATTTTGGGGATGAGCAAGTTGAGACTTTGGTGAAGAAATTTGGTTAAGGGAGTAGAACCCTAGGTCTGTCTGTGATTAGCCTCTATGTAGGACAGTCTCTTCAGGCTGCATATCCTAGACACGCCATACCAGGTACTTGGAAATATACTACATCATTTAATGACATGCCCACATTATATACATACGACAATGGGTCTGGACATAACCATATGTGTGAGTGTGTTATGTGTGTTTAAAGAACAACCATTTCAGTAGACATCAAGCAGCAAACAAGGTGTAGTGCTACCAACTGAGTATAAACAACTTTTGCAGAATATAAATAATATTCAGACAAAGACACTGAGTGAAACAAGACAGAAACAAGACCTCTCCATAATCGTATCCAAACCATATTAGAGATAAAGTACACTCTGCAACCACAAAAATAACTCATAATTAACCTTTGTTCCTTTACTAGTGACAACTTTAGCCCCATTTTAATCCTTTTGCCTCCTGAATAACAATTACCAAGACACTTAACAATAGGGTTGTTCCTCCATCCTAAAAGCATCCCATCTCGAACTAGCCTCCACTTCCCTAAATCATCTTTAGAATTGCCCAACAAGCCCCCCCATCCCATGGGAAACCTCTCTCAATTTCCTCTTACTGAGACACTCCCAACTCCCCCAGTGTGGGCCTTTCCCTTCTCTTGATATAGAAAGTTAAACAAACCTGACCTTGTTCCTCCAGGAGTGTTCCCAGATCTTTGGCTAGTGGAGCTTTGGACACAAACACACACACACACACACACACACACACACACACACACTTTAAAGGGTTAAATAGTGTATTCAAAGATGAAACTCACTGTACAACAATATCACCCACCTCATGCAACTTCCATCAGAAGACAGAAGGCTGGATCACTCTTCCAGATTCCAATCTCTTTGCACAGATTCTCTGATCTGTACAAAGCCTACTCCAGAATCCCTGAACTTTGAAGCAATGTTCAAGTTCCTCTAGGAAAGCCCTAATTTCCCAGCACCTGGCTCTAGCAGTAAACTCCTGGGCCTAAGAGATTACAGACATCTGAAGAGGGACTGGGCTTTAAGAACTCAGAACTCAAACACACAAGGAGATGCCAATTGCAGCCACTGAAGCAAGACAGGAAACCAGAACCTGTCCCATGACGAAGAGGTGTAAGAGCTCTGGTTTGAAAAGGGGATTCTTGACGTAGCTCTGCCATTTTGGCCAGAGGGACCTCAAGTAGGTCATTTCACTCAAGATACCCAATGTCCTAATCTGAGCTGCTAAAGCCCCCATACTGACCTGAACACACACACACACACACACACACACACACACACACACACCCCACACCCAGGAGGGGCTGGAAGGGGTCAACAACTCCACCCTAATCACTCTTAAGTGCTCATGCTTCTAATTTAGATAGCATTTGAAGAACTCACCAGATAAAAAAACAGTTTGAAAAATCACCACACTAGCTAAATCTGTGGTACCCACAATTTATGTCAAGAAAGGACAAAATCCAATGATCAGACAAAAAGAAAACAAAATATTCAGTCAATTCTTCAAAACTTTAAGGTCAAGGGGGCACAGTGGGTTAAAGCCTCTGCCTTTGGCTCAGCTCATGATTCCAGGGTCCTGGGATCTAGCCCTGCATTGGGCTCTCTGCTCAGCAGGGTGCCTGCTTCCTCCTCTCTCTCTTTTTCTCTCTCTTCCTGCCTCTCTGCCTACTTGTGATCTGTATCTGTCAAATAAATTTAAAAAAAATAAAATCTTTAAAACAAACAAACAAAAATTTAAGGTCAAATGTCTGATGACCTTGCCCAAAGAAGTGCGGGCTGAAGATCCTCTAGGGAATTTCTTAAGGTAGGGAACCTTAAGAAAAGTCTGATTGATGGGTGGATTATAACATAGCATAAATATGCCACTTCCATTTTAACAGTTAAGTAAGAACGTTCAACACCATCATCCAAAGGAGATAAGTAATATTGGGATTTCTGATAGCACGGGGATATGGAGAGATATGAGAAGCTATGTTTCTGCTTCCAGGCCCTAAATATGCACCCAGGGCTATTGATGCATCAGGCTGGTGGGGTTAAGGCCCCAGACCGCAGGGGGCAGCAGTTAGGGCATTAGATCCAGAGCCTTTGGGATCATGGTAGAGGGGGAAATGTGGAGAAGAAGCAGATGTACATCTGTGATGCAAATTAGACAGAAGAGGGAAATGTAAGTGTGGGGTGGAGGACTGGGGGAAGGAGCTGGGACCCACTGGCCAGAGGATCCTGCCAAGTCTGGAGAGCAAGTGGGGTGCTTGCCAATCACTCCTCTCTCTGCAGACAGCTAATTTGTCCAGCAGAAAGAAACAAAACACACAAACTCTGTTTCCATGGGCTTTCTATTTTTGTTTTTCATATCTTTTAAAATCATGGAAAAAAGGCACATATACACAGGAAAATGCAAAAATGACTAATGTATGGCTCAGTGAACCCACACAGACTGAACACACAACTGGACCAGCTCCCAGATGAGGAGACAGAGCATTGCCAGCCTCCACCCTCAAGCCTACTTCCCCAAACTTCCTTCCAGACTCAGACCGCTCTGCATCCTGCCTCTAACACCATATATTAATGTTTCTTGTTTCCAAACGTTATGTAACTGGACTCAGCACAAGTATACGCACTCTTTAGTGCCTGGATTCTTAGGCTGAAAAATATATTTGTGTGATTCATTCCTGTTATTGTAAATAGTTGTATTTTGTTTATTCTCATTCTTGTTGTATGGCACCATGTGCATATCACACAAATCAGTCATCAGTTCTACCACTGATGAACAGTCATCGTTCTACCACTGATTTCCATTTGGGGGCTCTTATGAATAACACTGCTAGGAGCATTCTAGGATATGTCCCTTGATGCACAAATGTATGCATTCCTATTGGGTTTGTTCCTAGGAGTAGAATTCCTGGATCATATTATACATAAAAGCTAAAAAGGCCACGGACTCAGGCATTGCTGGTGCTGCTTTATTAGATGTAATTAAAGAGTGTACCAAAGTGTCATACCAAATTCACCTACACAGTGGAGCATGAGACCCTGTGGGCTTTTTAGTTTTGAACCTCGAAGTCATCGAAAAAGAAAAAGGAAGTGGAAGGGAAAGAGAGAAGGAAAAAGGGGAGGGGGGGAGAAGAGGGAGGGAGGAAGAAGACAAAGAAGAGAGGGAGGAATAACTAGTAGCAGTGACTCTATAAAAAGGTAAAAATGGCTTCTCTTCTTTCTTCAGGTCACTGGAGGATATGTGCTTTGGCCTATTTCAAAGGCTCTGAGAGGAAAGCACATGCACAGTGTTTCTTGTTGTAGGGGTCTGGCTTCTGGGAGTGGGGAAGATGATGATAGTTATTGAATTATCTAACTGTACTTGGGACATGTCACTCTAGCAAGTGACAGCACCTCTAGAGACCAAGGCAGCATGCACTTCTGCCCTTAGGGATACCAAAGATTTCTTCTGACATGTAGTTTAGGCAGGTCAGATGTACCAATGATATGGTTCACAGACTAAGAAGGGATGACTTTGTCAGTGATTGTTCCATCGACCTCCAAGCCACTTCAAGGACCGACAGGAGACAGGAGCTGGGATGACTTCTATCATGCTTCAAATACCAAAGAGGGAGGATAGGAGGGACCAGCGTAAGACAAGAAACCAACAAAGAATAAAGTTGTGTGTACTTTTGATTTCTACCCCCAGTAAACTGGCCATGAAATAGTTACCCCAAGAGGAGTCATCAAACAGAACTAAACCAGCAGCCCAGGCTAATGATGACTTGGTAACTTGGCTGAGCCCAGAGTTTACAAAGCAGGAAAACCTTAGCAATTATTCCCGTCAACAGGACTCTGACAATGATGGAGATTCATAGCTGCGTCTTGGTAGCCGCTACCACACGTGGAAGCGGTAGAAGCCAGAGCCAAGGTAAAACATTTCAGTTTGCTGGGTGTGTATACATTCTGTTTCCTTCTCAAGATTAAACACATTCTCCCCCAAGCGCCTCTGCTGACAGCCTTCTGGGTGCAAATGGTATGGGATGTCTGTATTCAATGTCCGTTTCACGTTGAAAGGAGAGTAAAAATAAGATCATATTTTTAGAAGCTGGGAGAGACAGACTGGACTGGTTGAGAGTGAAAGCACATTCCAGAAACCAAGCTAACAGATGCTTCTCTTAAATGCAAATATTCCATCAAATCACAGGAAAGTTATGTGCTGTCTGAGAATGGACAACAACTAAGAATGTTCAGTCCCATCTTAGTTCTTTTCTCCATATTTCTAAACAAATTCAGGAGAGACCATAAGACTTTTAAAATAAATTAATTAATTAAATAAAAGATGGTCTTACAAGTGGCTGGAATGGATCACTTCCTGGAGTCCAGGAGACAAACCAGATACATGCCTTTCAAGAAAATGGCTTTGGGGAATGAGGCAAGAATTCCTGTTGCAAAATATACCCTAAATGGCAGGAAGGAAGCATGGTGTTTATTGGTAAGTACGAGTATGCACCTTCTCATCCACATTTTTTTTGACATTTTGTTTCTAGATCTAAACAATCCAATGTAAAAATACTTACTGAGTTCCTACTATGTACAGATGCAATACTAAAATAAACAAAAATGCCAATTAATTGAAGAACCAAAGATAAGAGAGATCCTCCTCTCCCAGGAACCCAAAGCCCAGCAAAGGAGACACATATGACCCATGACAACACCACATGGCAAGGAGGGAACTACACAGGTGGTTACGAACTACATTGAGCCATGATGCCAAAAGCATGGACTTTGGAGCTCCCATCCTGTCTTGGTCACTTACCATCTGAGTACCTGGAAGAAATGTTATTCCTCCATGTTCTTACAAGAATTAAATAGATTCAGTCAGGTACAAGGAGCCCTCAGTTGGTAGTTGGCACAGAGAAAACACACAACAAATGTCAGTCTTTCTGCTGAATTATCTGTGGTCAACTGATACCACCAGGAGTCCCACCTAAGATTGGCAGCTACATTTCTTAACACTCCTTTCCCTCAGAGGCTCCAGGTTTCAATTGAGAAAGTCTCATAGCGAGTGAGAAGAGTTGCATGGGGAGGCAGAAGTAAAAGCAGAGGTAATAGTTCTGAGGAAGGCATGTTGTCAAACTCAGCAGTTTTGTAGAATGTGGCTATTTAGCAGACCTCATCTCGAGCTTATACTTTGGCAGGCAGATGTGGTGGTTTCTCAGACATCTCTGAGAATTCCCATCTTTCCAGTTGTACCCTGCAAGTGACTGTCTCTCCTCCTTCCCCTCCAGCCTTCAGACTGCTGTTCCCCCAGCTACCCCACATTCATGTAAACCCCAATTCCTGTTTCTTGTAACACAGTGAGTTTTTTGTATTAACCAAACCCAGAATGACACATTTTTCATCCCAAAGGCATGAATAATGAGAAATAATAAGGTGTATTTGTCAGGTGGTGGGGTGGGGCACCTGGATGGCTTAGTTGGTTAAGCGTCTGACTCTTGGTTCCAGCTCAGGTCATGACCTTAGGGGCATGGGATAAAGCCCCATATCAGGCTCTGCACTGGGCGCAGAGTCTGCTTGAGATTCTCTCTCTTCCTCCATCCCTCCCCCCACTCAGGTTCTCTCTTTTTTTTTTCTCTCTCTCTCTCTCTCAAATAAATAAAATCTTAAAACAAAATTTTAAAAAATGTGTATCTGGGGACTGGGTCACCGTCCAACATAGTTGCCAAACACTAATATATTTTGGACCCACGTCATAACCAGGTAATTCTGAAAACTGTTTAGAGAATGTATATATGCATCTGAGAGCTATGTGTTAATGTCTTCACAGTACTTAGGGTAGAAGAGTGCAGGACTCCTGGAGGCTGAAAACAATGCTGAGCACACTCCTACACTCACATTCAGAAGTTTATTCGCCATTCCTTTGCTGTGATGCTACTCCTGGATCTACAGTCCTGCTATGGATCTGTTGGGCTCAGCAGGGCTCAGCTCCAGGTACCAAGCTGGGTTTGGTCCTGCTGTGTGCTTTTCATTCTGTTACCTGAAAAAAGGAGGTACAGCTACTTTATAGGGGCATGTCAACTGAATAAGTCAGTTTTTTTTTTTTATTGTTGCATCTGTGCTTTTTTTTTCTTTTTTCTTTTTTTTTTAATTTTATTTTTTATAAACATATAATATATTTTTATCTCCAGGGGTACAGGTCTGTGAATCGCCAGGTTTACACATTTCACAGCACTCACCATAGCACATACCCTCCCCACTGTCCATACCCCCCCCCCCCCTCCCAACCACCCTCCCCCCATCAACCCTCAGTTTGTTTTGTGAGATTAAGAGTCACTTATGGTTTGTCTCCCTCCCAATCCCATCTTATTTCATTTACCCTTCTCCTACCCCCTTAACCCCCCATGTTGAATCTCCTCTCCCTCATATCAGGGAGATCATATGATAGTTGTCTTTCTCTGATTGATTTGAATAAGTCAGTTCTGTTGCAACAATGCTGCATAACAAACAGAACAATCAATCTCACATTCCTGGGATTCTATGTCTAGCTTTTGCTATTAAGTAAATTAAACCTCATAATCAACCCCCTTCCCAGTTTCTAATTCTCAGTGCAAGCTGGCATGGTGACTCAAAAAAAGATTTAAAAAAAAAAACAGAACAGTGATATTTGTGCTTCTAAACCATTGATCTCCCAAATGAGACACTTCTTTACTTCAATATGTAAGCTGATACTTACTTTTTTTTTCAAAAATATAGAAAAGGTCTTAGCCTTCTAATGGTTAATACATGGAACGACATGAGGTCTTCAATAGATCCATATGCCAGTCATGTCCCCAGGGATCCAGAAGGAAGGATGGGAATTCTATGATACAGAAGGGTTAGTAGTGATTTTTATATAGTTTATACCTATTTAAAATAAACATTTATATCTATTATTATTAATGATGGATGTAACCCTAAATTATATTTTTGTCTTAAGATTTTTGCAGTACTTCTCAGCTGGAGTTCCAAGAAAATAAGTCTTAATGCCCTAAAACATTCACTGAATGTAATCGATTACTTTCTCCCTATGCCTCTTAGAATGGTACCGACTAGCTTTGCACCTTCCTTGGAGGAATTCAGGAAAATCGCTCGAATCACCATGGGTTTCATTAAGTTGAGAATGGCTGAATGAAGCCATCATTTTAGTGAGACATTTTTTAATAGCACCAAAACTGAGAAGACAAATAATAATATCTTTCATTGATGTTTAAAGCTCTGTCCAGTACTGTACAAAATTTCAAAAATATTTTTATTTATTAGTGAGGAACAAAAAGTCACATAGCTTTGGAAGAACATTTGCCTTCCTACAACAATAAAAAAATGGCAAAATAAAATGCGTGGAATACAATATGGTAACAAATGAAAATGCATCTTTTTTTTAATCAGGGTACAGTTTAATGACTTAGACAAATACTTACACCCACCACCCAATCAAAATATGGAATTTAAATGCATCTTTTTGTTAGCAAACACCACTGGAATACTCACAGAAAACACTATGGGAGAAACAAGCATTTAAACAACCATGCAGAGCCAGAGGTTGTAAATAGATCAAATACAGATGTTTCTAACAAGTTTTAGCTTGCCAGATTGGTTTCAATAATGAAATCCACAAAAAGTACTTTTGGTGAGTCATTATAGTAAAGATGAGCAAAGAAAGATATAATCTCAACAATTGAGTTCTTTATTAAATACAAGGGTTTATGAGATTAAAAAAGAATTCTGGGGTAAGGCTGCCAAGATAATACTACATGTGAGACACACTCACTTACTGCCTCATTCACAGGCCAACTCTTCAAGCAAGTATGTTGCAGCCAGAAGTGTGCCAAGGACTATAGAATGTCAAGGATGTTGGCAAATTTATAAGATTAAGACCTTTAAAATCAACAGAATTTTTATTATATTTTATAATAGAAGAGAACTGTTAATGACTGAATGTGTTCCCCCAAAATTCATATGTCGAAGTGTGAACCCACAGTGTGATATTTTGGAGGTAGGGCCTTCTTTGGGAGATTATTAGATTTAGATGAAGTCACAAGGATGGGGCACTTATAATGGGACTAGTGCCCTTGTAAGACAATCAAGAGCCCTGAGTCTGTGTGTGTGTGTGTGTGTGTGTGTGTGTGTGTGTGTGTGTGCGCGCACGCGCGTGTGTGTGTGTGTGTGTGTATGTGTCTCTCTCTCTCTCAGCAAACATCAAGGAGAGGCCATGTAAGCACACAGCAAGATGGTGGCCATCTATAAGCCAGCAAGTAGGCTCTCGCCAGACACTAAATCAGGCAGCATCTTGGTTTTGGACTTCCAATCTCCTGTGACTGTAAGAAATAAATTTCTGCTGTTTAATAAGCTACCCAGTCCATGGTATCTTGTTATAGCAGCCAGAGCAGACTAAGGGATTGACTTTGAAACTTTTTTGTGCCACATACAGATTGTATATTATGTCACAGCAAAGTACTTAAAAGATGTGACAGACTTAAGATGAGTTATATACTTTTCTTTTACAAAAAGACAAGTGTTTCAGATTTGCTGCCCTTTCCTGAGATGACAAGTGACTGTCACTGTTCTGCTATCTAACAAGTATTTCTTTTTAAAAGAAGTGTCATGCCTGTCCATTCAAGGTAAAGATGACATTTAAACAAAGAAGGAAAAGAAACTGCTTTCTTAAAGAAATGTGTGTCATGAAGACAGCATTTTATAAAAGACATTTGGAACATTCTCAACATTATATGATTAAAAAAATAATATGTGTTATCTGTAAAAAGTCTATACATTCTAAAGTCTTGGAAACATTTTATAACCTGTTAAACAGTCTTCCAAATGATGAGTGTCAGTGCCTTAGAAACAATTTGCTCAAAATATATAAGTGTAACACCCTCTGATTAGTTTGCAAGAACAGCTAAAGTTCATCAAGAAAAAATGCAATTTGCTAGAAACATTTTAACAAAAATCTTTGCAAAGTTGGTGGGCAGATTGAAAGTTGTAGATTGTGATTTGGTAGGTATTTAATTTAATTCAATTTAGCATGAAATGGCTACCATTAAACTAATTTTTTATTTCATATATATGGTTTGACAATGTATATATTTGTGTGGCATCTAATGGCCAAAAGTCTCATGGCTGCCCTGAGACAGGAGCTAGCATCCCATAACCCATCTATCATCTACCACTGCTTGGGTAAATTAGGACCTGGGGGTAGTAACTGGAACCCAGGAAGCCAAGAACCTTGTGCCTCACTTCTTGATGGACCTGGGAACTGAAAAGACTTGTTCCATGCTTATGGGGCCTAAGACAGAGGAGACATTGTGATAGCATTTGGAAGTGGGGTCTTTGGGAGCTTAATAGGTTTAGGTAAGGTAATAAGATTGGGACACTATGATGGGATTGTACTTATAAGAAGAGGAAGAAATCCAGAGCTCTCTTACAGAGTGTCTAGGTAGATAGGCCAAGACAACCTCAGAGACCCCTTGCACAATGATAGGAAGACTATCATTTTTTTTTTTTTGTATGGCAGGGAGAAGGATCCAGTAGTCGGGTTGAAGGAGGACACTGAGATGGAATGGGACAGGGGAAGGACAGGAATGGGAAGGCAATGACCTACATGAATCAATGATCACGGGCCAGATGGAATGAAGCATGTGGCAGAGAAACAAAAACAACAGAAAATGAAATATTCCTCTAAAAAAGGGAAAAGTCAGCTTTCCACCAATGTTGGCAAAGACCCAGTTCTTCCCCTGTGTGTTTCTTTCCTGGGTTGCTCTTTTACTACTCACACAAAACACTTCACTTCTGGTCACCAGATGCATGGTTTCTCCCCACACCAAGCAATTTTCTGTGACACCAGCTGGATGTCCTACAATTTAACCCAATTCTAATACAGTCTACCAGGAGAAAGTGTCATATCCCACAGGTTAAGGATTCAGTCCCACAAGTCTGCTCCCACCTTATTTCAGATCAATTGCAAGGAGTAGGTCCCCAGGTTACCCACGTCTTCTGTTTGATTTGGCTACAAATCAGAGGTTCCCATGGCCCCTTCCTCAGATTTAGTTAATTTGCTGGTGTAGCTTACAGGACTCAGGGAAATGCTTATATTTACCAGTTTATTAAAGAATATGATAAAAGATACAGATGAACAACCAGATGGAAAAATAAGTAAGGCATGGTCCAGGAGGGGCCTGAGTGCAAAAGCTTCTGTCCTCCTGGAGAGAAGTATGTCACCCTCCTGGTGTGGACATGTTTGCCAACCTGGAGGCTTTCTGAAACCTTTCTGACCCCTCCTGGGATTTCAGGGAGGCTTCCTCACATAGGTGTGATGGATCATTGAGTCCATTTCCAGCCCTTCTCCATTCTCAAGAGAATGGTGTATGAGGCTGAGAATTCCAAGCTTCTAACCATGGTTTATTCTTTCTAGTAACCAGCCCCCATTCAGGAACCATCTGAGAGCCCAGCCAGAGTTACCTCAATAGAATAAAAGACACTCCTATCACCCAGGAAATTACAAACATATCGGGAACAGGAACCGAGGTCAAAAGGACCAAACATTAGAATAAGAGATACTCTTTGTGCTCTTATCACTTAGGGAATAACAAGAGTTTTAGGAGCTCTGTGTCAGGAACCAGAAGCAAAAACCAATATATGTATTTCTTATTATAAATCACAATATCACAGCCTCCCTTCTCTGCTCACCTCTGGACACTCTGGTGCTCTGCAGCTTCCCAGAACTTAGATGCAATCCTGAAATAAAAAGGAGGAAAAACCCTGAAATGAACGATACAAATGTCCCACCACTGAGCCAAATGCAAAAGAGAAATTAATTCAGTTAAAGACAAGCAAGCAAAGTTGCATTTCTTGTTCATTTGATTGTGTGGCTTGAGATTGCAAAGGCTTCTCCTTCTAATGCAGGAGTTCCATCTTTCATCTTGAACAAGAATCCCTTGGGAGCACAGATTAAAAGGACAACTACACTAAGAGCTTTTACAAAACACATTTGGCTTGGAATCAAGGAAAAGGAGTGTGATACTAAAGTAGAAGTGAGAGGATGGGTCCTCATTTTTTTTTTTAGGTACAACGGCTTTATCACAAGTGCCTCAAAGCTATCAATTCTCTTCTCTTACCCCTACATTGGACTTCAAAATTTTCCAAAATAAATGCAGTTTTTGATTAGAACAGACAGCTTTTGAGAGCTAAAAAATCAGGGTCATGGAGTTCCCATAGATCTTCCCATCTTGCCTGGCAATATTTCCACTGGCGAGAGAACAGCACAAAAGCAGCCATAATCAGAAGTATTGATTCTAGTGCTGAAAACATTGTTCATCAGTCTCTGAAATTATATTGTCAAGCAAGGAAGGCAAATAGAACAAGCATTCTTGTTGATTGCAGCTATAAAAATGAATGAGGTGTTATGGACCATGGATTTTTCAGGGAACTCACTTCCGTCTTCTCAAAATATCTTCCTCTAGATACCCACTTTTCATCTTTGAAAATTCAGCGGCATGGTTATCTGCTTTGTGAGCTCCACAGCTGAGCACACGTGCTCTAGTGCAAGGATTTTGCAAATAATTTCTAGGACATTTCCTGATTTTTTAGATACTTCTTGGAAGCTTCCTGAAAGCACAAGTTCCTAGTGAACAGGTACATGGGCTAGCAGGCAGCTACCTTCCTTCGCCAAGTTATAGGTGACAATAATTAGAACTGAGTCATATATGGGGAGACAATGATAAATAAGATGAAATCCTTGTGGTTTTTGTTTTGTTTTGTTTTGTTTTGTTTTGTTTTTTAACTTACAGTCTATCAGGGAATACAAACACATAGACAAACTCCTGCAACATCACAGAAGGAAGGCTAGGGTAGCAGTAATCTCACATGTTAGAGAAGCACAAGGAGGAGTCTCACAGGGATAAGAAACGCTTCCCAGACAAGGTAGCATCTATTCCAAGTCATAAAGGTTAAAAGGGAATTTCTTGGCAGAGCAAATAGAATGGACAAAGGCTGAGAGGCTTTTGAGACTTTTGGGGATCTGAAAAATGTTCAGTACCATGGAGGAGGTACATTAGACTTTATTCCAAGAGGGTTTACTGAGGTACAATTCACGCGCAATAAAATAAACTATTCTTAGTGCACAGTTCTGAGTTTTGACAGATGCATATAATGATGTAACCATCACCACCATCAAGATATATTAGAGTTTCATCACCCCTAATTACCCTCCTTTGTAGACAATCACCTCCTCTGACTCTTAGCCCCTGGAAACCACTGATCAGTTTGGTCCCTATGGTTTGTCTTTGTCTTTCCCAGAATCATGCAAATGGAATTATACTACGTGTATCCTTGTGTGTCTCTCTTCTTTCACTTAGTGTCTCTCTTCTTTCATGTAGCATAATTCATTTGAGATGCATACATGTTGTCGTGTATATATACATGAACTTTTTTTAACTCAATTTATTTTTTAATTCAATAAACATTTTTTTAAAGATTTTACCTATTTATTTGACACAGAGAGAGATCACAAGTAGGCAGAGAGAGAGAGGGAGAAGCAGGCTCCCCGCTGAGCTGAGAGTCCAGTGCGGGGCCCGATCCCAGGATCATGACCTAAGCCAAAGGCCACCACCAGGTGCCCCTAATTCAACAAACATTTATTGAGGCCTATTGTGAATGTTTTGAGAGATGAAATAAACTAAAAATTTAAAATTTTAGTCCCATTTCTTGATACTCCAGAGTACTGAGCCCAGTACCTAATTGGTACTCAGCAAGTATTAGGGAAGTTACAAAACAGGACATGGGCCTGTGCTAGCAGGAATATATTCTTTCAATTATTCTGCTTAGTGAGCCATTTGCATGTTTTTCTGGAATTGATCTTTCAGATGGGTTGATGGCTCTTTATTTTTTTATTATGTTATATTAGTCACCATAGAGTACATCATTAGTTTTTGATGTAGTGTTCCATGATTCATTGTTTGTGCATTAAAGCTATGGACATTTGACATTTACACTAACCATCTGATCCTAAAAATCTAAATTATAATAAAGTTTTAATCACCAAGAAGAACTCTCAGTGGTGATTCTGGCAAGATGGTTGCTTACATGCATGGCTATTCACCTCCCTTCCCTCTCTCCATCTGGAATGGCACAACTAGAAATGTGCAACAAAAATCACCCTTAAACAGAAGGTCTTTGTCTATCCCTCCTCATTTTGATGCCTTGTGGTCCTTAGAAAGCCTGCCTAATCCACAGATTATTGTGAACTTGGAGGGCTGATATACAATGAAATGTATTGACAGCAGTCCCTGTGGATGGGTGAGTGCTGTCATTTGTCTCCAAAGAGACCTTGGGACCGAGTTTCCTCCCATTTTCCAGCAGAGTGAACACTTTTCCAGGATTTTCACCATCACACCATAGAAGAAAAAACTGCCAGTTGAGACACCAAAGCTATAACCTCTCCAAATTCTAAGGGAATATACACTCATAAATAGATAAAAGGAGAACCATTTAAGGGTGCAGTGCTCACTCTTGGCTAATTCACTCAATCACCTAAAGATCTTTAAAAAGCTACCTACTGATGCCCAAATCCCAACCCTAGAGATTCTTCATCAATTGGTTTCTCTGTGTCTGGGACATTGGGATTTTAAAAACCTTCTTAGAATGATACTCATGTTGCCCATGGTTAAGAACCATTGAATTAAGGAAATTCAGCAACCTGAGGGAGAAGACTAAGTTTAAAAAGGAGAACACAAGAGGAGGAGCAGGACAGCGGAGGAGTATGAGACCTAAATATCATTAGGTTCCAGGAGTCCAGCTAGTTACCAAACCATTCTGAACACCTACAAACTCAACAGGAGAGAGAAGATAAGAAGAGCAGCAATTCTAGGAACAGAAAATGGACGACTTTCTGGAAGGTAGGATGTGTGGAGAAGTGAATCCTAGGCAATATATGGGAAGATAGACCATGGGGGGGGTGGGGAGGGACTGGCTTCCTGGCAAGTGGTAGAGTAGCGTAGCATAAAATAGGAACTTTTAAAAGACTGCTCCACTGAGGGATGTCACTCCAGAGGCTAAGCAGGGGGTGGAGCCCTCACAGGGACAGTGTGGTCTCAGGACTGTGGGGTCACAGAAAGAGTGGAGGTGTCTGAGAATGGCAGAGTTGCCAGGTATCAGAGTGGGGAAGTCAGCTTCAGAGATGGAGTTGAGCAGTGAACTCTCAGCTCAGGGTTACTTTAAACCATGATCCAAAGCACAGTTGGCCCAATGCTCTTTGAGCAAGGACCCCACAAGTGGCAGATCTGGGGAGACCCACCTTCCTTATCCAGAAGAAATGGCACAGGACCATGCATCAGGAATCTGCTGGGCTTGGAAACTCCAAACGGGGCCATGCACCAGAGAAAGAAACACTCGGTCACAGGTTGGGTGAGCTCAGAGTGCGGCTGGAGACCAGGGAGACAGGAGGGATTGCCTGCTTTTCTCTGAGGGTGCACTGAGGAGTGGGGCCCTGAGCTCTCGGCTCCTCTGGGCCAGAGATTGGGAGGCTGCCATCTTCATTCCCATCCTCCCTAGCTGTAAGGAAAGCATTCAGAAAACAAAAGCTCCAGAGAGCAAACCCAAGCAGATTACTTAGGCTGGCCCCTGGCAAGGGTGGTGCAATTCCACCTTGGCAAAGACATTTGAGAATCTCTGCAACAGGCTCCTCCCCCAGAAGATCAGCAAGAACATCCCACCGAGACCAAGTTCACCAATCAATGAGAACTGTGGAACTCCCTAGTGAGGGGAAAGGAACACATAGAATTCATGGCTTTTTCCCCATGATCTTCTAATCTTTCAAAGTTAAAATTTTTTAATTTCACTTTTTTCTTATTCTATTTTTTTAATCTTTCCTCTTTCCTATTTTAACTTCTTAACTATTTTATCCTATCAATATCTTTTTAAAAATCTATTTTAATTTTCATTGTTATAGTCATATTTTATCCATTGTATTTAACCTTATTTTTTGTATACATATAGGGCTTTTTTTCTTTAAAATTCTGGGATACAATTTTTTCTAATAGATCAAAATATACCCTAAATCTAGCACGTGGTTTGTTCTAGTCTCCAGCCTGATCACATTCTTTCCTATTTTTTTTTCTTTTCTTTTTTCAACCAACTTATCTTGTCAATTCCTTTTTAAATTTTCATCTTTACAGTTATGTTCTATCCCTTCATCCCTTGGGAGGTAGTTTCTTCTAACAGACCAAAATACACCCAAAATGAAGTGTTTGGCTCTGTTCTAGTCAGTATATATATATATGTTATATATTTGTTATATGCGTGGCTCTGTTCTATTCACCAGTCTATATTTTTTTTCTTTACTCCCCCTTTATTCTCCCATCCAGTTTCAGGTCTCTTTTGATTTGCTTAGTGTATTTTTTCTGGGTCATTGCTATCTTTTTAGTATTTTGTTCTCTCATTTATCTATTCTTATCTGTATAAAATGACAAGGTGGAAAAACTCACCACAAAAAAAAAAAAAAAAAGAAAGAAAGAAAGAAAGAACAAGAGGCAGTACTGACGGCTAAGGACCTAATCAATATGGACATTAGTAAGATGTCAGAACTAGAGTTCAGAATGTCAATTATCAAGGTGCTAGCTGGGCTCAAAAAAATCATGGAAGATATTAAGAGAATCCCTTTCTGGAGATATAAAAGAATCAAAAACTAAAAGTTGAAATCAAAAAAGCTATTAATGATGTGCAATCAAAAATGGAGGCTTACTGCTAGGACAAATGAGGCAGAAGAGAGAACTAGTGATAAAGAAGACCAAATGATGGAGAATAAAGAAGCTGAGAAAACAACAAACTACTGGACCACGAGGGGAGAATTCGAGAGATAAGTGATACCATAAGACAAAACAATATTAGAATAATTGGGATCCCAGAAGAAGAAGAATGAGAGACAGGGGCAGAAGGCATATTGGAGCAAATTATAGTAGATAATTTCCCTAATTTGGCAAAGGGAACAAGTATCAAAATCCAGGAGGCACAGAGAACTCCCTCATAATCAATAAAAATAGGTCCACATCCCATCATCTAATAGTAAAACTTATAAGTCACAGTGACAAAGAAAAAATCCAAAAATCAGCTTGGGACAATAGGTCTATAACATACAATGGTAGAAATATTAGATTGGCAGTAGACCTACCCACAGAGACCTGGAAGGCCAGAAAGGATTGGCATGATATATTCAGAGCACTAAATGAGAAAAATATGCAGCCAAGAATACTATATCCAGCTACTCTGTCATTGAAAAAATAGAAGGAGAGATAAAAAGCTTCCAGGACAAACAAAAACTAAAAGAATTTGCAAGTGCCAAACCAGCCCTATAGGAAATATTGAAAGGGGTCCTCTAAGCAAAGAGAGAGCATAAAAGTAACAGACCAGAAATGAGACAATACACAATAACAGTCACCTTGCAAGCAATACAATGGCACTAAATTCATATCTTTCAATAATTACCCTGCATGTAAATGGGCCAAATTCCCCAATCAAAAGACACAGAGTATCAGAATGGATTAAAAAAAAATAAGACCCATCAATATGCTGTCTACAAGAAACTCATTTTAGACCCAAAGACACCTCGGAATTAAAGTGAGGGAGTGGAAAAAATTTACCATGCTGATGGACATCAAAAGAAAGCTGGGGTGGTAATCCTTATATCAGATAAATTAGATTTTAAGTCAAAGACTATAATAAGAGATGAGGAAGGACACTATAGCATATTTAAAGGGTCTATCCAACAAGAAGATCTAATAATTTTAAATATCTATGCCCCTTAGATGGGAACAGCCAATTATATAAACAAATTAATAACAAAATCAAACAAACACATCAATGATAATACAACAATAGTAGGGGACTTTAACATCCCCCTCACTGAAATGGACAGATCATCTAAGCAAAGGAAATAAGGGCTTGAAATGACACATTGGACCAGATGGACATCACAGATAAATACAGAACATTCCATCCCTGTAGCCCTGGGGCAAATAATACATTATATATCAATATAAAAATAATTTAAAAAATAAATAATAAACAAATAGAACACATGACTACTATTAAAATAGAGCTAATGGAAGAAACAGATGAACTTAAACAAAAAGCAAATGAGAACTCCCAAGGGCATTCAATTTAGCACAGAACAAAAAAAAAAAATCTAGAACTAAAATACTTATTTCTGAAATCACAAATGCAGTAGACTAACAGAGGGGAGAATACTCTCTGTTGGAACCAAGTTATTATTTTGCAAGGTCAAGTGTTAGAAATGTTTTATAAATGATGTGGAATCCAAAGAATTAAAAAAGAGATGTGGAAGACAGACTGGGATATGTGAATGTGAATAATACATGTTTACTAGAAAGGGAAAGGGGAACAGATGAGGAAGTAATAAATAAAGAAATCATAAAATAAAATTTGGGGGGCACCTGGGTGGCTCAGTGGATTAAAGCCTCTGCCTTCGGCTCAGGTCATGATCCCAGGATTCTGGGATCGAGCCCCGCATCAGGCTCTCTGCTCGGCAGGGAGCCTGCTTCCTCCTCTCTCTCTCTGCCTGCCTCTCTGCCTACTTGTGATCTCTGTCAAATAAAATAAAATAAAAATCTAAAAAGAAAAAAAATAAATAAAAATAAATAAAATTTGGGTAGAAAAATGTTTGAGTCTTCAGGTTAAGGGAGAGGCAAAGCCCCAAGTAAAATTAATCATTATTTAAAAAAAAAAATCCAGACTTCCAGTAACATTTCCTGATGAAATTTTGAAATCCAGTTAGAGAAAAGAAAATATTACATGCTTATTGAAAGAAATGACAGACTCCTTTCAAAAGAAAAAAGATAGGCTGGCATCAGACACTCTAGTCTGCCACACTGGAGGTAAGACTGTGGGAAAATATTTAAAGATGACTGAATGAGGACAACATTCCAAGAATCTTATACCCAGCCACAAGATCAATCACCTGTCAAGGAAAGATAATTGTAAGTAAGCAGAGCCTCAGAAAGTCTACAAAAAAATATAGCTAATTCCTGTATCAAACTATTCCAAACCATAGTAAAAGATGAAAAAATTTTCCAAATCCATTCAATGAACCTATCTTAGCCACACTGGCAAAGCCTTATACAGGAAGTACAAAATAAAACAAAACAAAGAAATTCCAAGCAAACTTTATTTGTGAATGTAAAGGCAAAAAAATTATAAGTGAAATATTGACAAATTGAATTCATCAGTATATTAAAAGGATGATGAACTATGACCACAGAGGATTTATTCCAAGAATTATGATTCAATTCCCAGATGAATATGTTTTTGGTGGATAAGTTGACATCAAAAGGAATTTAGGCAACGTAAATCAAAATCCCAGTGGAATTTCTTGCAGGTATAGTCAAGCTGATTCTAAAATAGAAAAGGCAAAGGAATTAGATAGCCAAGTTATTTTTTAAAAGAAGAATGAATTAGAGGATTCACATTACTTGACTTTAACACAAACATTTTAAAAAGCTGTGGTAATTAAGGCAGTAGAACAAAATGAGAGTCCAAATACAGACTCACCAAAATGGCTGCTGACTTATGGGAAACTGGGAGGAACAAAACTGAATTTCAAAAGCAACCCAGTAGAGGAAGGACAGTCTTCAAAAAGTGGCAATCTGACATCTACATGCAAAAAATTGAACACGAATCTAAGCCACACATCTTAGACAAAAATAAACTCAAAATGGGTCATAATTCTAAGTGTAAAATGTGGAGCTATAAAACTTTTAGAAGAAACTATAGATGAACATCTTTTTCTGATTTTCTACTTGATTTATTTCACTCAGAGAGGACACAAACTGAGAAGCTCTGGACTCTGGAAAACAAACTGAGGGTTACAGAAGGGAGGGGGAAAGGGGAAAGACTTACCTGGGTGATGGGTATTAATGAGGGCACATGTTGTGATGAGCACTGGGTGTTACATGCAACTAATGAATAATTGAACACCTCATCAAAAACTATATGTTGGCTAACCAAACACAATAAATAAATAAATTAATTAATTAATCAAATTTTAAAAATATTTTTATTTTATTATTTTTTTGTGACTCTTTTTTTTAATTTAATTTTTTATAAACATATAATATATTTTTATCCCCAGGGATACAGGTCTGTGAATCGCCCGGTATACACACTTCACAGCACTCACCATAGCACATACCCTCCCCAATGTCGATAACCCCACCCCCCCTCTCCCAAACCCCCTCCCCCCACCAACCCTCAGTTTGTTTTGTGAGATTAAGAGTCACTTATGGTTCGTCTCCCTCTCAATCCCATCTTGTTACATTTACTCTTCTCCTACCCCCTTAACCCCCCATGTTGCATCTCCTCTCCCTCATATCAGGGAGATCATATGATAGTTGTCTTTCTCCGATTGACTTATTTCGCTAAGCATGATACCCTCTAGTTCCATCCACGTCGTCGCAAATGGCAAGATTTCATTTCTTTTGATGGCTGCATAGTAGTCCATTGTGTATATATACCACATCTTCTTTATCCATTCATCTGTTGATGGACATCTAGGTTCTTTCCATAGTTTGGCTATTGTAGACATTGCTGCTATAAACATTCGGGTGCACGTGCCCCTTTGGATCACTACGTTTGTATCTTTAGGGTAAATACCCAGCAGTGCAATTGCTGAGTCATAGGGTAGTTCTATTTTCAGCATTTTGAGGAACCTCCATGCTGTTTTCCAGAGTGGTTGCACCAGCTTGCATTCCCACCAACAGTGTAGGAGGGTTCCCCTTTCTCCGCATCCTCGCCAGCATCTGTCGTTTCCTGACCTGTTAATTTTAGCCATTCTGACTGGTGTGAGGTGATATCTCATTGTGGTTTTGATTTGTATTTCCCTGATGCCGAGTGATGTGGAGCACTTTTTCATGTGTCTGTTGGCCATCTGGATGTCTTCTTTGCAGAAATGTCTGTTCATGTCCTCTGCCCATTTCTTGATTGGATTATTTGTTCTTTGGGTGTTGAGTTTGCTAAGTTCTTTATAGATTTTGGACACTAGCCCTTTATCTGATATGTCGTTTGCAAATATCTTCTCCCATTCTGTCAGTTGTCTTCTGGTTGTGTTAACTGTTTCCTTTGCTGTGCAAAAGCTTTTGATCTTGATAAAATCCCAATAGTTCATACTTGCTTCCCTTGCCTTTGGTGATGTTCCTAGGAAGATGTTGCTGCGGCTGAGGTCGAAGAGGTTGCTGCCTGTGTTCTCCTCAAGGATTTTGATGGATTCCTTTCTCACATTGAGATCCTTCATCCATTTTGAATCTATTTTCGTGTGTGGTGTAAGGAAATGATCCAATTTCATTTTTCTGCATGTGGCTGTCCAATTTTCCCAACACCATTTATTGAAGAGGCTGTCTTTTTTCCATTGGACATTCTTTCCTGCTTTGTCGAAGATGAGTTGACCATAGAGTTGAGGGTCTATTTCTGGGCTCTCTATTCTGTTCCATTGATCTGTGTGTCTGTTTTTGTGCCAGTACCCAGCTGTCTTGATGATGACAGCTTTGTAAAAGAGCTTGAAGTCCGGAATTGTGATGCCACCGACTTTGGCTTTCTTTTTCAATATTGCTTTGGCTATTCGAGGTCTTTTCTGGTTCCATATAAATTTTAGGATTATTTGTTCCATTTCTTTGAAAAAAACGGATGGTACTTTGATAGGAATTGCATTAAATGTGTAGATTGCTTTAGGTAGCATAGACATTTTCACAATATTTATTCTTCCAATCCAGGAGCATGGAACATTTTTCCATTTCTTTGTGTCTTCCTCAATTTCTTTCATGAGTACTTTATAGTTTTCTGTGTATAGATTCTTAGTCTCTTTGGTTAGGTTTATTCCTAGGTATCTTATAGTTTTGGGTGCAATTGTAAATGGGATGGACTCCTTAATTTCTCTTTCTTCTGTCTTGTTGTTGGTGTAGAGAAATGCAACTGATTTCTGTGCATTGATTTTATATCCTGACACTTTACTGAATTCCTGTACAAGTTCTAGCAGTTTTGGAGTGGAGTCTTTTGGGTTTTCCACATATAGTATCATATCATCTGAGAAGAGTGATAGTTTGACTTCTTCTTTGCCGATTTGGATGCCTTTAATTTCCTTTTGTTGTCTGATTGCTGAGGCTAGGACTTCTAGTACTATGTTGAATAGCAGTGGTGATAACGGACATCCCTGCCGTGTTCCTGACCTTAGCGGAAAAGCTTTCAGTTTTTCTCCATTGAGAATGATATTTGCGGTGGGTTTTTCATAGATGGCTTTGATAATATTGAGGTATGTGCCCTCTATCCCTACACTTTGAAGAGTTTTGATCAGGAAGGGATGCTGTACTTTGTCAAACGCTTTCTCAGCATCTATGGAGAGTATCATATGGTTCTTGTTCTTTCTTTTATTAATGTGTTGTATCACATTGATTGATTTGCAGATGTTGAACCAACCTTGCAGCCCAGGAATAAATCCCACTTGGTCATGGTGAATAATCCTTTTAATGTACTGTTGAATCCTATTGGCTAGTATTTTGGCAAGAATTTTCACATCTGTGTTCATCAAGGATGTTGGTCTGTAGTTCTCTTTTTTGATGGGATCCTTGTCTGGTTTTGGGATCAAGGTGATGCTGGCCTCATAAAATGAGTTTGGAAGTTTTCCTTC
>NW_019154090.1:43484660-43568369 GCF_002288905.1 Enhydra lutris kenyoni | reverse complement strand
TGAACCGTTGTGTTTTCATTATCATTTGTTTCCATGAATTTTTTCAATTCTTCTTTAATTTCCTGGTTGACCCATTCATTCTTTAGAAGGATGCTGTTCAGTCTCCATGTATTTGGGTTCTTTCCAAATTTCCTCTTGTGATTGAGTTCTAGCTTCAGAGCATTGTGGTCTGAAAATATGCAGGGAATGATCCCAGTCTTTTGATACCAGTTGAGACCTGATTTTGGACCCAGGATGTGCTCTATTCTGGAGAATGTTCCATGTGCACTAGAGAAGAATGTGTATTCCGTTGCTTTGGGATGAAATGTTCTGAATATATCTGTGATGTCCATCTGGTCCAGTGTGTCATTTAAGGCCTTTATTTCCTTGTTGATCTTTTGCTTGGATGATCTGTCCATTTCAGTGAGGGGAGTGTTAAAATCCCCTACTATTATTGTATTATTGTCGATGTGTTTCTTTGATTTTGTTATTAATTGGTTTGTATAGTTGGCTGCTCCCACGTTACGGGCATAGATATTTAAAATTGTTAGATCTTCTTGTTGGACAGATCTTTTGAGTATGATATAGTGTCCTTCCTCATCTCTTATTATAGTCTTTGGCTTAAAATCTACTTGATCTGATATAAGGATTGCCACTCCTGCTTTCTTCTGATGTCCATTAGCATGGTAAATTCTTTTCCACCCCCTCACTTTAAATCTGGAGGTGTCTTCGGGTTTAAGATGAGTTTCTTGTAGGCAACATATAGATGGGTTTTGTTTTTTTATCCATTCTGATACCCTGTGTCTTTTGATTGAGGCATTTAGCCCATTAACATTCAGGGTAACTATTGAGACATATGAATTTAGTGCCATTGTATTGCCTGTAAGGTGACTGTTATTGTATATTGCCTCTGTTTCTTTCTGATCTACTACTTTTAGGGTCTCTCTTTGCTTAGAGGACCCCTTTCAATATTTCCTGTAGAGCTGGTTTGGTATTTGCAAATTCTTTCAGTTTTTGTTTGTCCTGGAAGCTTTTAATCTCTCCTTCTATTTTCAATGATAGCCTAGCTGGATATAGTATTCTTGGCTGCATGTTTTTCTCGTTTAGTACTCTGAATATATCATGCCAGCTCTTTCTGGCCTGCTAGGTCTCTGTGGATAAGTCTGCTGCCAATCTAATATTTTTACATTGTATGTTACAGACTTCTTTTCCCGGGCTGCTTTCCGGATCTTCTCTTTGTCACTAAGACTTACAAATTTTACTATTAGGTGACGGGGTGTGGACCTATTCTTATTGATTTTGAGGGGGGTTCTCTGCACCTCCTGGATTTTGATGCTTGTTCCCTTTGCCATATTGGGGAAATTCTCTCCAATAATTCTCTCCAATATACCTTCTACTCCCTCTCTCTTTCCTCTTCTTCTGGAATCCCAATTATTCTAATGTTGTTTCGTCTTATGGTGTCACTTATCTCTCGAATTCTCCCCTCGTGGTCCAGTAGCTGTTTGTCCCTCTTTTGCTCAGCTTCTTTATTCTCTGTCATTTGGTCTTCTATATCGCTAATTCTTTCTTCTGCCTCATTAATCCTAGCAGTCAGAGCCTCCATTTTTGTTTGCACCTCATTAATAGCTTTTTTGATTTCAACTTGGTTAGGTTTTAGTTCTTTTATTTCTCCAGAAAGGGCTTTTATATCTCCTGAGAGGGTTTCTCTAATATCTTCCATGCCTTTTTCGAGCCCGGCTAGAACCTTGAGAATCGTCATTCTGAACTTTGGATCTGACATATTACCAATGTCTGTATTGATTAGGTCCCTAGCTTTTGGTACTGCCTCTTGTTCTTTTTTTTGTGGTGAATTTTTCCCGCCTTGTCATTTTGTCCAGATAAGAGTATATGAAGGAGTAAGTGAAATACTAAAAGGGTGGCAATAACCCCAGGAAAATATGCTTTAGCCAAATCAGAAGAGATCCCAAATCGTGAGGGGGGAGAAAGGTTCAGAAAGAGGTTCAGAAAGAAAAAACAAAAAACAAAAACAATTAAAAAAAAGAAAACAAATTAAGAAAAAATATTAAAAAGAAATATATATATATATATATATATATATATATATATATATATTAGATAAACTAGTTAAAAAACGTTAAAAAAGAAAACGGTAAAAGTTAAAAAAAATTTGGCAGAAGAAGAGAAAAAAAAATTGAAAAAGAAAAAAAAATTAAATTAACTGCAAGGCTAAAGAATCATAGGGAGAAAGCCATGAGTTCCGTGCTTTGCTTTCTCCTCCTCTGGAATTCCGCTGCTCTCCTTGGTATTGAAACTGCACTCCTTGGTAGGTGAACTTGGTCCTGGCTGGATTTCTTGTTGATCTTCCGGGGGAGGGGCCTGTTGTACTGATTCTGAAGTGTCTTTGCCCCAGGCGGAGTTGCACCGCCCTTACCAGGGGCCGGGCTGAGTAATCTGCTCGGGTTTGCTTTCGGGAGCTTTTGTTCCCTGAGCTCTTTCTGTAGAATTCTGGAGGACTGGAATGAAGATGGCGGCCTCCCGGTCTCCGGCCCGGAGGAGCCGAGAGTCCGGGGCCCCACTCCTCAGTGCGCCCTCAGAGAACAGCGCCCGATTACTCCCGTCACCCTGGCCTCTGGCCATGCTCCGAGCTGACCGAGCCTGTGACCGGTTCAAAGTAACTCCAAGTTTAGCGCTCACTCCTTGGCTCTGTCTCTGTAGCCGGCTTCCCCAGTCTAATACCTGTAAGCTCTGCGACACTCAGACACCCCCGATCCTTCTGTGACCCTGCGGGACCTGAGGCCACACTGACCCCGCCTGGGCTTCACCCCAGTTAAGCCTCTGGAGCGATGTCCCTCAGCGGAACAGTCTTTTAAAAGTCCTGATTTTGCACTCCGTTGCTCCGCCGCTTGCCGGGAGCCGGCCCCTACCCCCGCGGTCTATCTTCCCGTTGCTTTGGTTTCACTTCTCCGCCAGTCCTACCTTTCAGAAAGTGGTTGATTTTCTGTTTCTAGAATTGCTGTTCTTCTTCTCTTCAATCTCCCCTTGGATTTGTAGGTGTTTGCAATCTTTAGATAAGCTATCTAGCTGATCTCCCGCTACTTGAAGTAGTCTCAGCCTGCTACTTCTCCGCCATCTTGACTCCTCCTGGACCACATCTTCTTTATTCATTCATCTGCTGAAGGGCATCTTGGCTCCTTCTACAGTTCGGCTATTGTGAACATTGCTGCTATGAACATTGGAGTGCATGTGCCCCTTCTTTTCACTACATCTGTATCTTTGGAGAAATAGAAACAATTATCAGAAATTATTATCAACAACTGTATGTCAATAAATTAAGCAGCCCCAAAGAAATGGATGCCTTCCTGGAAACCTATAAACTATCAAGACTGAAACAGGAAGAAATTGACAACCTGAATAGACCAATAACCAGGAACAAAATTGAAGCAGTGATCAAACACCTCCCCAAAAAACAAGAGTCCAGGGCCTGATGGATTCCCAAGGGAATTCTACCAAAAAAAGAAATTCTTCTTCAATAAAGAAGTAATACTTATTATCCTGAAGCTGTTTTAAAAAATAGAAACAGAAGGAAAACTTCTAAACTCATTCTATGAGGCCAGCATTACCTTGATCCACAAACCAGGCAAAGACCTCATCCAAAAGGAGAATTACAGACCATTATCCTGGATGTATATGAAAATATACAAAATTCTCAACAAAGTCCTAGCCAATAGGTTCCAACAGTGCATTAAAAGGATTATTGGCCACAACCATGTGGGATTTATTCCTGGGATGAAAGGGTGGTTAAACTTTCACAAATCAATCAGTGTAATAAAACACATTAATAAGAGAAGAGACAAGAAACATATGATCCTTTCCATTGATGCAGCATTTGACCAAATACAGCAGCCTTTCCTGATTAAAACTCTTCAGAGTGTAGGGACAGAGGGAACATTTCTCAAATTCATAAAAACCATTCATGAAAAGCCCACAGGGAATATCATTCTCAATGGAGAAAAGCTGAGAGCTTTTTCCTTAAGATCAGGGACACTACAAGGATGCCCATGCTCACCAGTCTTGTTCAATATAGTACTAGCATCAGCAGCCAGACAACAACAGCAACAATAAAAATGTATTCACATGAGCGAAGAAGTCATACCCTCTCTCTTCACAGATGACATGATACTAGATGTGAAAAATCCAAAAGACTCCACCCCAAATTACTAGAAGTCATACAGCAATTCAATAATGTGGCAGGATACAAAATCAATGCACAAAAATCATTTTGCTTTTCTATATACTAACAATGTAACTGTAGAAAGAGAAATTAGGGCATCGATTCTATTTACAATAACATCAAAAAACCATAAGATGCTTTGGAATAAACCTAACCAAAGAGGTAATGGATCTATACTCTAGAAACTGTAGAACAATTATGAAATAAATTGAAGAAGACACAAAAAGATGGAAAAACATTCCATGCTCATGAATTGGAAGAATAAACATTGTTAAAATGTCTATGCTGCCCAGAGCAATATATACTTTCAACACCATCCTGATCAAAATACCAATGACATTTTTCAAAGACCTGGAATAAACAGTCCTAAAATTTGTATGAAACCAGAAAATACCACAAATTGCCAAGGAAATGTTGAAAAAGAAAAACTAAAGCTAGGGGCATGGTGTTGCCTGATTTCAAGCTATATTACAAAGCTGTGATCATAAGACAGCATGGTACTGGAACAAAAACAGATGCATAGATCAACGGAACAGACTAGAGAGCCCAGATATGGACCCTCGACTCTATGGTCACCTAATCTATGACAAAGAAGGAAAAAATATGCAATGGAAAAAAGACAGTCTCTTCAATAAATGGTGCTGGGAAAATTGAACAGATATATACAGAAGAATGAAACTCGACCAATCTCTTACACCATACACAAAGATAAACTCAAAATGGATGAAAGACCTCAATGTGATACAGATATCCATCAAAATTCTAGAGGAGAACATAGCCAGTTACCTCTTCGACATAGGCCACAGCAACCTCTTTCATGACACGTCTCCAAAGGCAAGGAAAGCAAAAGCGAAAATGAACTTTTGGGACTTCATCAAGATAAAAAGGTTCTGCACAACGAAGGAAACAGTCAACAAAATGAAGAGGCAAACCACAGAATGGGAGAAGATATTTGCAAATGCCACTGCAGATAAAGGGCTGGTGTCCAAGAACTATGAAGAACCTCTCAAACTCAACATCCAAAAAACAACTAATCAAATGAAATAAATAAATAAATAAATAAATAAATAAATAAATAAATAAATGAGTGAAGACATGAACAGACACTTCTCCAAGGAAGATGTTGGAATGGCAAAAATTAACAAGGTAGGAAATAACAAATGTTGGAGGGGATGTGGAGAAAGGGGAACCCTCTTACACTGCTATTGGGATTGCAAGCTGGTGCAGCCACTTTGGAAAATAGTGCAGAGATTCCTGAAAAAGTTAAAAATAGAGCTATCCTATGACCTAGCAATTGCATTACTAGGTATTTACCCCAAAGATACAGCAATGGTTTTTTCTACAACAATGTTCCTTAGTTATTACTTTTTACCCCCATTCCTCCTGCTAAGGGTAAGGAAGTTTCATTTATCTCAATGACAGTATAAACTTGGTCATTTCAGATTGAACTTGATCTTTTCCCTGGGGAGCTTCCAAAACCAGCAGCCAAAGGGGTGGGGAAGTGGGCATACCCAGCACTGAGGGGTCAACAGGAGCCCCCTAGACCATGGTCAGCATCTGCTCGTTCTGGTGTCTTTGGAGCTACACATCCCTGCCTTGTTCTTGGCCACTGCCATGTTGCCAGCAAGCATGGGTTGATGGTCCACATGCTCCTTGTCCTCCCCACTGAGGACACCATCAAATCTGCATGTATCTCAGGAAACCTGGCAGGACACCTCAGAACACTTCCGTAAGTCTACTTAACCGCTGAAAAGCCTCACTGGAAATCTACCTGCAGGGAACCTGTTTTGCCCTGCCCTGCCTTGAGATTCCCAGTCTTCATGGGGCATCACAGGTTTTTGTAGAAACTCAGTCTGAGCATTGGCTGCTATTATTCTCCACATTCCTGCCACAGCAGTCTTTCCCTGGAGAGGGCCGGGGAGGTCGGGGAGGGGGGGTTGGTGTTCAAGTGTATGTGTGTGTGTGTGCATGTGCACATGTGTGCCAACACCCTCTTGATTTTCTCCTACCCCAAAGTCATACTTGTCCTCAGACTCAGCATTCTCTATCCTCAGGGAGGTTCCTCAGCACACCAAACCCTTTTCAGGAACAAAATGCTATTTATTAAGCACTTTGCCAAGCACGGAGTAAATTCTTTCTGCATGATAATTCCTTTCGTCCTCACAATAAAATCAATGCCAATAGTATTTTCATTTTACAGTTGAGGAAACTTAGTCCTAGACAGATCATGTAGCCTTCCCCAGGCCCCACAGCTAATGAGTAGTGAGACTGAGTCAAGCCCAGGTATTTCCAGGCCTTGTTCATGGTCACGCCGGCTCTGCTCCTTCACAAGAAACAGCAACTCCGGGAAAGCCCACTCTTAGCCAGCCTGAATTGGGCTTGGTTAAGTGGCATGCAATTGTGATGGATGCTGTTTGTCTACCCCGACCCTCCATCAGGCCAAGGTGCATGCTTGCCCAGCCATCTGAAAGCTGGCTGGCAGCTCCCACCCACGTTCACACCCTTCCCAAAATTGGCAATGGTGGGAATATCAAGCCCAGCCCCTATGCTTTTACCCAGCCCTTATGCAAAGCCTCCATGGGACTGGCTGAGGACTTTGTCGACAATGTGGAATGCCAATCACCCCTCTGGCCACCCTACTCCCCAAGGAGCTGTACCTAAGAGCACATCTCCAGCTCAGGGTCTGTCCAGGTATCACCCAAAGACAGTGGTCCTGCAAGCAGATGATCCCTCTTTGAGGGTATCTGGGAAATAGGCCATCTGCCCCAGGGGCCTGGGGTTCTTTATAGATCTTAGATTCCATCCCTTTATCTGTAGTGTCCTGGATCTGGGAAGAGGGCTCATTAGCTAGTTCTGCTGGGAGCTTAAGGGGCAGTCTGGGCTTCTTCCTGTCCCACCAAGGAGGCTGATGGGTGCCATGCTTCTCAGGATGTGTTCTGCAGATTCTACTCCCCACACCTTAGACAGCAGGCAGCACCTGACCTTAAATCTGGAATGAATCCCCAAGGATTGCAAGCTCACAGCCCATGAGGGAGGAATGTGGAGGAGGTCAAGAGGCCTCCCCTAAAAACGTTTGGGGCCAGGACAATGAGCCTGCTGGGCCCGAGATTTATGTTGGAGACCTGTGGTTGGCACAGATGAGTGGTGTGAATTTGGGCAATGGCTCACCCTCCCTCTTTGCCACCCTTCCATGAGGGATGAGGGGTTGTAAAAGGAACATGTGCTCTGGGAGTCTTCCTGCAAGGGCAGGGGACATTCCAGGTCATTCTCCTCCCTCCTCCCTTTTCCCCCTCCCCCTCAATTAAGCCTCAATTAGGAGGAGAAAACACAGAAACGAGTGATCTGTCCCAGGGACTTGGGTCCAGACAGTCATAGATAAGCTGAGACACATGACCTCCAGCAGCCCCAAAGGACTCCTAAGTAAAGTCTGGGCCACATGACGGAAAATATTATTCAGCTGAGACTTTAAATAGCTGGTGCATCTGGGGCTGAAAGGTGGCCAGCAGAGGTGGCCAGGGCAGCCAGCCCCCAAATGTGGGGGCCTGAGAAGGTTGCTGAATCACCCCACAGTCTCCTGGTATCCCAGGGTCCTAGGAGCTCCCCTCAGGACCAACTGGCTTTGCTCAGAGCTTCCCAAGAAGACACAGCTCCGCCCGCCTCTCATGCTTCCTCAGCAATGGTTGGGTTACAACCTTTATTCATGCCGCTGTGCTATCCTGAAAGTCAGGGTGCATCAGAAAAATGTGCAATGCTGTTAGACCACAGATTGCCAGGTTTCACCCCAGATTCCTGACTCAGTGGGTCTGGGTGGGGCCTGGGAATTCCCATTTCTCACAGGCTCCTAGGACATCCTGCTGCTTCTGCCCATGTTCTGCACTTGAGGCCAGAGGTTCTCAGCCTTGGCTTTATGTTTGAACAGGCCAGGGAGATTTAACAATCCCGTTGGGGTGGGGGGCACACCCTAGGTGAATCAAACCCGATTTTATGGGGGTTGGACCCCTATTTTTTAAAGCTCCTCAGATGATCGTAATGTGCAGCCCAAGTTGACACCCACTGCCCAGGAGTCAAGATGACACGTTGGAGTAAACCAGCACCAGGCAGTGTAACATGGTGACCAGTGGAGGGGTAGAGACAACGGGCCTCACTAACATCTCCAAGAGCCACTGAATCCCAACTAGAAGTAGTACCCCTGAGATCCAGAAGTTTCCTAGGCAAAGCTTGATGTCAGGGGCCTACTAAAGAAGACCACATTTGTATTCTTGACTCCTTACGATGGGTACCAGCAGCTGCACTGGGAGCCTTGAGAAAGGCAGCATCTCAGACCCCACCACAGAGTTAACCAATCCAAATCTATGCTTGAACAATATCCCCTGGTGATTCCTGTGCACTTCAAAGTTTGAGAAGCACTGATCTGTGGTGGGACCTCAGTTGGGGCTGGGAGGCAAAACCGGCTCAAATGCAAGGTTGTCTCCAGGGGCCATATCAAGAGCTCCCCAAGTCCAGAGAGCCCTGGAAAGCAGGGGTGCTCCCTTTTTATACACAAATCACCCGGCAAGCTGTGTGTTTTATACATAAAATCACCGAAGGAAACCCCCAACTTTCCCTCTCTCTATCCAATGACCTGGCTGAACCCTCAAACCTGAGACCATCATGTCCACCACACCTGGATGGAGTTACAGCCTTGTCCTAGCCAGAGCCTAGCACAGAGGTCTTGAGCATGGCCAATACACTAGGATTACCCAGGCAGCTTTAAAATCTCTTGACTAATCAAAACCACAGTGAGATACCACCTCACACCAGTCAGAATGGCTAAAATTAACAAGTCAGGAAATGACAGATGTTGGCAAGGATACGGAGAAAGGCAAGGATACAGAGAAAGGAGAACCCTCCTACACTGTTGCATTACACTGGGAATGCAAGCTGGTGCAGCACTCTGGAAAACAGTATGGAGGTTCCTCAGAAAGTTGAAAATAGAACTAACATACAACCCAGAAATCACACTACTGGGTATTTACCCTAAAGATACAAATGTAGTGATCCAAACGGGCACATGCACCCCAATGTTCATAGCAGCAATGTTCACAATAGCCAAACCATGGAAAGAAGCTGGATGTCTATCAACAGATGAACGGACAAAGAAGATGTGGTACACACTCACACACACAGACACACACACACACACACACACAAAGGAATACTATGCAGCCATCAAAAGAAATGAAATCTTGCCATTTGCAACGACATGGATGGAACTAGAGGGTATTATGCTGAGTGAAATAAGTCAATCAGAGAAAGACAACTGTCATATGATCTCCCTGCTATGAGGAATTTGAGAGGCAGGGCAAGGGGGTCATGGGGGAACGGGAGGGGAAAAAATGAGACAAGATATAACTGGGGAGGGAGACAAACCATAAGAGACTCTTCATCTCAGGAAACAAACTGAGGGTTGCTGGGGGTGGGAAGTAGGGATAGAGTGGCTGGGTTATGGACCTTGGAGAGGGTATGTGCTATGGTGAGCACTGTGAATTGTGTAAGACTGATGATTCACAGACCTGTACCTCTGAACCAAATAATACATTATATTTTAATAAAAATAAAAATTAATTGATAAAATAAAATAAAATCTCTTGACTGCCCAGGGTACACCCAGACCAATTACATCAGAAGTTCTGGGATAGGGTCCAGGTGTCAGGACTTTAAAACTCCCCAGGCAATTCCAGTTGGAACCAGGAAGAGCCCTACAGTAATCTTCCATATCCTCTCCCTTGATCTACCGCTCACAGCCTTTGATTCCCTGCCTGTCCATCCTTCACCACTGCCACGAAGCTGGACCCTGGATTCTCCTGTTGGAAAGATACTGTGAGCTTCTTGTCAGAGAGGGAATAGTATTCTGCACACAAAGCAAATTTGGCTATCTTTGCTGAGCCTGCAAAACTGTGAGCAAGCTACAGCCCTCCAATTGTTTTAGTTTTATCTAATTTTTCTGCAAAATACACATAAGCTCAAGCAGCTGCTGCTATCAGAGCATAGCTGGGACACCAGCAGAGGCCACCAGGCCACTAGCATCAAGAAGACCAAGGCCAGAACAAATTCCCGCATGCACATAAGCATCCTGGTTGTCAGTGTAAGAACTCATTTTTATGTTGCACCTTGCATTCTTCTAAAAGTCACTAAGAATAAAGATTTGAAAGGAATTGTTCCATTCCAATGCATATCCTATTCAAATGTCCTTGGATCTCACCAACAAATTTCTGTGCAGTGAGCTAGGCCATATTATGATTTCCATCTGTTGTGAGCTGAAAGCTGACCTCAGTCCTATTCCCAGCTCCTAACCCTGCAACCTGCAGAGATGACTTTATAAGGCAAATGGTGCAATTAAATTAGGGATATTGAGAGGAATCACCTAATCTGGATTATGCTGGTGGGTCCTACATACAATCATATGTATCTTTTATAAGAAAGAAGGACAGATATTGGAGTGATGAGGCCACAAGCCCCCACTGGAAGCTGGAAGAAGCAAAGAGCGTGTTGGAGGTCCTTGGAGAGAGTGTGGTCTTGCCAGCACCTTAGCCCTGTGAAACTGATTTCAGACTCTGGACCCCAGAACTGTGAGCCAACACATTTATTTTGTTTAAAGACATTAGTATGTGGTAATTTGTTACAGCAGCCACAGGAAGTGAACACGGCCCCTTGTCTCCAAATTCATGGTGTATTCCAACATTCCCAGGATGCCAGCCATGGATAAAGTCACTGGGATCCAGGAAGGAATAAGCCAGACGCAGTCCCTCTTCCATGGAGTGCTTATCCCAGGGAGGAAGGCAGCAGCAAGGATTCTCACAAATGTGGAAGTCAAGGCAGAGGCTGGCAAGTGCCGTGAAGGAAATCAAGCAGGGACAGAAGAGAGAGTGCCCAGGGGCAGGGCTGCAGAAGGGTCAGAGGAAGGAAGGCAGGTGACATTGTATATGGTCACCAGATGTGGTCGCCTCTGGGGAGATGATGTGTGAGCTCAGACCCAAATAGGACAAAGAATCCAGGCATGGAAAGATGAGCCCAGGAGGACCCAGGCAGAAGTGACAGTGTTGTGGAGCCCCAAGGCAAGCAGGAGCCTGGCATGCTGGAGAGAGAGCCACAGACACATCAGCAAGGACCTAGTGGGGAGGTGAGGGCAGGAGGTTGAATGGAGACCAAGTAGGAGTGGCCTTTGATTCTAGGGGCACGGGGGTCCAGCAAGCAGTGAGTCAGAAGTGCCCTGGAGTACTTAACACCCTGAGTTTGTTCCCCACATGACACAGAGCAGGAGGGACAAGAAAGGAACAGCCATGACATGCCCAGGTCCAAGGGATTCTTCTGTAGGAAAAAGAAGTGAGAACTTGGGGTCAGGGTTCTTGGCACAGAAGCCAGCTGTTTCCATAGATCTGTCCCAGGTCATCTGCTAACTTATATTACCGAAACTCATCTTTCAGGTCCTGACACGGGGGTCTCGCATAAAGAATGTGTGTTTTTCTAAAGCTCTCCCATGTTTTGCCGATGCTGCTGGCCCGACAGCCATACGGTGAGAGCCACCAATAAGCAGGACGTCAGATAAGGAAGGGCTGGCACTGGAGTCGGCTGGAACTCTGGGCAACTGAATGCTTTCCCCACCATTTCATGAGTATAAAACCCAGGGCATGCAGTGGATGGCTGTTTCCTGGGAGCAGTTGTCCTGTCCATGCCCAGCCCACTGTGCCCAGCCCACTGCTGCTTCTCTGTGGTGATGGATTTCTTTGACCTCATTCCTAAGCCATGGTGAACTAATGCTTTTGTAAAATACAAAGTCATAGGCTTGGACATTGCAGCAATGTTTAAATGCCACAAAAGTTTCTACCTGCTTATCTTGTCACCAACAGGTACCAAAGAGCTCATGGCCTGCCACCAGCCCCTGTGCCACTTTGAGCAGTCCCACCCTAGAGCCCTCATGTCCTCAAGAGGTCTTCCCACGTCTGCTCTGAGCACAGCCCAGCACCTGGCACTAGCTGGGCACCAGGGAGGAGTGGAGTGGACATTTTCTCCAGGACTGCTTTCTGAAAGGAAATGTGAACCTGCTGGAAAAGGACAAGAGAGAGTTGCAGCCTTGTGTCTTTTCACATAAAGGCAAGGGTGGAGGGCAGGCAGAGGCAGACGCCACCCCTCCATCCCTAAGCCCAGTCTTCAGGACATCATTCCCCCATGGCTAGGTCAGATGCTTCTGGAGGCAGCAGGAGGCACTGGGGCTCAAGAGAAGAGCCCTGACAAGACCCACCTGAGGAGAGCTAGGTCACATCTCCAACACAACAACCACAAGGTGTGCCTACATCCCATAGCAGAGTCAGGCCTGCTGGGCCAGGAGCTGAGACCATCAAAGGACCCCCAAATCTGTCTGGGAACTCGGGAATGCTTCTCTTCTGGACTTCTCCTACCTGCTCCCTCCCTGGGCCACCTTGGGGTACTCACTGATCCCTCACCTTCAGGGAAGGCTGAATCCCCAGTCCTGACATCTTTGGCAATGCTGGGTGAGCCCCGGGAAAAGCACAGGAGCCAGGACTGCAATAGAGACGTCACATGAAGTTGAGCTGAGCACCTTGCAGGGAGACCCCTGAGGCCATCTACCCCTCACTGATCACTGCTCCAACGGGCGGGGCTGTGTCTGGAAGCTGGAGCCACAGGGAGTGCACTGAGCAGGGAGAAATGGAAAGCAGAGTCAGCCAAGGCCAGCAGAAGGGTGATTGCTCCTCCAGGGAAGGAAGGGAGCCTTGTCTATTTTGCTTTGATTCTCACTGAATATATGTCCAAACAATAAATCAATTCCTGACGTTTATTGGCCCGGACAACATTGTGATTTTTCACTTGGGCCTTTCCCTGGCCCTCAGCATTTCTCCAGTACTCTCTGAATACCAACTTAAGTGCAAAGCATGAAGGGGTTATAAACCAAAATACATGCTACTCTCAAGGAACTTTTAGGGTCCTGTGGGTTGTATCAGTTAGCTATGACTGCATAACAAATAGCCCCAAGCTCAGAGACTTACAAACCACAATGATTTGGCTTAAAAATACTCATGATGCTGGGGCATCTGGGTGGCTCAGTGGGTTAAGCCTCTGCCTTCGGCTCAGGTCATGATCTCAGGGTCCTAGGATCGAGCCCCGCATCAGGCTCTCTGCTTGCCAGGGAGCCTGTTTCCCCCTCTCTCTCTGCTGCTGCTCTGCCTACTTGAGATCTCTCTCTCTCTCTCCCTGTCAAATAAATAAATAAAATCTTAAAAAAAAATACTCATGATGCTATGGGTGAGGAATTCAGGCAGGGCTCTGTGGGGACAGCTCACCCCTTCTCTGTGTGGTGCCAGCCCCAGGCCAGCTGCTCCAGCTCGCCTGTGTCTGAGCCCTTAGCTGGAATGGCTCACATCTGGATCTGGGTTCTCCTCTCTGTGGCCTCTCTTTTGACATTGGTGTCTCATCCTCCAAGGCCTTTTTCTCCAGGCAGATGGTGTAGACTTCTTCCTATGTGGCAGGATTCCAAAAGAGAAGAAGCAAGCATTTTTTAAAAACGACTGAGGCTGGTCCCATTTCCAGCTGAGAGAGCCAGCCGGCTTTACTTGGTGTCGAATGCAGCCCAGGCATCGGGCATTTAAGTCTCTCCAGGTGCTTCTGTGCTGAGCGGCCAAGGCTAAGGACCCTGGCTCTGGCCCCTCATACTTCCAAGTGTGGTTCATGCTCCAGCAGCAAAGGCTGCTGGGAGTTGGTTGGAAATGCAGAATCTCAAGCCCCTCACAGCAGGTGTTTTGATGTGAGTGGAACGAGGACTGTCACTGAATGTGGCAAATTCAGCCAGAAAGAGCCACACTGGAGCTGCTGCTTGCGTGCTTCTCTTTCTGGACGAGACGCCTTCAGGTGACCCTGCAGAAAGGTGTTCCCAAGGGCCATCGGGAGAAATAAAGATGGGAAGAAATAGGCCTGTTCATTGGAACTTCAGGGAGATGAGAGGACAGAAGAAGGCAGATCATTTGTGCTAGAAGCAGGTAAGGCAGGTGGCAAGGAGATTTAAGGTGCTTCTAGCTTCCTATTGGTGTCAGATCAATGCCTTTATTTCTGTGAAGCAGACACAGTGTGTTCCAAAGTCCTGGCCCTCCACTTCTTTCCCAGGCAGCTGAGGATTTCTGCAGAAAAGTCACACTCCCTTGCAGATGGAAGCCTGCTGGATTCTTCCTTCACCTTCACTCCAATTTGATACCCCCCAGTGTCCAGTCATGGCTCTCTCTGATGCACACCCATGCTCCCCACCCACCCCTGCCCCCACCCAGCCCCTCAATATTTCTCTCCTGCTCCTTTGAGAGTTCCCTCCCATCTCTCTGTCTCAGGTCCTCCAACCCAGCTTGCAAGCCCTGGGCAGTGTCACCCCATCACGATTCTGAATCAGGGGCAGAATGAAGCTCAGTCTCCTTGGGGTGGCACTCGAGGCCTGCCATAGCCTATTCTTCTTCCTCCCCAGTCTAACCCCCACCAGCCTCCTCTTCCCCCATGGCAGGTGCTTGCAGTTCCCTCAACAGGTGGCACTGCTGGAGGATCTGTGACCTCCATGCATGATCATTCCCTCTGCAGGCATAGCCTTCCCTCATCTCAGGGTCACCCAGATGCTTCCTGGGAACACAATGGGGAGAAGGGCGCCCCTGGAGTTTAAACTTGGTGGTACAGCATTTGTGTCCCGAGGTCCAGCTTTGGTGGCTATTGGCCCTTGAAGCCAACTCTGACAAGAGGGCTTCTCAGGAATGCTCCCACCTAGCTTTCCCCAAACCCATGTGTGCCTCTAGAACTACACTGTCCAGTACAAATGCTATGGGACACATGTGACTGCCGAGCACCTGAAATGCAGCAAGTCCCCGTTGAGATGTGCTGGTAAGGATGAAATGCACACCAAATTTCAACAACCTTGTGCAAAAACAGAAAGAATAAAATAGCTCATAAAAAATCTTTACATAGATTAGATGTTGAGATGATATTTTGGATGTATTGCATTAAATAAAATTGAAATTGATTTTACCTGTTCTTCTCTACTGTTTTTATTTTTTTAATAAATTCCTTAGACTCTTTTTTTTAAATATTTTATTTATTTATTTGAGAGAGAGAGCATGAGAGATTGGGGGGGTGGGGGACAGAAGGGGAGAGAGAAACAGACTCTCCACAGAACAGGGAGCCTAATGCCAGGTTCAATCCCAGGACCCTGGGATCATGACCTGAGTCAAAGGCAGACGCTTAACTGATTGAGTCACCCAGGTGCCTCTCTCTTAAATGTGGCTAGGAGAATACTTAAAATTACTTGTGAGGTTCCCTTTTTTCCTGCTGGACTGCACTGTTCTAATGGGTTATTCTCCCTGAACCCCTCTGTATTAGGTGTAATCTAAAGCAAATTATTTAAATTCTCAGAAACTCAATTTCCTTCTCTATAAAATGCAGACAGTGTGATTCCTGTTTTTAAGGGTGAGAAAGGAAGATCATGCACCCAGCATATTATCAGAGCTCTATCAGTGTCACATTAGTTGTATTATAAAGAGAATTAACAGTTATAGTGACCTTAGTGGTCTCAAGGGTTGCATTCACTCCTGACAGAGTTTCACACCATACATGACACGTGATAGTGCTCCATGCTCAGTGGGTATGATGGGAGAGGAGGACATGAGTCGCAGACTAGAGGCTGACTATCTCATTGGCAAGAGCCCCAGTTCTGGTAGATGCTCCATCAGGGAAGGCTTTCCTCCCCCTTCCTCCCTGGTGGTCTAGTGGTCTAGATCTGAATCTACCCAGCTCTAGCATCCACCTGTCTGACCAGAGCACCTGCATCCTTCAGCATCCCCAAAACCTTTTCTCCCAGCCTCCGGCAAATGCTCCTGGAGAGGTGCCGCCCAGCTGGGGTCGTGCAGGGAGCTTCTTCCCCAGGAGTCATGGATCATTCTGCCTGCTTCCATTATTGTCCAAGCTGAGCAACCAAATAGATGATTTTCTCCAGCTACTTCCAGGCCCTTTACAGAAATCTCCAAATATGAACTTCTCCAAATATGAATTTATCTCCAAATATGAGCTTCTAAACCAGTGGCAAATCATTCTGGATAAATGTTAGTTTGATTTCTGGGGAAGAGAATCTCAGGGTTTGTCTGCAGAAAATGGATCAACACCTCTGCTCTGAAACTTGAGTGGGTAGAGCAAGGAAGGGCACAAGCCCTGGAAGCCAGTGCCTTGGGCATAAGCCTGAATTTGCCCTAGGAGTGTGGTTGGGATCTGACTGAGCTGGACTTGAGTTTGCAACATGGCATTGCTGCCCAGTGAGTTCTTCTCCCATCCTGATGAAAGTCAATGGGATTCTAGGTTGGATAGTGTCCATGCATGGCCCAGTCCATTCTGAGGTCTCCAAAGCCACACACCTTCTGGGAAAAGTAGACCCTGCAACACTTTTTATGGAAGTCAGTTTCCTGGCAAAGAACAAGAGTCAGAGGCTGGAAAAGTTTGTAGACACAGCACTCAGAACGCAGGGCACATCCCCCTCGAGACCAATTGCTGCCCAACCAGGGTCTGAGGATTCAGAACCACATCTCGGGGCCATGGGCAGCCATAGTAACCATTAGCCTGATTACCCACTCTAGCCATGGAAGAACTGGAGCCCAGAGATGGGAAGAAACATTCCCAAAGGTGAACTGACTGTGCTGGAACCCACCCCAGATTTCCTGACTCCCAGACCAGTGCCCTAACAGTATCCTTGCAAGAGAAACATCCTTGGCCCTAGCTTCTGTTTGTCAACATACCGATGACAATAAATACAGCCCCGGAATACCTCTCACACCACCTATAATACATTGTTAAAGACTCACTGATCTGAATAGTTGTAGTCCTGGGTCAGTCTGCAAATATCTCAATGGAAGTATTAATTCTCAGTGATTCATATTTTTAGGCAGTGTCTTCCAGGAAGCTGAGAGCTCAACACGCAAGGGATGGTGGGGTTCACAGGGAGTGTTGTATGGAGGGCGACAGAGGAAGAGTCATCATGGGCATGGGGCACCAAGGGCAAAGAATTGAGGGGAGCCCTTTGGAAGCCAGAAGACCAACTGTTGAGTCACTAAGTTGGAAGAGGGAAAGTGGCTTCCTAAATCATGAATAAAGTAATTGGCTCCAATCCTGTGCTCCTCCCTGTATCCATACCCTTGATCTTACAACTTTGCAGTGCCTCCCACTAAGGCAGAGGGGACTTCCTGCCCCTGATTTGGGCTCAGTCACAGCCTTGCTTTTGGCCAATGGGATATGGGCAGAAGTGACAGTGTGTCTGTCCCCAGCCTCTTGGACTTCTGCCATCACCGTAAGCTCAGCACCCTCCCACCGATGGCTGCTATTCGCCCAGTCTGGCATGCAGAATTAACCCAGGTGGAACAGAACCTGAGCCGTGCTGGCAGCAAAGAGTCCAGTGCAGCTGGTCAGGCAGCATGGAGCAGAGCCAGCCTCCAGCGGACCCTGACAGTACAAGGCTGATGCTGGTCAGAGCCCAGTGGTGCCTCACCTTCCAGAGCAATGATGATATTTGAGGGAGAGGAAGCAGCCAATGGATGGGCGATCCAAGCAGGAGGAAGGCCATGAACAAAGGCTTGGGGGTGGGAAAGGACAGTAAAGATTTAAAAAATAAAGAGCTCAGAGCATTGGGAGCAGTGATATCTAAAAATCTTTCTTAGATAACTGAAATGTCCTGTATCTGTGCCAGCCAGTGAGAGAGCCACCAGCCATGTGGGGCAACTGAGGGCTTGAAAGGCAGGTAGTGCTACCGCCCGGACAGTGCAGCTCTGGATGGGTGGATACAGGCAGGGCTCAAGTAGGGTGAGCCTGAAAATCCATTTTGCTCGGTAGAGTGTCTGAGCTCAAGGGGCCCAGCAATTTCATCAGCACTCACTATGGCCAGGCCCTACATGCAGCACTCATCCCAGATTACCTCACTGAAGCTTCTCAGCATCCTCGAACGGTAGTACATGCTATTGACCCATGTTATAGATGAGGAGACTGAGGCACAGGCATGGGAAGTGCTCAGCAGTGTCCCTTGAGGAACAGAGCTGGGCTAGAAGCAAGAAAGACCCCAGTGCCTTTGCATTCACTGCCTCCCCATATCCACACTGGCTGTGTGACAGACAGCTGTGTCCAAAGGCTGCAAAGTCCCTTTTAGGGGGTTTTCCTCTCCAGGGCCTGCCTCCTTACACCCCCAAAAAAGCAGTATCTGAGAAAGGGCTCCCAGTGAGAAGGTGTTTTTATTGTTCAGTTTGTTATTGTTTGCAGAGGTGAGGCAGTCAGCTCATGGAATAGGCCTGGCAGGGCTGATGGGGAAGAAGGTCAACCCAGCGGTGCTTAAGGATCACTGCCATGAGCAACCAGGTGCCTATGACTTGTCCCCTCAAAACGTGGAGGAGGGGTGCCTCCTCCCCCAGGCCCTGTTCCTCAGGACCAGGAGAGCCAAGTGGCTCCTAGCATCCCTCTAGCTGAGGAAGATATCAGCTGATCACCCCTGACCTGATCTCACTGTCACTACCAACAGGGGGAAAAAGAAAGTGGCCATACTCTATGATTCCGCTCACATGAAATGTCCAGAACAGGCAGACTCGTACAGTCTGAGAGCAGATTAGTGTTTGCCAGGCACTGGGGGAGGGGAATGAGTGCTAATGGGTACAGGGTCCTCCATGGACTGAGGACAAGGTTCTGGAGCAAGATAGTGGTAATGGTTGGTGGTGAATTTCATGCTATGTGAATCTTAACCTCAATTTTTTAAAAAGTGGGCTGAGAAGAATGTGGTGACAGAAGAAAAGCATGACCCATGGCCTGGCTCTGCCCTCAGCTGTGGGTCCTACCCTGGGGCAGGCCCTATTTACTACCCCAGCTACAACACCCCCCCTGCTCAGCCATGCTTTCCGTCTTCCACTTGGTATGGCCCAGCTCTGTTCTGCCCGCCAAGGCCCAGCATCACCAATCAGCAATGTCATTTTCAGCCTGGTCCTCTACATGGGGCTGCATCTAGCAAAGGGGACAGTGGGGGTAGGGGTGGGGGGCACAGAGCCGGGACAAAGGAGAATCATACGACAAACCATAGAGAACTTCTCCAGCTGCCAGAATCTAGCCCCTCCATCCTGAAAGAAATCACATGCACCAAAATACTTATATTTAGACAGGAAAAGATTTCACAGGATTTGACAAGGTCACATGATGTCACTTCACTGAAGCGGTTCCAGAGATGACAAAATAAAAGCATCCAGGGAGGTTGGCTTCTCCCTGGAGATATTGAGGAACTTAACACTCACAATGGGAGGAAAGGGGGCTGGGAAGTGTGATTCCAGACACTAGACTCTGCCTGCATGGGGTGGCTTTAGTGACATTGTCCCCTAGTTTGTATCGTGGTCTTAACAGAGACCGTGTGTCACGTCTAAATATAGCTGGGAGACTATTACACAGAATTCTTCAACATGCTGCTCATCGCAGTTGAGACTGGCTTGATTTCACAATCAAATGAAGAGCCTTTTTCACGTCTATGAGTCCTGGACTGACTATTAGTGCCAGCATCTCTGAGAGAGAGGCAACAAGCTCACCCCACACTCAATTTTCCACAGCAGTCTTCCTGTAGGTCTTCCTGGTAAAAAGAAGGAGAAGCCAGCACAAAGCTAAACCATTTCAAGGGAATACCGTGGACCCTAAATCAGTCACCAATCTGGCTTAAGAAGTAAGAAAAGTCTGTGATTATGAGTCTTTCTTTGCATGCTCTCTCATGTGCTAGATTTCTTTCCTGATGTGGAATTAGTTTTGATCTATGAAAGCACATCAGAGAGACTGAGGTTCAAGCCCTGGATTTGCCACATGTTAGCTATGTGTGACTTTGAACAAGTGACTTCCCCTCTCTGTGCCTCAGTTTCTCATCTGAGAAATAACGATAATACTAGCAGCTTTCTCAAAGGGCAATAAGAAGATGAAATGAAATCATTCAGCATCCAAAAATTATTAATTGAGCATTTACTATGTTCTAGAAACTATTCTAGGTGCTCAGGACATGCCAGTGAAGAAAGCAAAGACTCTTGCCCTCATGGAGCTCATGTTCAAGTGTGGATAGATTAACAATAAGCAGTAAACCTAATAAACAAGTAAATTATATAGTATGTTAGAGGTGATAATTGCTGCATAAAAGGGAATATAGAGAAGGTAAGGGAGAAGGGAAATGGCCACATACACTTTGCTGCTTCTCCCAGGGAGAAGTGCAAGCTAATTCCCACCTCCTTGTAGCAGGGCTTCTCTTAGTGACTTGTTGACCAAGAGAAAATGGCAGAGAGTGATCTGGGGATTCCATGGAAAGGCAAGATCAGAAGAAGCATTGTAGCTTCCTTCTGGATCTCTTGGAACATTCTCTCTGGGAGTCCCATTCTACACACTGGTGCTATGTAGGTGCTCTGGTCAACTATCCAGCTGAAATCAGCTTTCCAGTCATACCATCAAGCCCCCATACAAGGGGTGAAGCCATCTGGACCCTCCGGACAGCCCATCTGCACCCTGACAACAACCAGATGACCTGAATTGATGGGTATGGTGCGGAAGAATTGGTCTGCCAAGTCTGGCCTGAATTTCTGACCCACAAAATTATGAGATATGATAAAACCACTCTTTAAATTTTATAAAACTTATTTTAGTAGTTTTAAGCCACTAAGTTTTGGGATCTTTTGTTACATAGCAAGAGAACAGGATGGTAAGTGGGGCTGGGGTATAATGCATATGAAAACACTAGGCCAGTGGCCACAAAATGGCATCAGATATTAGTATCCCTATTAGTATTTTTCACTAGCCTTCCCTCCTTTCAATGAGAACTATTTCAAAGCTTGGGCTTTCTGTTAGGCACCATTCAAATTATGTTTGTGTTTTCATGCATGGGACACAGATTCTGTTTCTCCTCTTGGAGATGATGTCCCAATGAATAAAAGTAGGCAGGGAGAGGCTCAGTCTTCAGAACTGGAGAATGGTAGGATAGGGAATGAGCTCCATTAGGCATGAAGGCATTTATGGGCAGACACTGACTTCCATACTTGAACTTCATCCCCCCTTGCCCCCCCCCACACATACACAATTTCTCACACTCAAAAATTTTCTGACTGCATTTTGAGGGACAGAGGTTTTCCTTGTAATAATACTATTGCACAACTCTTAGGAAAACCATTTCAGTCGTGTGTCTCATTAATCCACACAAAGTTCTCAAGAGGCCACTATGAAGAAACTGTTGATCACACTTAACCAAAAGGACACACTCTCTCTATATATATGTTCTGTTTTGTTCAGTTCCAAATGTTAAAGAAGGAAAACAGTCTCCCAGTACAGAATGGCTACAGCTTTTCCACCTACAAAGTCTGGAATTTTCTTGGAGGAAAATGAAAGATATTACGGTATTGATTAATTAGCCATCTATTCCCAAGGAAGCAGAACCTTAGTAAATGATTCATGCAGTTAAAAGAAGCGAGGAAAAATACCACTCTAAAAGGTAAGTGAACTCAGATAGGTGTTCTAATAAAAACGTAAAGGCCATAGGATGACGAGAGTTATTTGGAGATGCAGATGGAATATAAATGAAGAAAGGTGTGAAAGATGTAATTTAAAATACTAAGTGCCAGCCAGGGGAGGGGGGGAAGTAGGCAGAGAAATCACAGGATTGTAGCTACCTGATGATTAGCTAAATGTTTTACGATGTTGTTTTGATAAAGGGCCTTTATCCCCTGTACCAGATCAAGTGCAGAGCGACATCAGTGCCCTCAGCCTGATGAGGGGCCAAGTCATTTCAAATCCCACCGTGACCATACTGCCACCTGTTGGCAGATATTTGAATTGCAGGCATAGCGTCTGAGAAATTATTCCACCTCTGGGGGTAAATATTTTATAAATTCAACCCTTTATGAGACGTTGTAGTCATCATTGGAGGAGTCACTGAAATTTGTATGCGAAAATATACAATGTGCCCAGTAAGGTTTTTTAAAAGATTTATTTATTTATTTTAGAGAGAGCATGAGCAGGGGGAAGGGCCAAGGGAGAGGGACAGAGTCTCAAGCAGACTACCAGCTGAGCTCAGAGCCCAACATGGGGCTCCATCTCAGGACCCTGAAATCATGACCTGAGCCAAAACCAAGAGCCTGCTGCCTAACTGAGTGAGCCACCCAGGTACTCCCCAGCAAGATGCTTTTAAGCTAGGGTGAGTGTGGTTCCTAGCTCAAAGAAGCTTGGGAAAAGAAGAAATAAATACCTAAGGAAAACAATAATGATAAATTAAGTGCCACTGGAGTTTACAAGAAGGAAATATCCATAGCATGCAGCAGAATTCTTGTTTACCATGATAGGAAAGAGAAGTGGGAATGACTAAGTCAAGCAAAAGCCTAAGTAGTTCTTGATCTCAGTCTCTTCTGCTGGACTCTTACAACAATTTGAGGGAGGAATGGAGAAAAGAGGGGAGGGACCCACTGCTGTGAATGTCTACTATGTTGCTGGAATTTAAAAAGCTATTATCTCGTTTACTTTTCATGGATCCTCTACAAGAAAATATTACTGTCAGAGTATTGACAATCATTAGAAGATAAATATACAGCCAAGTTTCCTGAGTGTGGATTGTAATGTGGATCTGAAAGAGTTGAAGTTTTCATGTCCTTTGCTCTCTCACAAGCCACACTGCTTTCAAACACTGAACCTCTCCTCCAGTTCCAAAAATACTGTGTTATTACATAGAGAGATGCACATAAGTTGGTGTTTTGCCCACATGGTCACTTGTTCCTCATGGAGTGGTCCCATATGGTGAAAAGATATTCTCCTGCTCAGAGGGTTTATGAGTTAGAGGTAGAAATGGAACTGGACCCTGAAGAAGCACAGCTGGCTCTCTGAGAGGTTCAGATCATTAACAGCTTTCTATAGCAGCATGGCTGAATGTATCAGGATACATATCTACCTCTGGAGAAACCTCCTATATTGACAAATTCTGAACCCATCCAGATAATTTCATTCAGCAGGTTGGAAGCAGCATCCAGGGTGCACTCCCCAAGTGATTTGGATGCAGGTAGGTCATGGACAGAAGTTCTGTTCCAGATGCTTCAGATGCAGGATATGAACATCTTTTTCCCAGTAGCCTTGGTCTCTGCTTCCCTGTACACCAAATGCATCACTCACAAGGGATGAGGGGATCTGCCACTTCATAGATGTTTTCCATTATATTTTACTTTGTGTACATCAGGGTCCCTTCAGGAAACAGAAACAACCCCAGACACTTCAAAGAGAGGGAATTCATTACAGGGAAACAGTTGCATAGGTGATGGAACAACTGAGAAGTCACACAATGATTAGTGACAGCTAGAGGTCACTCCACCCTTAGGGTTAGGAGGATAAACACAGGAAATGCTGTTGCTGAAGCTGCAGAAATTGAACCCATAACTGGTCTGAACACTGAGTTTGAGTCAATGGAAGGAGGAGCCATCCAGCAGCAGCAGGAGCAAAGACAGGAAACCAGATGCTTTTCATGTCCCCACTGAGAGATTAAGGTAGAATTCTAGGACCTGATTATTCCTAATGCTTGGACAGCATCTTTTCCACTGGGCCTCAAGGCCAGGTGAGCCTTGGAATTAATTGGTTCCCCACTGGAGATTCTGATGCAATGTCAAAGATGGGGTCTCGAGAGGGGTATTTACAGGTGACTGCAGTGTACATACAGGGTTGAGAACCGATGTGCTAGATCATAAGATCCAAAAGAGTAAGAATATGCGGGGCACCTGGGTGGCTCGGTTGTCTGCCTTTGGCTCAGGTTGTGATCCCAGGGCCCTGGGTTCAAGCCTGGCATTGGACTCCCTGCTCAGCGGGAAGCCTGCCTCTCCCTCTGCCACTCCCCCTGCTTGTTCTCTCTCTCTCTCTCTCTCTCCCTCCCTCCCTCCCTGTTAAATACATACATACATACATACATAAAATCCTTTAAAAAAAAAGAGTCAGGATAAATCTTTGTTTTTTAAAATAATTTTATTTATTTATTTGACAGAGATAGAGAGCACAAGTAGGCAGAGAGGCAGGCAAGAGAGAGGGGGAAGCAGGCTCCCTGCTGAACAGAAAGCCCAATGCAGGGCTCTAGCCCGGGACCCTGAGATCATGACCCGAGCTGAAGGTAGAGGCTTAACCCACTGAGCCACCCAGGTGCCCAAGGATACATCTTTAGTAACACCACAGTGTCTAGCCCAACAGAGATTCATATTAATACATATGCATTAAATGAACAGCAACAACCCAGAGAACTTGTTAGTATCCAGGTAGGCCAGATGGATACTATCTCAGAGCAGAAGAACACCTACATAGAGAGTCAGTAGTCAGGAAAAAGAGAGAAACATGGCTACTAAGGTTAACCCCAAGCAAAATATCTTTCAGCCTGAAATTAATCAAATGCCAAGAGAGGACCAGATTCCCAAAAGGAAACAGTTGACAGAAGTCAGCTATCCACGTACAGTTGCCATCCTCTTGGTTCATAAAGGCAGCAGCAATGAGTGCTGAAGACTGTGCTCTGGTTTTATGTCAACATTTTCCCTGAAAAGCAGAGTGCCTAACAACTCTCCTTCCATTTTACCTCCCAGCATCAAGGTATTGTATGTAGCAGGCAAGAATCAAAGTACTTTCCACTGTGGTCTAGCTAATCAGTGGCACTGTTGGAGCTCTACCCACCCCATGCGTTGGAGGAAATGGCAGACACCCCTATCCTACCCGGATATAGAAGAAAAGCACCTGCACTACTAGTCGCTACCTGTGTAATCTGAAATAAGCCACTGGTGCCATTTGCCTCCTAAATTTCCATTCCTTATGCCTCATTCCTTCTACACCCCTCTTTCCTCTTTCCTCTTTCCTCTTGCCACCTCTCCTTCCTCTCCCCCCACCTTTTTTGTTCTTCATGCCCTGGGACCTCACTCCACTTTGAGCAAAGCCTTCCTCAGTCCACGCTTCTATTTTCTCCAGAGTGAAATAAGACTGAGTGCAGACACGTCCTTGAACATCTCATCAGGGAGGAGGTATGCACACAGCTTTAAAGAAGAAAGGAGAGCGGGTTCCCTTGATTACTCCCCTGAGAAACTTTAGAACTTAGGACATTTCAAGTGGCATGAAAGAGCAGCAAGCAAGGTCACTGGAAGCTATTTCAGTCCAGCTGGGCTGTAACCAGTCCTTCTGTCCCCATCACAGGAAGCTCTCATGAGAGCGCTCTGGCCGCTTCCCTGCGTTGGGAACATGAGGGCTGATGTGTCTCCCAGGCACCAGGGGATGAAGGGTACAAGCATCTGGTTACCCCACAGCCTTCAAGATGCTAGAATTGGCCAGACTGACCCCTGATGTGAATGACTTACAAACGAGACCAGCATGCCCTAATGCAGTGCAAATTCCCAAGCCTGCCTACACCTCAAAATAACCTAGGGAACACGCAAGAAACATTTAGATGCCAGGACCCACCTAGATATACTGAATTAGACTATCCAGGGGTGGAGTCTGAGCAGCCAGGCCAATACTCTTCTGCTAATCTCTGAAAACCACTGCCCTGAAAGAACTTTGCATCTAGGAATGGAAGAGTGTTGAAACCTAACTCCCAGAGAGGTCCCTGGCCAATGCTTTCCAATTCCATTCACATCCTCTGCGTGTGTGTGTGTGTGTGTGTGTGTGTGTGTGTGTGTGTGTGTGTAAGATATGTAGTTTTTTGGCCTGGTTTGCACATTTCTAAGTAAGCAAAATGGACCCACCATGACAAAGTGCCAATCCCTTTCTATCTTATGGACTTGGACTTTTCTCTAAGCCCAGCTCAGTGAGGTACATGTTTGTGACTTCTCTCACCCTTCCTTGTTTTCCTTGACAGTTGCGCTAACTTGGTTTTAGGTAAACAAGCTGTGGAGACAGCATCGTGAGGTTTTTTTCCCTGCTCTCACCCCACAGGCATGGATGGCTCAGTGTATGGCCATCGGGACACAATCCTTCTCACCTGCTCCATCATCAAGAATGGTAGGATATCCTGAAGCTAAGAGCTCAACTTCCCATCTGCCCCTCAGAGATGTGCTGCCCACCCCCTATGGCCGAGGGCAACACGAACATAGAGCATATGCGTAAAGAGGAGAGTGCTGTTTATACCTGCTTTCGGGGAAAGCTTTTGCCCTCACTAAGAAGGGCTTTAGACCTAAACCCAGTGGCTTCGGGGCATTTTTAAGCAGCAGAATCATGTTTATAAGTTTCTTACTTGGGAATCCCATACCCTAAACAGATAATGAAGAGCTGTCCCCGATGCCAGAGATCTTCCTATGGCCTCTCCTCCCTCCACACACATAGCAGCCCCTGTGTCTCGCATGGAGCTCTCAGCTTCCATGACACCTAATTCTAACCACTGTCCTGATCTTTGCTGCCCTTCTCTCTCATTCAGTGGCTTTTTGGGGGTTCAGGGATATGTCTGAAAGCAGTAGAATGCAGGATCATGGCCATTTATCAGAAAAGATCAAAAGAACTAAACTATGTCCCTTATCTAAGGTTCTTCAGAAGGAAGGACTTTTTAAAAAATATTTTTATTTTTTTATAAACATATAATGTATTATTAGCCCCAGGGGTACAGGTCTGTGAATCGCGAGGTTTACACACTTCACAGCACTCGCCATAACACATACCCTCCCCAACATCCACAAGCCCACCACTCTCTCCAGACCCCCCGACCCCTCCCTCCCGATCCCATTTTGTTTCATTTATTCTTTTCCTTCCCCCCAAACCCCCCCGCATTGCATCTCCACTTCCTCATATCAGGGAGATCATATGATAGTTGTCTTTCTCCTATTGACTTATTTCGCTAAGCATAATACCCTCTAGTTCCATCCACGTCGTAGCAAATGGCAAGATTTCATTTCTTTTGATGGGAGGACTTTTGAGACAAGAACTTAGATAAAGATTATTTCCTTAAAGCAGTAACCATAGGAATGAGACAGGAGAGTAGGAAAGGTCAATGAAAGGGCATATACTGAGGTTGCTGCTAGCAAGGGGGGGTTCAATCCCACTGGGAATCATACACAGTACCACCCAGAATCATCCGTCTGAAAGGCAGCAGCTGGGCATTTATTCACTGACGTTGGACCCTCCAGTGTGAGAGTTACTCTAGGGCCATTAACTACCCACACACACACATGTGTGCACTACACTCACACATGTACGATGCACGCACATGCATCTGGGATGTATGCATACCCCTGAAGCCTGGAAGGGTCTCTCTTGAGGATAAGATGTCTCCCTTAAAATCACATACTTCATTATCAAAAACTCCATGGAAAGAGGAGATAAGACTCTTTCAGCTCTTTCTTCATGCAAAAGCACCCATCCCATGGGCTCACTTTTGAAATCAGAAGAGGCAAGTCCCTGTACCCATTCCAACCTCTCTAAGACTTGGCTCACACATCAACACGGACAACTCCCTCCCTCTAGCTCCTCCAGGCTCCAGGCTCTGGGGCTGGACCATCCAGGACCCCTGACGGGCTATCAGCAGGAGGAGTCGCAGGCCCTGGCTATCCTCTGAGATGTAGCACAGCTCATTGGCAGTGAGATGTCCAGCTTGAGCACCACCCAGCCAGGGGAAGCTGGGCTGTGCCTCATCTGGAAGATTTCTGAGCTCAGGTTAGTGTGACCAGGCTAAGGCTAGGATGGCTTTTCCAGCGGGAACTCTTAGACTCACTTCCCATAAATTGTTCTACTTGGTTTGAATAAAGTAAAACTTTTTCCCCCATTACCACTGCCCTCAAGTGAGATTTAACTTTTCAAAGCTGGTCTGAACAGGGGTTTGGGGAACACTCACGACAGGGTAATGGTAGGGCAAACCAACAGAATATAAAACTATGTATGCCATGTGATACCAATTCTGCTGAAAAAGGAGAGAGAGGGGGGTGCCTGGGTGGCTTACTCGGTTAAGCATCTGACTCTTCGTTTTGGCTGAGGTTGTGATCTCAGGGTAGTAAGATCGAGCCCTGTGTTGGGCTCTACACTGAGCACAGAGTCTGCTTCAGATTCCCTCCTCCCTCTTCCTCTGTCCTTACTGCTCACGCATGCTCTCTCTCAAATTAATTAATTAATTTTTAAAAGGAGAGAAAAAGAGAATCACAAGATCCATTTGGTTAAGAGTCTATGCTTAACTCAGACCAATGGTTCTCAAAATGTGCTCCCTAGACCAGCAGCATCACCACCACCTAGGAAACTTGTTAGAAATGCAAATTTTCCTCCCACCCTGGATTTACTGAATCAAAGTTATGGGGTCAGAGCCCAGCAATCTAGGTGATTATGAGGCATGCTGAAATTCGAGGACCACCGGTGGGCTAGAGTGGGGCAGCCATTGCTCACTGAGCTAGGAGCTGGGAGAAGGCAGAGCTGCTGTCTTCTGGGAGCTGTGGTGTGGCAGCGAGGGTGAGGCAAGTGCTTAAAGGGAGAACAGCCATATGGGCAACCTACACAAAGGTAAGGGATCACAGGAAGGGGGTGATAGAAGCATTCACAGAAAGGCAAAATCAAAGGAAGGTGGAAACAAAAGAGAAAAAAAAAGGCAGACTGACAGAAAAATCAAAAGAGAACAGAAGAAAAGAAAAAGAAAAAGAAAGGAAAGGAAGAAAGAAGTCCTGGTAGGGTTGGCCAGAAGCCCAGCCCCTTAAAGCCCACGGGGGTTTACCAACTCCTTCTTTGAATCTGGCCTGCTCTCAAACAAGGCCCAGGCTCGTGGGCAGGTGCTAATTTGCAAGGCTGAGCTACCTACCAGGCCAGCACCTGCTCAAGGCAGGAAGCTGGTACCTCTTTGTATTCTTTGAAGGCTCCAGACAAATGGAAAGTTTAAAATCCAAACATTTCAGTTCAAGTCCTCTGCCAGTACCAGCTAGCAAACAGCTTCTCTGTTCTCCTGCACCAGCAGTAGAGAGGATTCAATGCCCCAAATGCTACAGAGGTTTTGATTGCTATGAGTAAAGAGCAAAGCTGTAAGTCAGATATGGGGGTTTTCCAAGGCAGACATCAATTAAAAACATTATGGACCTCTCCTGAACCCCATCCAATGGCACATTTTATTTAAGCTCATATATGGTGTTGTTTTTTAATCCTCTATACCAAGCTCCTCTCCGTGTCCCCACTTTGCAGTGCATTAGTTACCATGGAAATGGTGAGGCCCCAGTAGGATGGGGTTAGTTTAACTGACTGACACAGAAAGTCATTTTGTGCAGGGGTTGGATATTACATCTACCTATCTGTATTAATACTTATGTAATTATTCAACATACACTCACATCTTATACATTGTATTACAATAATCATAAGTATATAAATATATGTAATTATGAAATCCAGGACTTTAGGGAATCTCTGATAACTTAAGGAGCTTTCCAAAGGAAATGGTACATACACTAAAGTTAAAATTCCAGGAATGTGGTTACCAGCCCAGCACACTGCCTGACCACACATTAGAGTTTGGGAGAGGGACCAGCAGGCCAGAATGGCAAGGTCAATGGGAAAGCTGGATTCCTGCCCCAGGCATATACCAAAGTCTGCACATACCTGCCTGGTAACCCAGGGCGAGTTATGTCAATTCTCCAAGACAACATCATCATCACTTGAGAGAACTGAACAAAGTGGTTGCTAGAGCCCCTTTTTGTACACATCCTAAGATTCAATGGTCTCATCCATTCCTATGGAAGACTACCTTTTTTTTTTTAAGATTTATTTATTTATTTGAGAGAGAGAGAGAGCACATGCAAGGGGGAAGGAGTGGAGAGAGAGGGAGAGAGAGAATCTCGAGCAGATTCCCCACTCAACATAGAGCCCGAAGTAGAGTTTAATCTCACTCCCCTGAGACCATGACCTGAGCCAAAATCAAGAGCGGGCTGCTTAAGTGACTGAGCCACCCAGGCGCCCCAAGTTCACCATCTTATAGCAGGGGAGAATTATTCATTCATTGATCCATTCATTTATACATCCAGTAGTCATTAATTAAGCATATTCAGCCAGAGTCTAAACTTAGGTGAATTCTGCCAAACGTGGAGGTATAGAGACTTCTGTTGAGCAGTATTTATGGAATAAAGAGGTCTCATAGCATGGAAACATAGTGGAACACAGTGGAAACATGGCCTTAATCCTCACTGGTTAGCTTTTATCTCTTAGCCAGAAACACAAACCTAGAGTGGGCCCCAAAATGGGCCCAATGCCACAACTCCATCAACCAGGCACTGAGCCCCAGGTGCTCCATTCAATGGGTCCACTTCAACCGACCCACTGGGGAAATGGGAATTATCTCCCCAAACCGTGTAAGTTGTCCTCTGCAACTCAAATATCCTTGCTTAAGAGACAGCCAGCAGGTCCTGCATGGTTATCTGAAAGTTCAGGATTAAAGAGACTAATTTAATTAGATATTTCCATGGGTTTCTTTGGCCCTTACCCTATCTTCTCTCAGAAGTAAAAAATTAGGTCAAAATGATACTCCAGATTCAAAGGTTCTTTCCTGGCCAATAATTTCCTTTTGTTTTCCGAGCAGGACATCCCAGGGCTTTCTCTCTAGGTGAGTTTATTCCAAGGATTTTAAAAGAGTCTCTGTAGACTCCGAATCTCAGGAAACAAACTGAGGTTCATGGGGGGGTGGGATGGGAGGGATGCGGTGGCTGGGAGATGAACATCGGGGAGGGTATATGCTATGATGAGCATTGTGAATTGTGTGAGACTGACGAATCACAGACCTGTACTGCTGAAACAAATAATACATTATATGTTAACTGAAAAAAATAGAGTATCTGTAAAAACCCTACACTGGCCCAACCAGATATCAACTGCCTTGCTGACTCCCTTTGGTCTTGATAAAGATAAAGGCAGGTAAAAGTCCCTATTCAATAAAGGGTCTATTTATTAATTGTTCAATAATAGTTTGTATCAACCTGATCAACCACCAGCAAGACAGGATTTATTTTCTCCATATTTCAGGAGAGGAAAATAATGATGAAGTAACATGTGCCTTGTCACACAGCTAGTCTGAAGCAGCTAGGTCCATTTGTTTGCAGAGCACAGAGCTGTGTGTTCAGCAGTGTATGAGTTCTCAACTGCCACAATAATGCTGCGTAACAAAACATCCCCAAATGCAGTAGCTTAAAATAATTATTCCTCTCATTAATAATTATTTTAATATTTATATATACCATTGTTACTGCTTCTGATTCTGTGGGTCATTTGGGTCTTTCTGACAATCTTTTTTTTTTTTAAAGATTTTATTTATTTATTTGAAACAGAGAGAGAGAGATCACAAGTATGCAGAGAGGCAGGCATAGAGAGAGAGAGGAGAAAGCAGGCTCCCCGCTGAGCAGAGAGCCCGATGTGGGCCTCGATCCCAGGACCCTGAGATCATGACCTGAGCCAAAGGCAGAGGCTTAACCCACTGAGCCACCCAGGTGCCCTCTTTCTGACAATCTTGATCAGGATGCTCATGCATCTGGCTAGCTGTGGCTGTTTCCAGGTAGCCTTCTATATCTGCCATTATGGTATCAGCTGGGATGAGGGAAGATGTGACTATATTTCATGTGTTATTCTCCAGTAAGCTAGCTCAGGTGTGTTCTCATGGTTTTTGCAAAAGAGAAAGCCCCAATGTATAAACATTTTTTAAGTCTCTGCTATGTCACTCATCACACGTGCTAATATCCCACTGGCCAAATCAAGTCACATGGTGGACCCAGGAATTAAGGAGTGGAGCAGAATGCCCACAAAGACAGGAATGAAAAATTGAGACCATTAGTGCAAGCAACCTATCACAGGTAGATCTCATATTTTTAGCGCTCTTTCCACTCCATGAATGAAGGCAACACTGATACTAGGACTTTTGTTCTATTTCTGTTTTTAAGAGAAATATTTAACATTATGACTTTCATTTGTGAACAGCACTGAAATGAAGACTAAATTCTAAGGAAGATGAAAAATAAAAATTTCTCACTTAATGTGTATATGAAGATCTAGCTTTTAAAAAAAAACTATATCATCTTGAAAACAAATAATTTATTTTATTTCTCTAGGGTAAATTCAGAATTTCCTTTGGACCAAGTCTGGTCTAAAAAAGCAGCCAGTATCTAAATTTGAATCCTCATAAAGTCAGATATTTATAATTTCTAAGAACCCCATCCAGCTGCTGCAAATCAACTAATTTCAAAGCAAAGTTCTTTTTAACCTTCTGGAGTGAGGGTCAAATACACATTTTTCTAGGGAAGAGAAGAAATTAGTTAAACCACAAAGCCTGGGTTACTTCTCCTGGGTTACCTGATTAAAACCAAAGATCCCAATGGCTGGGCCAGTCGTGACTATATGACACTCACATGCTTTGATGGCATCCTGCCCTCCCAATACCAAACATCTGAATGTTTTGAGTGTTTTATAGACCAAACATTTGGATGCTTGACCACATTTTTCCATTTTCCATCTGGAAAAGAATGAACACAGTCTGAGGTCTGTCTCTCAGACTTCCTAAGAAGATGACCTTGGATGCCTTGGGAAAGGCAGCAAGTCAGACCAACACAGATTGCAATGACTGTCCTTACAATCAGCTCCCTGAAGGCATCCATGTTAGGTGGTCCAGGGCATTGGAAAGGAAACCAATGCTGAAGAAATAAAGATGGAATTGAGAATTTATTATGTGCCGCCTAAATGCTGGGTGCTTTGACAGATATTATTGTAACCTAGGATATCACTGGTCCTCCCTTTATACTTCAGGAAAATGAAGTACCATGTCATCAAATAACTCACTCAAAGTCACACAGGCAGTCTTTGGAAGCCTGGAAACATGATGTCTGCCACACAGATGCCATCTTGCAAGGATCTAGACCCTCACCAAGATCAGGTTGGAAGAGTTGTGAAAAGAAACCAGTCTGTTGTGTCTGTGAGGGTGTGTGTATGCCCGGCTTACATCCCAGCTTTGCTCTGCTCTCACCATGTAACAGTCCTCTAGACAAGCCAGTGATGCCAGACACAGTCTCCCCCCGCCCCCCCCCCGCAGCAACCAAGATCTGAGTGCTGACAGAAGAACATCAAATTCCCCTTTCCCCTCCCAGACACGAAGCTTTATCCTTCACACCAGGGTAGGCACAGCTGCTGTTTAGACTTGGAGATCTGGTTTACAGCAAAGGCCCCAAGAGCAAAAACTTGCACATTCAAAGGAAAAACCAATCAACTTGAACTAATTCCCTTTTCCATTGCCGCTGGCATCGCTGGGAAAATGGAAAGGGGATCAAAGTGGTGGGGTTTGGGAGGACAGAATTAATGTTTGTGCATGGCCAGACAAGCTCCCGGCATTCCTTCGGCCCAGGGGTTCACAAGAATCCAGACCAAATGAAGTGCCAGATCCACACCTTAAATCAAATGAAGTGGGTGGGGTGGGGGGGATCCACCAAAAAACCTGGCCTCTTTAGCTTGGCTTCACTTTCAACATGAGCATTTGTTCATTTTACTTTACTTGACTACTGTCTTTCCTCACAGGAACCTCCTCCCAGTGTTGGCGAGAGAATTTTTACGTACTGACTTCCTTTTCATAGACAGCGTCTGGCCTGAGCTATCACAACTTGTCTGGCTGACCTCAGTGGAGTTTCCTAAATCTTGCTGGCCTCTGCCCACTTAGCAGTCAGAGAGGCTCAGACGAAAATGTCTGCCACCTTCTTCAGGAACGTTACAAGCACCCAGACAGCCAGCAGAGTCCCTGACACACAAGCAGCCCTGCAATTCATCTCTGAAGATTGGTCGAAGGGTTCAGTTTGTCCAAAGACTAAGACTGACACGGCACACATTCTCGCCTAGAGTCAGACAGATTACTAACAACTATGAGATAGCAGGAATGTCACTTTACCTCTCCAAACTCCAGTTTCTGGAACTGTGAAATGGAAAAATATACCAAACCCATAGCAGCACAGAGTGGGTTAAACTCAAAAACTAACACAGTTAGTTTTTTACTTTTGTTTTTCCCCTTGAGTAGATGAGACCAGGGGTAACACTGAAGAGTGATGGTTCTGATTTAATCACAGGGACAGCTGCCATTTTTGAGAGCCAGCTCTGTGTCTGGCACCATGTCAGACGCTTCCCATCCATCTTCTCCCTCAGTCTTCACAACTTAGCATTTTATTTTCTTTCCTTCTTTCCTTCCTACTTTCCTTCCTTCCTTCCTTCCTTTCTTTTTCTTTCTTCTTTCTTTCTTTCCTTTCTTCCTTCCTTCCTCCCTCCTTCCCTTTCATCCACCTTCCTCCCTTCCTTCCTTCTTTCTTTCCTTCCTTCCTTCCTCCCTCTCTTTCACCCACCCACCTTCCTTCATTCCTTCCTTCCTTCCTTCCTTCCTTCTTTTCTTCCTTCCTTTCTTCCCTTGTTTCTTTTTAGGAGGAGAGGGGCAGAGGGAGAGAGAGAATCTTAAGCAGACTCCTGCATGGAGCCAAAACTGAACTCAATCTCACAACCCCGAGATCATGACCTGAGCTGAAATCAAGAGTTGGATGCCAACTAAGCCACCCAGGCACCCCTACAACCCAGCATTTTAAAGAAACATTGAAAAGATAGCTTGATCTATTATTGGAAGAAGATAAGGATTTACTCAGGTTGGTCCACCCCAAAAGAAACTTGTCAGCAGAGGTCATTAAGATGGACAGCTTGTGAAGACTGGAACCCAGTCCTCCAGGGATTAGAGCTCAATCTTGGGGTCACAGACTTCTTTTGGAATCAGGGACCTTCAAGTGAACAATCTGATTTCTTAGATTGGAAGGAATTAATGTGTGTCCCAGATGGCAATTTGGTTAGACTGAGACCAACTTCCTTAAGATATTTACCACTAGACACCTACCTTAATGCTTGGCAGTGTATTGGACATTAGAAGGCTCTAGACAAAGACCTTAAGGAGTCTGAATCCATCCATCTGCCCAACAATCATTTATTCACTCAAACATATTTATTGAGTTCCTATAATATGTTAAGATCTATGCTACGTACAGTCACAAAGGACTGCTGCCTTCCTGGAACTTACATTCTAATTGAATTACCCTCAAGATATAGTTACAGAACAAAAGGAAGATAGTCCAGGATCAATACATTGGGAGTTATCCTCCCAATAAGAGAATAATTAGTTAACCTTTCTGTAAGGCAGTCCAGTAATGGGTATTAAAAGCAATAACATTTTGTATTCCCATTGGCTTAGCAAATCTTCTTTAAGAAATGTATCCTAGCACCATTTATTGAAGAGACTGTCTTTTTTCCACTGTATATTTTTTCCTGTTTTGTCAAAGATTATTTGACCATAGAGTTGAGGGTCCATATCTGGGCTCTCTACTCTATTCCACTGGTCTATGTGTTTGTTTTTATGCCAGTACGATGCTGTCTTGGTGATCACAGCTTTGTAGTAAAGCTTGAAAGCAGGTAACGTGATGCCGCCAGTTTTATTTTTGTTTTTCAACATTTCCTTAGCAATTTGGGGTCTCTTCTGATTCCATACAAATTTTTGGATTATTTGCTCCAGCTCTTTGAAGAATACCAGTGGAATTTTGATGGGAATGGCATTAAAACAGCTATATGTAGAAGAATGAAACCGACCATTCTCTTACACCGTACACAAAGATAAACTTGAAATGGATAAAAGACCTCAACGTGAGACAGGAATCCATCAGAATCCTAGAGGAGAACATTGGCAGTAATCTCTTCAATATCAGCCACAGCAACTTCTTTCAAGATATGTCTCCAAAGGCAAAGGAAACAAAAGCGAAAATGAACTTTTGGGACTTCATCAAGATCAAAAGCTTCTGCTCAGCGAAAGAAACTGTCAACAAAACAAAAAGGCAACCCACGGAATGGGAGAAGATATTCGCAAATGACAATACAGACAAAAGGTTGATATCCAGGATCTATAAAGAACTCCAAAAACTCAACACACACAAAACAGATAATCATACCAAAAAATGGGCAGAAGATATGAACAGACACTTCTCCAATGAAGACATACAAATGGCTATCAGACACATGAAAAAATGTTCATCATCACTAGCCATCAGGGAGATTCAAACTAAAGCCACATTGAGATACCACCTTACACCAGTTAGAATGGCCAAAATTAGCAAGATAGGAAACAGCATGTGTTGGAGAGGATGTGGAGAAAGGGGAACCCCCTTACACTGTTGGTGGGAATGCAAGTTGGTGCAGCCACTTTAGAGAACAGTGTGGAGATTCCTCAAGAAATTAAAAATAGAGCTTCCCTATGACCCTGCAATTGCACTACTGGGTATTTACCCCAAAGATACAGATGTAGTGAAAAGAAGGGCCATCTGTACCCCAATGTTTATAGCAGCAATGGCCACGGTCTCCAAACTGTGGAAAGAACCAAGATGCCCTTCAATGGGCGAATGGATAAGGAAGATGTGGTCCATATACACTATGGAGTATTATGCCTCCCTCAGAAAGGATGAATACCCAACTTTTGTAGCAACATGGACAGGACTGGAAGAGATTATGCTGAGTGAAATAAGTCAAGCAGAGAGAGTCAATTATTATATGGTTTCACATATTTGTGGATCATAACAAATAACATGGAGGATATGGGGAGATGGAGAGGAGAAGGGAGTTGAGGGAAATTGGAAGGGGAGGTGAACCATGAGACACTATGGACTCTGAAAAACAACCTGAGGGTCTTGAATGGGTGGGGGTGGGAGGTTGGGGGAACAAGGGGGTGGGTATTAGGGAGGGCACGTATGGCATGGAGCACTGGGTGTGGTGCAAAAACAATGAATACTGTTACACTGAAAAGAAATTTAAAAAAAAAGAAATGTATCCTAAAGAAATCATCATATATGTAAATTATCATGTAAGTGCATGAAGGTTAACTTATAAGGTTAGTCATTACTGTATTGCTAGAATATAAAAAAAGAAATAATTCAAATGGCCAATGAGAGAGGATTTAAATAAATTATGGTACATACTCACAATGAAGTACTTTATGGTGATTAAGGATTATGGTCTATACATAGCATTAAGTGAAAAAAGGTTATAAAATAATATGTAGAATAAGAACTTACTTTGATTTTTTAATAATATGGAATTATATAGATGGATATAAACATCGCAAATAAAACTGGCTCATCTTCAGGCTTTAAAACTGCTCTCAATATCAAGCAAGAATTAAAGGGGAATGCATTTCTTTACTAAAGTTTTCCAATGGTGTGTATGGTAACAAATATTTCTTTTAAAAAATTTCTTTTATCATCCTTTCCTCAAAATATTATTCTACATTACAGCTACCTGCTCACCCCTCTTTCTCTTTTTGATCTTGTTCATGCCCCCCAAACTCACAGCCTTTGAGCCTTTCTTCCTCATTCACCACTCTCTTTTCCTTACTAAACTTCTCCTCCCTTCACCTCCTCTCCCTGCCCCTCCCCTTCTTGCTCTCTCTCCTTCCAAATTCCTCCCCATCTCTTATCTTTTCCCCCTTAGGGTATCTCCATGTCCCTTTATATATAGATCAGCTTGGCCTCTTTCAGCTTGCCCAAATTTCTTCCCCCCCCAACTTTCCCACTGAGCATAATAAAGGTTTCCCTTCTCAGGAAAGAAGGGGAGAAATGTAAGTACTTGCAAGTTAGTATTTTAATGTCTTATATAACATTATTTCCATATTTATTATTTATGATACTACACTATTATTTATTATATGATACTATAATATTATATTAATATTGGATATAACCAAGTATTAAGATTTGAGTGATTTTATTTTATTTGTGCATTCAGACTTTTCTTAGATTTTCAAAAATAAACATGTATTTTTCCAAATAAGTGGGGGAAAGATTTTCTTAAATGACAAAATACATTGGACAGTGTAGCATTTAGAAGTCTGACAATTTCTTTGAAAAAATTACATAGTCCCCTGTGCAGGTTGTTATAAATTCATGCCCCGAAATAGTGAGTCCTTTCTGGGTAGGTCTAGGATTGCTCTGATGTCCCCAGAATGTCTCCAGGAGTGCTGTCTCTTCCTTCATGAAACACTAAAGCCCTAGGTCTCTGTCCAGCTCAAAACTCACCTTGTTTTTTCTTCCTGAGATTCGCCCACCAGGCCCAGAAATGAGGGGCTTCTTAGTGCAGCAGCCACCGCATGGAAGACAGGTTGTCTATATTCAAGTGTGTGGCCCAATGCCTCACGTACTCAGTAAACACGCCGACCTTACCCACTCAGCTTTTGAATTTCACTTGTAACCGTGCACACATGTACACACACACTCTCGCTTATGCACACATACGACTGCCACCACAATTCACTGTCCCTGGCTATGATATGACTGTCTCTTTACCATGCTGTTACCCTCCCCAAACAACCTAACTGTGAACATGAGGAGGGCCCACTCGTGTCATGACCACACTCTTCCCAGCTCCACGCCTGTACCTGGTGACACAGGGGCACATGTCCTCCCCCATTTCCTCCCATTCTTTTGGGATGTGCCCAGAATGGTGTGTTACAGACACAAAGAAACAAATACCCCCTGTTCTGCTCCAGCTTCTTGTCACAGTCCCTGGCAGTCACTGTCTGTGCCCTCTGGGGACACACCCATGTACATCCTACTTCCCAGAGCTCCCAAGCCCCATGCCCCATGCGACAGGGCTGAACAGGATTCCATGCTCCCCAGTGTTGCCCTGCACCTCGTTGCCTGGGCCCTGCAGCATTGCCATTGCACCCACCACCTCTGAAAGGGCCTCATGCTAACAGGGTCTCTGGCAATCCCACTGGGGCCCCAAACTATTCCGGAGGCTAGGTAGGGAACCAGCTTCCTGCAATTGCCTTCCTGCCCTCATCTTTCTGTCTCTTTTTCTTTTGCCCAAACCCTTCCATTTCCTTTAAGCACACAAATTGTGTGTAAGAACTCATGCAAACGCTTGGGTTGGGAGATAGCCTGACCTCCCAGCAGAAGGTGGCCAAGCTCTGGCCCAGCCAAGACCCCTGTTACACCATCATTAACCATGTCACTGGTGGCCTACGGAGGTGTTTTCTGCAGACTAGAAGCTTCTACCCATGAAGAACATCCCACCAATGGATCTGAGAGCAAATATCTGTGTGGCAAAGGTGACCAAATATGGGCGGACCTTTGTCACCACCTCCAATGAGATGTAGCAGACGTGATGCTGTGTGACTTCCTAGGTCCAGCCATAAAAAGTGACATGGTTCACCAAGTTCTCTCCCACTTGGCATACACACCTTTGGAGCTCTGAGCCACCTTGTAAGTCTGGCTACCTGAGTCTCGCACTGAAGATATCCCATAGAAAGACAACAGAAGGCAGAGAGAGATGCCCGAGGATCATCTACTGCCTTTCACTGTCAGCTTCCGGTAGGACGCATGGAGATCCCTGCCCTTGGCCTTTGAAGTGCCCTGGCTACTGTTGTGGGAGCAGAGATGTGCTGTCCCTGTCAAGTACTGCTCAAACTGCAAATTTGTGACCAAAATAAATACTGTCATTGTTCTAAGCCACTAGACTTAAGATGGTTTGTTTCACAGACGTGGTGACAAGCACAGTCTGAATAATCCAGGTTCTGAAACTCCAAGGGCCCTGGGAACTGGGGTGGCTTTCTCTTCTTGCTGGAGGATGAAAGGTCAATTCTCAACTCCACTGAGGCTGGTCCACTGGCACATGAGGGGAGAGTAGAGAGAAAGTGCACATAGCACGACAATAGGACTTCTTTCCAGGCCTCACAGTGTGTCTGTTTTGACATTTTCAAGACTCATAGCCATTTGTTCACATGGAAGCCATGAGCAGTGGTCTCTTTGGGAAAGTAGAACTTGACACACTGCGCTCTGGGTCACAAGGTGTGGACAGGGTCTTCCATTTGGACTGTCTTCCTGGATGACACTCATGCCAGCAGCACCTTGAAGTCATTTCCTTCATATGGGAGTCCCAGAAGCTGTCCCTGAGATGAGGAAGATGAGGACCTAAAAGTCAGTGATTTATTTGGAAGATTATCCCAGAAAACACAGAGAACAGTGAGGGAGTGAGACAGGGCTGGGAAGGCTACAAATAACACTTGTGTTATCAAGTCAAATAGCACTGTGGACAACTGGGGCTTGGTCCTACTGGAGCCCTCTGGGAGATCATGGTCTAACCTACCTCAGAGTTGCCCCATCCCGGGGATGAGGAGAGTGGGGTACTTTCCAAATCCCAACTGGCCTGTCCCACACAAGTGTTGAGCACACAACCTGGGGTGGGAGTTGCCCCCACCAGGAAGCCATCAATCCACATGAGGAAGGTGAGTGTAGGGGGCGGGATATAGACAGGCACCACAGTGTCTGCCCAAGACACTGCAAGGCTCCAGAGCATCGACCATAGCAGAGCTGGTGGGAGCCATCCTCTAACCACTCCAAAGTAATTAGCTCAATGGAAAGTATGCAGCAAGCACAAAGGTCCTGAAGTAGGGACTTGGGAAGCAGGTTGGAGAGGAGGTCAGACAGAGGGTGGTAGGCTACAGCATGCAGGACCATAGTCAGGAATTCAGATTTTACTTTGGTTAGAAAGAAAAGAAATGAATGGTTTGGAGAAGAATGGCATAATTTGACCCATGTTTTTAAGGTAATCACTCTACTTGCTGAGGAAAGATGGTAATTAGCTAAGCAGTTAGGAGACTGCCACAAAACTGGATTCAGATAAGAGGTGACAATGGCCCTGAACAGGATGGTGGCTGTAGGGGCCATAAACCTGGGCAGAATCTGGTATGTTTCCAAGGCCCACCCACCAGTATTTGCTGATGGATTGCATATAGAGTATGAACAAAAGGGAAGAGTCACAAGTGACTAGAAGATGTTCTGCCTGAGCTCCTGGAAAGGTGGATTTGCCATTGACTGAGATGGGAAAGACATGGAGAGTCTGGTGTGGATGGGAAGGGTTAGGAACTTGTCTCGGATGTGTCAAATGTGAGATGCCAGGTAGACAGTTGGATAGACAGACCTGGAATTTGGGGCCATGGTCTGGTTGCACATATGAATTTGAGGGTAAAACTGGGAAATAATCCCATTAAGCTGGAGGTGCCTCTGCCTCCCTTTGTAATCATCACTAGGCTCAGAAAGGTTTTTTTTGGAGCTGATAATGAATCCTACTGGCAGCCCTATAGATTCTTTTCTTGGTCTTGAGACGACGAAGTAGACTTCGTTTAGTAGGGAAGCACTTCCAACTTCTCAGCTCCCAGATTCTTGGGTATAGGGCTGAGCTTTCACTCAGACCACTGTTTCTCTTTGGTTTACCCCTATTGGTCTCTTGTGTCCAGCCTTGCCTCTTAAGAGCAGCCCCCAGATGGCTGACACCTCTGAGAAGCACCTATAAAAGGCTACTTCATCCCCCACCAACTCCTCTGCAGAAACAGCATCTCATTGGCCTCAGGCACTGGTCTTAAAAGCAAAGGATACTTGGGAAGGTGGGTTGAGCAAATGCTCTCCTATTGCAATATGGTCTGATTGTGTTACATGCTGGGATGTTCTGGCAGAGGCAAACCAGCCTCTCCTCCTGCCAGACCCCCAGAAAAGAGATGGGGTTGGGTGGAGCACCCACTGTCCCACAAATAAAGCACAGAGTTTCTCCTCTGAACAAGTGTCATTTGGTTCCAGGCCCAGTTAGCGATGCCACCCACCCCACCTGGCCCAGACTAGGAAAGACCCCTGCAGGACCATCTCCTGGTACCATAAAGCAACACACTCTTTCCAGTGGGCCATCTGGACATGCTTTGAGGCATATCGGAAAAAGACCTGGATCTGCAACTCCTCTGATACTTGGAACTGCTGGATTTTCATGTTTTATGTGAGATTTCCCATCCAATAAGTCTTGAATTTCCGAGTGGGAACATGGTGCGTCTTCCTCTAACATTTGGCCCTTGAAAAAGTGCCATATCTCCAGCCGGTAAACTGTGATCTAAAACAGCCTGGGCTGCTCCCTCCTGCTTCCAAAGAGATGCAAACCCAAGCAGTTGGATGATTTTGTCTAAGCAGTAACAGAGAAACAGATATACGCCGCAGGAGATTTGCCCCCACAGGAGCTCCAACACCGCCGCATTTCTGAGAGGACTGGGTTCCGCTGCATTGTTCTCCTGTTCCCCTGTATTCTAAACAGATGCATCAAAAGCCCGTCTGGGGAGCTCTGTTTCCCTCTTGAACAGTTCAAACCCCAGCCTCCTGGGAGTTCCTGTTTATCTTTATATAATACTTAAATCCTTTTCTCTTTTCCTAAAGGCATTTTTGGGCCCATGCATATTGTTTACTTCATGGGCAGTCAAGCTGGAATTTGGTTTGGTAAGGAAAAATCTGGTTTGCTCACCCCTTTAGGATGAGAGAGGGCAAGAGTGATGTGGTGGGAATCTGGTGGGCTGGGAAGTGGGAAGGTGGGGTCTCAAATTGGCTCTGGGACTGTGGGCAGAATTTCTAACATTCCTGAAGCTCAATTTCCTTGCCTGTAAGATCTGGGGGAGCAAATTCAAATGCTCCCTAAGTAAGTAAGGGGCCCAGTGATACACTGAGCTGCAGGCCCCATGCTGGCCACACACACACACACACACACACACACACATACACACCCATCCTTCTCCAGGTGTATCTATGAGACATGGTCCCCATGTCCTAACAGTCTACGTTCTAAAGAGCTGGTGGTGAGCTGGTGGTGCCACATTGGTCACAATAGCCAAGACAGGGAAACAATCTCAGTGTCCATCAGGGGATGAATGGGTAAAGATGGGGTACATATATAGCAAAATACTAATCAGCCTGAGAAAGAAGGAATCCTACCATTACAACAACAGGGATAGACTTTGAGGACATTATGCTAAGTTAACAGAGAAACACAAATACTGCATGGTATCACTTACATGTGGAAACTAACAAAAAGAAGTGAAATTCATAAAATAGAGAGTAGAAAAGCAGTTGCCTCTGCTGGAGAGATGAAGGGGTAGGGAGTGGTTAGTTAAAAGGTACAAACTTTCAGCTATGAGAGGAGGCTCTAATGTATAACATGGCAACTACAACAGAAAACCTTGTATCATATCATTGTAATTTGCTGAGAGTTGGACTAAAATGTTCTCACCATTGGGACAACTGGTGGCTCAGTCGGTTAAGCATCTGCCTGCAGCTCAGGTCATGATCCCAGGGTCTTGGAATCGAGTCCCACATCAGGCTCCCTGCTCGTCAGGGAGCCTGCTTCTCCCTCTGTCTGCTGTTCCCCCCACTTGTGCTCGCTCTCTCTGCAAACAAATAAAATCTTTTAAAAAAAACTTTTTTAATGTTCTCACTATAATAACAATAATGATAACAATTAATAATAATAATAAATGCTGAGTGGAAGAACACCTAAAGCAAAGGTCTCCAAATGCGTGCTCACTCCCAGGTCTCACAGTCTCTCTCACTGTCCTGGCTCTTCCTCAGATGAGGCCTAACTCAGAGAGGAGGGGAGATTTCATCCATCTCTGAGAATCTTCAAGAGAAAACTCTTAAGGGTGAAAGATTTGGGGGGAAGAAGGGTATACATGGGAGGAATCTATCTCTTCAACATGCTTCAGTCCACAGAGCAAGCATAGAGCACTGAGAGAGATGCTTAAAGCCAGGCTGGCACTGTTCCTGCGGCCAGACCCTGAGCAACAAAGAGGAGTGATCAAAATTAAAAATGAGGGCGAGGGAGTTCCATTCATTGAAGAAATACTCATGAAGGGTCCAGAAGTGGACAAAACAGAGTCCCTGGTGCTTATGTTCTCCTGGAAGAGAGGGACAGAAACCCATGAACAGAGAAAACATGGTGAGAAGTGCTGGAAGGAGAAATGAAGTGGAGGCCGGTCAGGGAGGATCTCAGGGGGAATGGGAAGGAGGAGGGGTTGAGTCTGAGATGGGAGGGAGGAAGGGAGACCTTCTGAGTGCCAGCTACCCTGCTTTCGCACCCACAGTAAGGCAGCTGGGATACAAGTAGTGGTCTATGTGGAGTGATGTGGGGCCTCTCCTTCCGGGGCCACTTGTCTTTCTAACAGTTTGGGAAGTCATCATGATAAAACAGGGCCCTGGGCTTATAGCCATGTCCCACTTGGACCTAAGTGGTTTGGCCTGGTCAGTATGTTAAGAAAAATGATTTTTAATTCCTTCCATTTGGGGACTGTCCAGTTCACCCAGACTGAGCATCTCCCGTTGCCCTACTCCTGTGACATCAAGCATTTGTTACTTGCCTCGCTTCTGCAAACATCCCATCAATGCAACCCATCATTGTATTCAGTGGTTTCCAACCAACCTCCTATGTAAGAATTACCCAGGGCGCCGGTTAAAACTAGGGATTCCTGGGGCCACCCTCCAAATTCAGTACATCTGCGATAGATGTTTTCAGTAATGCCTTCCATTTGTTCACACCTCTCGTGTCCATGACCTTGAGTGGGCCCATCCCACAAAGACTCTGGGCTTGTCCATGTGACTGGCTTTACTAACAGGACATGAGCAAATGTGACATAATCAGGGACTTGAGAGGAGCCTGTTCTTCAGGGCTTACCCTCTCACCACTCCTGGATTCTGTGGCTCCATGTGAACAAGCCTGAGCTGGCCTGCTGGAAGCTGAGACACTTGGGGTCCAGTTGCCTTGGTTGCTCCAGCAGATGTAAGGGAGGTCTTCCCAAATAAGCCAAGTCTCAGTCAATCTGTCAGTGGACCACACTGCCTCAGGGAAACCCACCAAGATCAGATGAGTAAGCACAGACCAAAATAACCCCCTACAGAATCATGAGTTACATAAGTGGCTATTTTTAAGCCATTACACTTTGAAGCAGTTTGTTACACAGCAAAAACTAACTGATGTGAGACCCAAGATTCTATATTTTTGTAAGCCCTGCAGGTGTATCTGGTGGTGCAGTCTGGTCTGGAAATTCTTGACATGTTTACCTTGATCACCACTGCCTCCTGGTGCCTTTTCCTATAGAGGTCATTCTGTGAGCACAACCATAGCCTTGATGATGGAGGTCCCCAGCAGGGACTCTGCACTGATACCTACTTTCTCTAAGTTTCCAGAAAGAATGAGGCCTGGCCTGGAAATGTTGGTCTGCCCCAGGAAATGACAGAGAGGTTTGGCATTTTTTAGGTTAACACCAGAGACAGAGGACACTGGGGGAACAATCAGGATAAATATCCTCAGAATACTTCCATGTCAGATGTGGACAACTAGAAGGCACAGAATTGGGCCACTCAAATTTTCTGTTTCTTGGAAACCAGAGGCTGAGGGAGGATGAGTCTGACAAGACAGAAATACAAGATCCTGGGGCCATGAAGGTGAATGTTGGGAGCCAAGTGAGGACCTGGGCTCTCCCAGCCCAACAGCAGAGGTGAGTATATGGGAAGGAGAGGGAAGGACAGACATCCAGAGAGTGACTGTGATCCTGTTCCTTCCTTTCACAGACCCAGCAAAATATCAGTCTCATTTCTTAAAATTGGAAAATTACATGCATATGAAACTCTGGGAAAGAAAGATGTCTTTCCAGCGGCAGTCCAAATCATTTTCCTGGACAATGCCCTAAACACTGGAATAAGTATGTAGGACTCGTGAACCTAGGAAATAGGGCAGAGAAGGCCTCCTGAGAACGTCAGGCTGAACTGACTTCAGGGTATTGGACAGCTACAGACGTGGGAGGGCAGGGCTGCCTCAGTCTCCTTCAGCCTTCTTTCCTAAGTCCCGAGACTTGGTCCTACCAAGGAGCTCTTTCTAATAGCCACAGAATTCTTGCCAAAAATTAGCCTTTTCTCCTAGACTAAACATTGGATAACAATTCTATAAGGTATCCACTTATCCACACACACAAAATATTCACCTGGGAAAATCCAACCTAGAAAATGGGTCACATAAGCAGAATTGTTTTTAGAAAAATGCTTTTCTGTCAGAAGGAGAGGCAATGTGAATGAATGAATGCAGCTCTGGTCTTAGAATCCTAGGGGAAGCTCTAGACCTAGCTGGGGGAACCTTGGAGCAGGCGTTTCCCCTCACTGTAAAATGAAGGCTGGGCTCCACGAGGTCTTGAGTCTGGGGAACCTTGCTATGAGCTCACCCAGCATGACAGCCCTGGGTTTGGGACAAGCTGCCCATTCACAGGAAGAAGTAAATTGAAGGTCAGTGTCCCATATGGACATCATGTCAAAGAACAGAGATTCCTCAAAAAGTTGAAAATAGAGCTACCCTACAACCCAGCAATCGCACTACTGGGTATTTACCCTAAAGATACAAATGTAGGGATCCAAAGGGGCACATGCACCTGAATGTTTATAGCAGCAATGTCTACAATAGCCAAACTATGGAAAGAACCTAGGTGTCTATCAACAGATGAATGGATAAAGAAGATGTAAGATACACACACACACACACACACACACACACACACACACACACACACACAAAGGAATACTATGCAGCCATCAAAAGAAATAAAATCTTGCCATTTGCAATGATGTGGATGGAACTAGAAGGTATTATATTGAGGGAAATAAGTCAATCAGAGAAAGACAATTATCATATGAACTCCCAGATATGAGGAATTTGAGAGACAGGGTGGGGGGTCGTGGGGGGAAGGGAAGGAAAAAATGAAACAAGATGGGATTGGGAGGGAGACAAACCATAAGAGACTCTTAATCTCACAAAACAAACTGAGGGTTGCTGAGGGGGGGTTTTGGAGAGGGTGGTTGGGTTATGGACATTGGGGAGGGTATGTGATATGGTGAGTGCTATGAAGTGTGTAAGCCTGACAATTCACAGACCTGTACCCTGGGGCAAATAATACATTATATGTCAATAAAAATAATTAATTTGAAAAATAATAGAGGTTTGAGACAAATTGCATTCTCAGACTTTCAAGTTTCCTTCATCTGTACAGTGTGGATGCTTCTGGTACTTACCTCCAAAGGCACTGGTGACTAAATGAGAGAAAGTATGTAAGGGTTGGAGCACAACGCCTGACAGATAGAAAGCCCTCTGTGACTGTCTGCTGCTGCTGCCCATAGGAGGCTCAGGTGAGGCTGGCATGCACCTGGGAATACTGGTCACTGATGGTGCCCACTGGGCCCTTGGGCAATCAGTCAGTCTCCTCTCCTCTCCCACCCTCCCAAGCTGCATTTTAGTTCTGTTCAATCAAAAGTTCTTCAGGGTCTTCTTCACAGCAGGCCTGGGAGACAAGGGAATGCAGGAGAATCAAGATGGGGTGTCCCTCCTCCAGAGCCTCAGTGTAGTGGGAACGCCTACAGATTCCACCACACCCAGTTCAACAGGGGCAAGTAGAGTGTCAGCAGCCAGCTCAAGAGTCCGTGCAGGCACACTATTCACAGCTACTCAAAATTGACCCTGGTGTGTGATGGTCCAGGAGCAAGTCTTCACACTGAAGATTTATGGCAGGTGTACCAGTATGTCTTAGCACTCAAGCCTTATCAATTCAGGGCACATGGGCCCAGAAGCTCACTGTCAGCACTGCACTTCTTTGTCTGGGTTTTTTTTTTTTTTCCTGGTGCTAGTGTCACTTCACCCCATTCATGATGGAGAAGAAATTGAGGTTCTGGAAAAGCAACTGTCAGCCAATGGCAGATGACAATTGTTGGGTAAATGCCCAGGTTCCCACGCTCCAGAAGCAGGATGGTTCTGGGGCACGGTCTACACTGGCTCCCAGAGCTCCCAGCAAGGTGGAACCCTAGGTGCTAACTCATTTCATAACACACCTGATTGGCTGCTTTCCCTTCCCAGCTTCACATCCTACCCTTCCCATCACTGATTTCCTTTACTTCCCAAATAAATGACTTGCCCTGGGATCCTTATCTCTGGATTGGGCAGTCAGTTAGTCTCCTCTCCTCTCCTCTCTGACCCTGCCAAGCTGGATTTTAGTTCTGTTCAACCAAATGTTCTTCAGGGTCTTCTACACAGCAGGCCTGGGAGACAAGGGAATGCAGAAGAATAAGACAGGATGTCTATGTTCCAGAGACACTGAGTCCACTTCAGGGGAAACCTAGCTAATAAAAACCATGCTATTTTTTCTGTCCAGCTTCACCTGGATCCTGAAATCTGCGGATCTATATCTTCTACCCCTGTAGGGATCTTGGTTCCTGCACTGCCCATCACCAACCCTGGATAAACCCTGCCAGGAGTTGAACACGCCTAATATCCAGCATCTCCTATTCTGCCTTACATGACTGAGCTGTTGGAGCTTTCATGTTGAAGCCACTCTTGAGTGTGCACACCCTCTGGACCTGTCCTAGAGTCACAGAACCCCTTAGCATGAGCCTCTGGTACAAGCTTCAGATCCTACATGCCTGGTACTGAGCCTTTGGCCCATCCCAGCACCTTGAACCCCCTGCCTGACCTCCTCATCCTCATCCAGCAAGCAGGGAATGAGTGAAGACATCCTGGCATGGTTCATAGCCGGCATCTAGAACTGCAGCCTCCAGGAACTCATCCCAAGGTCCTCACATTCTCAGTCCTCACATTCTCAGCTCCTGACCTCCTGCCTCTCCTCACATTCTCAGCTCCTGACCTCCTGCCTCTCCTCACTATGGCACATTGTGCCACCTGGTTTGATGATCACCGTTGCTTTTCTGACCATGATGCTCTAGGGGGGTCTTCTCTTTGGGTCTGTGTGCCTTTGGCCATTCCAGGGGTCATTTCAGCTCCATTCAGCCTTGTCCTAAGCACAGCGCTGGGCTGTGAGGACACTATTTCTGATCTAGTGGAAGACTCAGGTGAATGCGTGAGCAATAGCAACCCACATCACAAGTTCTGTAACAGGAGAACCCAGTGCCGAGACAGCACAGGAAGGTACAAAGGCGGTGTCCAAGCCCTGAGTGAGAATTCACTGGGGGATCAGTAGCGGGGAGATGCACATACCTGGCTCAGGGAGCAGCATGTGCAGATGCCAGAGGGGACAATAGGCCCTCTGTGTTCTACAGCAGGGAATTAACACCAGAGCCTGACAGTACCTCATGGCAAATTCTCCTCTCAGCTGAAACTTGGATTTAAATATTTAAACTTGTGGACGTTTGGTTCACTAGTGAGCTTTGTTTTCTTATAGAATCCTACCTCTGAGTTCCTCTCTTTGCGCCATTCCATCTCTGCAGGGAATAGACATCTCTATTCACAGAATCACTTAGAAGACATCACTGAGGTACAAACAGTCTGAGGCAGCCCTCTGTGTGGGCTGCAGCAAAACTGAGCTCTGGGAGTTGTAGGGCTTCACTGCTGAGCTCTTTGATCCACATAAAAGGCAGCATGTTTGAATCAATAGATCATAAAACCAGTGGTCGAAAACCTGCACTGATTACCAGCTCTGACAGTGACTTTCCCCAGGCACAGGTAGAGAATTCCGGAAAAGAATGCAAGGACCCTTACCTCATCTACCAGCTCTATCTACTGATTCCACTCATCTCTTCATGGGATTGCCTGCCCTAGTCACAGCATAAGCCCCATCACTCAGCTTCAGGGCCTGGAAGACACTCAAGGGGACACCTCTTTGGGAAATCTTCAACAAATTGTTCTTCTTTATTGTCCTATCTTCTCTGGGTTCTGTCAGACCAGTGTGGCTGAGACAGAAGTGGGAAGTGTGTTTGCTGGAGGGAAACAGAAGGTGGAGAGGTAGACAATAAGAGGCAGGGGATGGTGGGAGTGAAAGACTGCAGCATTGGGAGACTGACAGAATCGGAGAGGGCACTGGGATCTGGAAGCATGCTTTTTATGTGTGTTTGGCATTTTGAAAAGGGACAGTTTCTCTATCTGGCCTCTCCCACTGCTAACACACACACACACACACACACACACGCATTCCCTCTTTGGCCCTCCCTAGTTTCTCTTCTCTCAACACACAAATGGTTGTCCTTGTACCAGTAAGGAACATTACATAGTCCCCTAAGGCAGCCACCTCCCAGAGAGTGCCTTCAAGGTCACTAGAGAAAGAGACTCTAAGGATGATTTGCCCAAAAATGGTAGAGTAGCTTGGATGTCAATTGCCACAGTGAATCTGAATGTAGTCCTACTGGGAGGACAGAAAATGGCTGTGCCAAATTCTACTTAGGATTCAGGTTTTATGAAAAACAGATTTAACCCGAGTCTTTTTTTCATTGTTATCTGTTCCATTAATCTTTCTGTCCTAGTCATCTAGGGGAACAACATGGGGTAGGTATTTCCCCCATATCAGTCTTGCCTATACCCCATTCCCTATCCTATCTTTAGAAAGATGAAGTCAAACCCTTTGATGCTTCCTAATGTCTGTTTTCCAGAGTTCTGCACATTTGTGTGGTTCTGCCTTCTACTGCTCCTCCAAAAACCTCACAGCATTTTATCCTTGAGATCATGGGGAGCCTACCTAATACATATATCACATTCCTTGTAAGAGTGTTATAGGGTGTGTGGGAGATTGTACCTTTGTGTTCCTACTACTACAAACAACCATGAAAACAGAAGCATCATTGTTATACATCCAGTCACCACAAAAAAGGGTACACCACCAGCTAAGATGACACAGAAACACGAGGCACCTTGCAGGTAGAAAATGGAGCCACTCTCAGCACTGTTGCTTCTAAAAACCAAGGGCAACAGCAAATTTGCAGGATATGGCATTCCATTTCCCCTGGGGATTCCCTCAATCAGAAGAATGGATGGAATGGCCAAATTTAACAAGACAGTAAACAACAAGTGTTGGAGAGGATGTGGAGAAAGGGAAACCCTCTTACACGTCGGTGGGAACGCAGGTTGGTGCAGCCATTTTGGAAAACAGTGTGGAGATTCCTTAAGAGATTAAAAATAGAGCTACCTTAGGACCCTGTAGTTGCACTGCTGGGTATTTACCCCAAAGATACAGATGTAGTGAAAAGAAGGGCCCTATGTACCCCAATGTTCATAGCAACAATGGCCATAATCACCAAACTGTGGAAAGAACCAAGATGCCCTTCAACAGACGAATGGATAAAGAAGATATGGTCCATATATACAATGGAGTATTATGCCTCCTTCAGAAAGGATGGATACCCAACTTTTGTATCAGTGTGGATGGGACTGGAGGAAATTATGCTGAATGAAATAAGTAAAGAGAGTCAATTATCATATAGTTTCACTTACTTCTGGAGCATAAGGAATAACATGGAGGGCATTAGAAGAAAGAAAGGAAAAGTGAATTGGGGGAAAACAGAGGGGGAGACAAACCATGAGGGAGACTGTGGACTTTGAGAAACAAACTGAGGGTTTTGGAAGGGAGGGGGGTGGGTGGTTAGGTGAGCCTGGTGGTGGGTATTAAGGAAGGCCCATATTGCATGGAGCACTGGGTGTGGTACATAAACAATGAATCTTGGGACATTGAAAAAATTTTAAAAAATTAAATTAAATTAAAAAGAAGTGTGGATGTGACAACAACCTAACTTCTTACAGTTTGTGTGTATGCAAGTATGTGTGTGTGTACGATTAACACATGGATTAATTTATCTATTAATTAATAAATTCATACTAGAACCGGAAAATTGTCTGGAACTGTAAGAATCTATAAGGATCAACAAACTATGGTACACGAATCAAGTCCTACCAAGTCATCGCTTTTTCACAGTTTATGAGCTAACAATGGTTTTTACTTTTACATTTTAAATGTTTTTTACTTTTTCTACTGGCTATATAAATACCCACATCATATTCTTAGTTTTACCCACTGGCTGACAAAACCTAAAATATTTACTCTCTGACCCTTTAAGGAAACATTTGCCAACACCTGTTTTAGAACAGTGACTTGCAATAGGGTCAGAGTAATGGAAGGGGAAATGGAAGTAATGGAAGGGGATCTTTGGGTGGGATTTGAGATGCACTGTGTAGTTAGAAAAGGAAGATCATGCTACATGTTCCTAACAGTAACAACAAAAAAATGAAAATTATAAACTAAGTTATGGTATATTAGTATAACAGAAATCTGCACAACAGTAAGAGAAATTACCTAGACCTAGATACATATCATTATGAGTAGGTTTCAAAAAATAATGTTGATTTCAAAAAGCAAATTGCAGAATGATCTGTATATTCTGAAACTGAATGCATAAATTTTGAACAAAATTTTGAAACAATACTGTGGGTTGTTGCTAGGCATATACATACATATATGTATGTATATATATGAATATGAGAAAAGATGTCAAAAAATAGACTAGCCATCAAAAAGGATGAATACCCAACTTTTGCATCAACATGGATGGGACTGGAGGAGATTATGCTAAGTGAAATAAGTTAAGCAGAGAAATTCAATTATCATATGGTTTCACTTATTTGTGGAACATAAGGAATAGCAATGGAGGACATTAGAAGGAAGGGAAAAATGAAGGGGGTAAAGCAGAGGGGGAGATGAACCATGAGAGACTATGGACTCCAGGAAACAAACTTAGAGTTTTAGAGGGGAGGGATGGGGGATGGGTTAGCCCAGTGACGGGTAGTAAGGAGGGCACATATTGCATGGAGCACTGGGTGTTATAAGCAAACAATGAATCATGGAACCCTACATCAAAAACTAATGTTGTACTGTATGGTGAATAGCATAACATTAAAAAAAAGAATACAAAAAAATTAAGTGTAATTTACATACAACACATTTCACCTATGTTAATAACAACAGTCCAATGAGTCTTGCTAAATACATACAATAGGCCCATGTAACAACCAGTACCATCAAGATGCAGAATACCTCCACCTCCCAAAAAGTTCTCATCTCCTTCCCCTGAACCCTGGTCTCTGGCAACCACTGATCTGCCCAAGAAATAAGCTACGTAAAGTATGAGATGGCCTTAATGAAATGGTGGAGGACAGGGGTGCTAACCCTCTTGAAATATATAGAAGCTCAGCAGTAGTTTCCTCCTTCCCAAATCTGAGCACTACTTTTAACACAGAGCATTTCCTATAACCCCATCTGATAGCAGTTGCCTTTTTTTTTTTAAGATTTTATTTATTTATTTGACAGAGAGAGAGATCACAAGTAGGCAGAGAGGCAGGCAGAGAGAGGGGGGAAGCACGCTCCCTGCTGAGCAGAGAGCCTGATATGGGGCTTGATCTCAGGACCCTGAGATCATGACCTGAGCCAAAGGCAGAGGCTTAACCCTCTGAGCTACCCAGGTGCCCCAGCAGTTGCCTTTTTATTATCTCTTAAATAAGAAAATATGTATGTGCATATAAATCTCAAAACTCCAGGAATCACTGGCCCACCATGGTCTGGAGGATCCATTCTAAGGAAACTTGGTCCAATCTCTAATGTTAGGACAAGAGAACTGGAGAATATTTGCTTGAATTCAATTCCGAATGAAGGGACATCCAGTCAACACTCTCGTGGAGTTAGTTCTGACAACATACCTGATCTTCTCCTACTTTGCCACACTACCCTTAGATAGAAAAATAGACGTGACCACCATCCCCTCCCAAGAAAGTGATGCCGGGCCAGGGTCAGGATGGTATCCCAGAATGTTGGGTACAGGACTAAGGTGGGGCCTTGCCATCCCAAATACTGTGATGTTAAAGTTGCAGGAGAAACCCAGGAAGTGGCTTTTCCACAAATCAGTAAGTTGTCCATCAAGAGGGATATGTCAAAAAAGACAAGTCATCATGCAAAGTCAACGAACAGAGCCTGGCCCAGTTTCCTGCGCGTAATAGACATTCAAATAATAGCTGCCGCACTTCCACAAAGGATCTAGAAACTCATAGAAGAACACTTCTTCCTACTCTAACAATGAGGAAACGCCAGAAAATCTGCAAAAACGTAATTCTTTTGAGCCCAGCAGAGAGTTTAGGTCACAAAGCAAGCAAGTGAACTAAATTCCAAAGGATGAAAACACCTCCGAGGAGAGAGGGATCACACAAACTGTTTCACCTTCGTCAGCTCACCACAGCCTGACAAAGGAGGTCACCACAAAAGTGGGTAAGAAGAAATCAGTTAAAACTTTAGTGAATTCTAAAAAGCCAAGTGTGGGCCAGAATATCAGTTTAGAATTCCTTGAGTCCCAGGCACAAAGAGAGTTCCCAAGTTGCTCACAAATTCTTTGTTATGGGCCTTCACCAGAAGCACATAGAAAGACTGGTGCAAGAGAGGACACTGGAATGAGTGCCCTAAGGTGGTGCAGGTATACAGGTGATGATCTGCTGCCTCTGCACACTTCTGTGCACTACACACTTCCCAGACCCTCCTTCAGATGAAGCAACAGCCTTAAACTGTGGAGTATAGAAAAGAAATGCTCTCGAGCCCAGAATACTACACAGAATACAAAGCAGAGGTTTGCTACTACTGAAAAGAGGCAGGAAATTCTCTCCCAACCAAGATCCAATACAGATAAATCCTACAGAGTTTGGTTTCTAAGGGAGTGGAAGGTATGCTGATAAATCCCTATCCCTAAGACTCAGGTACACAGCCCCTGCCTAAGCCTGAGGCTAGACCAGCAAAGTGAGACATTGCTCAGCCCCAGTCCCCATCAAGAGCACCACATAACAAGCAACAAAGTGTCTGAGTGTCAGGATCTTGGAGAAATTGACCACACAGTTACTACTGAAAGCTGAGTGTGAAATAGGAAAACTGAGACAACCCCCCAAACACTCCAATCCCCACACTAAGATAACACAAGATAACAGCATCTCACTGATAGGGGAATCTGAAGTCTGTGGTGTACTGAAGGAAATGATAGCAGAAACAAAGTCAAAACCCAGCTCAATTCCTAAGTAGACTGACTCAACCACCCATTCTGATGGCCTGTAGAAGAGGCACATCCTTTTCTGGTTATAAATGATGTTTACTTCAGTCTCTATTCTTTTACCATCAATATCTGGCATGCAATAAAGAATTTTGAGATACACAAAAAAAAAGACAAGAAAAAAACAAACAAATGTAGAAAGATAAAACAACCAACAGAACAAGACTCACATGACTCAGATGTTAGAACTGTCAGACACAGACTTTAAGATAACTGAGTACTATGTTAAGAAATCTATGGAAATATTGAACATGAATCTGGTGAATTTAATAGAAACATGAACTAATAGGGAATTTCAGCAGTGAGTCAGAGTCAAATGGAAATGATGGAAATATAAAATGCAATTTCAGAGATTAATTCTTCCTCTGGCCTTATCAGCAGGATGCACACAGCTGAGCAAGAAATAAATGAACTTAAAGATAGGTCAATAAAAATTATACATACTCAAGCCCAAAAAGAAAAAAGAGTGAAAAATAGAAAAAAACTTTCAGAAGCTGTTGGACAATATTAAGCAGTCTAACATACATATAATTGAAGTCCCAAGAGGAGAAGAAAAGAGAGAATGGAATAGAAGAAATGCTTTTATTTTTATTCTTTTTTTTTTTTTTTTTACAAAGTATTTGCTTTCTGTCTGGATGCCTTCAAGTGTTTATCTTTGGGTTTCAGCAGTTTGACTATGCTGTGTGTGTGTGTGTGTGTGTGTGTGTGTGTGTGTGTGTGTGTGTATGCTTTGTATTTCTCCCGATTTGGTACACAGAGCCTCTTGCTTATGGCCTCTCATTAATTTTAGACAATTTTTGGCCATTATCTCTCCAAATATTTCAAATATTTGGATTTCCTTAAAGAAATGCAGTAGAAATGGTAAAACTAAAGGTAAGTGTGAAGCACTTATTTTTCTTAAAGATTCTACTTATTTCACAGAGATCACAAGCAGGCAGAGAGGCAGGCAGAGAGAGAGAGAGAGGAAGAAGCAGGCTCCCCGCTGAGCAGAGAGCCTGATGTGGGGCTCGACCCCAGAACCCCAGGATCATGACCTGAGCTGAAGTCAGAGGCCCCAACCCACCGAGCCACCCAGGCGCCCCAAGCACTTATTTTTAATAGAATATTTTTGGTCTCAGATGAGAAAATACCTCAAGTTGGTAAAAGTAAAACCTAGAGTAGACAATAGTGGTGGGTCTTCTAACTAGCAACAATTCTATTAAACATTCCTGAATTAGTCAAGCCTACCACCTAACCCATTGCACCTGTTCCTTCTCAATGAGTAAGTCCTAAGGGCCCATTACTTCTTATGGTTCAAGACATCATCAGAAATCATCCCTTTTGGAAGTAGAAGATGTCCTACATCACATCTGCTCAGCTCACCTCTGCTTCTAGCCTGCTTGGTAGACAGTTCCTTGTAAGTGCAGACTCACCTCTCACTGACAAACATATCCTCAACATTCCAGGGGCTACCCACAGCCAATGAGGGAAGAAGGCACCAGTGGATAAGTGTCCCAGTTTCTTGTCATTCAGGGGGACATTCTCTATGCTTCTTAGAGGTCTTTGCAAAACATAGTATCTGTTTGATGTTCACAGTAACACAACCTTATTTTGATTCTTTCTCTTGCTCTGTCTCATCCTCCTTGGTTCCACACCTCTGTCTCCTAAGATCACCTCCCAGAAAACTACCTGCACCCAAGCCCCAGTCTCAGACTCTACTCTTGGGAGGAAATTCAAACCAAGACAGATTCTATTACTGAAGGCTCAAGACTTCCATATTGTCTGGCTTCATCAGTCCAGAAAGATTCACTCCTGTTACCCCAAGTCCCCACCAGCAAACAGCCACACATGCTAGGAAGAGCCCTTCAACTGAACCAACCAGTAATTTGAGGGAGAAGGAAGTGGCAGGGTGAGTGCTGTCCTTGCAGGGACCAGCTATTGCTTTTCCATTTTTCCCACTGACATTTGTACCCAGAGGGGCCAAGGACATGTGCTTGAACAGCCAACTGTCCTAAAGAAATCTAATTCCCAAGCCTCCATCAGATACACTTAAATATATATACTCAGTGTGGTGCCTGAAAAGGGAAATTGAATCATGACAAATTTATGGCATGTTTTGGACCTGGATTATTCTCAGCCTATCTTATACTTCTAACAGTTGAGAATCAGGGCCATGTGCAACAGAACCTAATAACCCCAATGACTAAAAGCAGACAAGGAGCATGACAAACCCAACCTTGGAGCGGTTCCCCAAGTAGCATGACAGTCATGTCTTCTTCCCCTTCCTGTCTACCCTAACCTCTATCATGAGTCACCTCTCTTCACCCTAGCCCAGCCACCAATCCATCAAAGGAGGAAAGATAGCCCTCTCCCTTTTAAGTGCAAAACATTTTCTTCAAAGCACTGAATCCAGGGCCACTCAGAGATTTATGAAGGGATTCCCAAGGAAATAGTCATTAGGACAGCTTGGAGCTTTTAAATTCATCCAACCTAGGTATAAACATCATTGAGAACATCCTGTGTACAAATAGGATACCAGGGGGACACAGAGATGAGGAAACCCCACTTCCTATCCCTAAAGAGATTTCAGTCTAATGGGGCAAATGACAACTAACAGCACAGGAAGTTGATGTTCTTAGGCTTTTTCAAAAAGGGCTTCAGTTAGTATCTCCTTTTAAAGTTCATGATACACCAGATGATAGAAGTATGACAAGTGCTACAGATTGTACAATCTGTGGACCCAGACTTCAAGCGGAAAACTGAGTTAACAATGTCAAAAATCCAGAAATAGCAAAATTAAAACCATTAGATCAATAAATAGTATTTAGTAAGAGTTAATTGGGCATATAAGAACAGTTTGTGAACTGGAGCTTTCAAAATTTAAAACTGATATGACGCTCAGGGGCATGGCATTATAGGGTGGTTTATAAAGTGAAAATGAGGAAGTTGTTTAACCTTAAATGACTGGTTATTTTAATGGGGTTTCCAGATAGCAGAGAATTGGTTAAAAGTAATTATCTGGAAAACAGTATGGAAGTTCCTCAAGAAGTTAAAAAATAGAGCTATCCTATGACCCAGCAATTGCACACTAGGGATTTACCCCAAAGATACAAATGTAGTGATCCAGAGGGGCACTTGTACCTCAATGTTTATAACAGCATTGTCCACAATAGCCAAACTATGGAAAGAGCCCAGTTGTCCCTTGACAGATGAATGGCTAAAGAAGGTGTGGCACGCATGTGTGCACATACACGCACATGCACATGCACACACATACATGCGGTGGAATATTACTCAGCCATCAAAAAGAATGAAATAATGAAGTCTTACCATTTGCAATAACATGGATGGAACTAGAGGGTATTGTGCTAAGTGAAATAAGCCAATGAAAGAAAGACAATTATCATATGATTTCACTCATATATGGAATTTAAGAAACAAAATAGAAGATCATGGGGAAGGGAGAAAAAAATTAAATAAGATGAAATCAAAGAGGGAGACAAACCATAAGAGACTCAACTACAGGAAACAAACTGAGGGTTGTTGAAGGGGAGGTGAGTGGGGGGATGGGGTAACTGGGTGATGGGCATGAGGGAGAGCACGTGGTATAATGAGCAATGGGTGTTATATGCAACTGATGAATCACAGAACTCTACCTCTGAAACTAATAAAACACTATATATTAATAAATTGAATTTAGATAAAATTTTTAAAAATAAAAAAATTAAAAGTTATCTCATATTAGTTTTAGGAAGATGACTTCAATTTCCTTTTTGATTATCAGAGACATTGACAAGAAGTAACTTAAGTTTTGCTTATGTTGATAAAATATGCTAGATTTAGTTTTTCCTTATATGGGTGAAATGATTTTGTCTGCTCAAGGAATTCTCACACCTGGTCTATATTTCATACTTAATTTTAACAAAATTAATATTCCAGGAGAAATCTAGACCAGTGAGAAATTTAACAAAGTTCTGAAGTGTGTTTTTCCATGGGAAGAAAGCCTCCTCAAGTTCTGCCTGGGCTCCTGAGAAGCCCCAATCTAAGAAAGCACTTCTGTCTATAAGGTCAGTCCAAGACTGCATCTCTGTCTTCTGCTGTAGGTACCCAGAATGAACTATAAATGCCTAGGGGACAACTTACTCAACATACATTTGTTTTCTAAGCCTGTGGGACCCATACAAAAACCCTGATCATGGCGTTACCTTTAAAAGTCATGGAACTCCCACCAACAGTGTGCAACCTGGAAAATAGCATGGAGGTTCCTCAAAATGTTGAAAATAGAACTACCCTATGACCCAGCAATTGCACTACTGGGTATTTACCCTAAAGATATGAACGTAGTGATCCGAAGGGGCACGTGCACCCAAATGTTTATAGCAGCAATGTCTACAATAGCCAAACTATGGAAAGAACCTAGATGTCCATCAACAGACGAATGGATAAAGAAGAGGTGGTATATATACACAATGGAATACTATACAGCCATCAAAAGAAATGAAATCTTGCCATTTGCAATGACGTGGATGGAAATAGAGGGTATCATGCTTATTGAAATAAGTCAATTGGAGAAAGACAACTATCATATGATCTCCCTGATATGAGGGAGAGGAGATGCAACATGGGGGGTTAAGGGGGTAGGAGAAGAATAAATGAAACAAGATGGGATTGGGAGGGAGACAAAGCATAAGTGACTCTTAATCTCACAAAACAAACTGAGGGTTGGTGGGGGGAGGAGGGTTGGGAGGGGGGGGTGGGGTTATGGACATTGGGGAGGGTATGTGCTATGGTGAGTGCTGTGAAGTGTGTAAACCTGGCGATTCACAGACCTGCACCCCTGGGGATAAAAATATATTATATGTTTGTAAAAAATAAAATTAAAAAAAAAAGTCATGGAACTCTTTTAAAAAAAAGAACAGCTGAACCCAAACCTCAGAGAGATGCTCTGATCAAAATTAGGATGAAATCTAGACTTACCCCTTCTCAACCTTGAGGATAGCCCCCAAGGCACCCCAAAATGTTTAGCCATATTCACCTGGGCTTTTCCAGTCTTAAAAGATTTTTGAGTTCCAAGATCCTTATCTCAGCACATTCCTAGGCTGAGATGAATTGAAGAGGGCTGCACATTCCTCAACATTCCTCCCATGGAGAGGCTGGGTCTGTGCCTCATTCCTTAAATATGGGCTGGCCTTACTGTCTTGCCTATCCAAAAATGTGACAAAAATGATGTTCTGAGAATTCTGAGCCTTGGCCATAAGAAATCTTGCAGCTTCTGCCTGAGGCACTAGGAACTCTTACTCTTGGGATGTTCCTACTTAGAAGTCAGCCACCATAATGTGAGAAGCCCACATCACATGGACAGGCCATGTGATGCTCCAGTGACAGCCCCAGCTGACAGCTGCCATCAGCTGCTAACCATGAGGTTGAGGCATCTTGGACATCCAGCCAAGTTAAGCCTCTAGATAACTCCATTCCCAGCCTTCATCTGACTATAACTACAGAGGAGATCCCCAGCAAAATCTGCCCAGATAAACCTAGCCAACCCACAAAAACATGAGAAATAATAAATTATTATTTTAATCTACTGTGTTTTGGTGTCAGTTTTATCCAGTATTTGGATAATAAGAGTATAAGCCTAGGGAAAGCTGGTGAGAACCAAATTCCCTGACCATAGTGAGGGACTAGTTTCCCTAATCCAGCTGCCCCACTCTTCACAGCTCTTCATATCTCCTGGGGACTTGAGGAATTCTGTAGGGACCCCCACTGTACATCAGATCTGGGAGTGCCTGGGGAGACTATAAAATCCAAGAACCTCATTGTACAAAGAACCTGAAGCTCAGTGAGACAGGAAGAAAAGTTGCTGACAAAGCCAGGGTGACAAACTGGTTCTCTTGTCCCGTAATCCAAGTATGGCACTATGCTGCCTCCCCACCTATTCTGGAACAGAACAGACAGAATCTCTAACAGATTCTGCCAGGCATAACTCCTTTGCTGGCAGAATTACTCTGAGAACCACAGGAATGTTGCTTGCATGAGACCTCTAAATTAATCTGCTCCCCACAAGCTCATCACACCGCCTAGAAGGGCAGACTGCCAAATGACGTCCCTTAAAATTTACTCATTACACCTGTTTTGAGCATCTACTTTATGCCAAGAAATGGGTTAGGCTTAGATATGAAGGACACAAGCATGAATAAAATAAAGTCACTTCCCTAAAGCTATCAGCATAGGTCAGATCACAGATACAATCTGCTACAATGCTATGAAATTAGTTTTCTAACAGTAATACAATGAAGTACCATGAAGTCATAAATGGGACACTTCTAAGTGGTGGCATTTAAGCTGGCTTTGAAGAATAAGTAGGAATTAACAAAGCAGGTACAGCATAAAAGTTCAGGCAGAAGGAAAGACAAAACAAATGTATGAAGGAGACAAAGTCCAAATCATACTTCAAACCTTCAAGTATTCTGGGTGGTAAATGAGTCAGCATTATGTAGAGTGAGATGGAAATAAGAAGCTGAGGTTGGGCAAGGCAGGGCTTCCATGCCAGGATAAACTTTTGGATTTCATCCTACAGGAAAAATCAGATACTGTATACCAATAACAAGATAGATCTACGTTTCACAATGGAGACTTGGCAGTAAGGAGAAGAGATGAAAACTCTGTATTAGTCAGATTTTGCCGAATAACAAACACTCTAAAATCATAGTGGCATACAGCAATAAACATTTACTTCTCACTCTTGTGCCTGTGTTTTGGCTATAGGTGACCTTAGCTGGGGTTGGCTAAGCTTAACTCCAAACTATCTATGGGGTCCAGGTCTACTTCAAGTATCTCTCATCCTCCTTGGACCAGAAGTTACCCAGAGCATTTTCTTCTCAGAGTCCTAGCAGAAGCACAAAAAGCAAGCCCAAATGCACAAGCACATTCCAAGCTTCTGCTCAAATCACTCTTGTCAACATCCCAGTGGTCAAAGCAAGTCACATGACCAAGCCCTACCTCAAAGTCCATCCACCATGAAGACATGACAAATGGATGGGTGAATAATTATATTACAGAGGAGTGAAGAATTGAGAACAGGGATGCAACCAGCCAGGGGAAGCATAAAGAAAAGAGACTCAATGGGAAGATCATTGCAAATGTCCAGGCAGGAGGTGATTAACATCAGAACAAAGCCAGTGGCAAGAGGAAGGATAACAGGAAGGAGAGTCTCCATGTGTAGAAGAAAGAGCATCAAGAAACACCAAGGTGACTTCCAGCTAAGCAACCAGGTAGTAGGTGATCAGCTGTGTGGGATCAAGAACCCAAACAAAACTCAGACTTGACATGGGGCTAATCAGGCATTCTAGATGGAACTTATTTGGTCATTGAGATCAGGCAGTGTTCAATAGTCAGATGAAAATTAATTTGGAGGCTCAAGATAGAAACCTGGGTTGGTGGAAGCAAAGTGGGAGTTAAGTCTAGATCTGCCTTTTACAATATGGTAATCACTAGCCACATGTAACTACTTAAATTAATTAAAATTTAATAAAATTCAAAATTCAGTTCCCTAGTTGCATTAGCTACATTTCCAGGGCTCAATAGCCACATGTGGCTACTGGCTGCCTGGTTGAGCAGTATGGATATAGGACATTTACATCATCACAGAAAATTCTACTGGACACTGCTGCATAGTGACTAAAGCCATGAGTAGTTAACACAGAGGAATAAGAGACTGGGTGGCTTATAGGAGGAGTGGTGAGTTGAATCAAAAGACAAAATGGTTTGGGTAATGAGAACATCTACAGAAGTTTGCCACAACTCTGGGGAACCAAGCTCCTTTCCTTTGCTAGGAGATTCCTCCCTCAAGCACCTAATAAAATAGAGTTCTAGACACTACAGACCATGTTAAATTCACACCCAATACCAGATTTAGCTAACAACTGAACTAAGTCTGATACTGCCCACTCACTCACTTGAGATTAGTTGAGCACCTAGTTTATACTGGGAGCTCATACTACAGAGAAAAATAGAGCAGGGATTCTGCCCTCAGAAAGTTTTCAATTTGACTAAAAAGGTGAGATAACCAAGAAAATATGAGATCTTGGCTCATATTTTCTGGATAAACCCCCCAAATTTACTAAGCCATGTTTTTTTTTTTCTTTTCAGCGTAACAGTATTCATTGTTTTTGCACCACACCCAGTGCTCCATGCAATCCGTGCCCTCTCCAATACCCACCACCTGGATCCCCCAACCTCCCAACCCCCACCCCTTCAAAACCCTCAGATTGTTTTTCAGAGTCCATAGTCTCTCATGGTTCACCTCCCCTTCCAATTTCCCTCAACTCCCTTCTCCTCTCCATCTCCCCATGTCCTCCATGCTATTTGTTATGCTCCACAAATAAGTGAAACCATATGATAATTGACTTTCTCTGCTTGACTTATTTCACTCAGCATAATCTCTTCCAGTCCTGTCCATGTTGCTACAAAAGTTGGGTATTCATCCTTTCTAATGGAGGCATAATACTCCATAGTGTATATGGACCACATCTTCCTTATCCATTCGTCCATTGAAGGGCATCTTGGTTCTTTCCACAGTTTGGCGACCGAAGCCACAGTTTTCTTAACTGGATTAAACAAGAATGTTGGTCCCCATCTATTAGGGAAAGTACACCATTGTGGTTCAATTCAGTAAAAAAACTTCAAAGATACAGGTTGAGATTTAAATCCTGATCTCACCATTTACTAGCTCTACAGTCTTCAGCAACTTTCTTCCATTTCCTGTACCCAATTTCTCCACATGTAAAATGAGGATTGTACAGGGCATAGATGAAATGCACCTAAAAACCTTTGGGTCCGTGTATTGAGTAATACATATTACTTCATTGTTAAGCTCTGCCCTTTCTGCTTGTCATGCAGATTTCCATGTTGGGGAATGCTGCTGGCTAACCTGGGAAAGCCCTTCTTTGATTTATTTTTTAATATTTTATTTGTTTATTTGACAGACAGAGATCACAAGTAGACAGAGAGGCAGGCAGAGAGACAGAGAGGGAAGCAGGCTTCCTGCTGAGCAGAGAGCCCAATGTGGGGCTGGATCCCAGGACCCTGGGATCATGACCTGAACTGAAGGCAGAGGCTTTAACCCACTGAGCCACCCAGGCACCCAGGGGAAAGCCCTTCTTGGAATCAAAAGTATACAAGTGCCGATTTGCATTGACCAGGTAAAGTTACTTAAATTCCACATCCCACCTATCCTTTAAACAAGTCAAAAGAAATAAACTGAGAATTGCATTCTCCTTGGGAACCACTTCCCCTTCCAACAAACTATGCATACTGCTCCCCCTCAGGTGCAATCCATCCACATTAAGTGAAGCCTCTTTCCTTTCTCTCTCTCACAACGCTTCATCTATCCTGGAGTTTCTAGCAAGTTCACACAACTCCCACTTGACTGAGAGCTGGGAGAAGCCCAGCCTCCTAGGATCTGATCTCTGAGGAGCCACCCCTAATTTAGTCCACATAACCTGAGAAAGTTTATGATCTCCCACTTCTGAAGCTATGAACAAGACCATAATGACTACTCCCAAGTCCACCATTTGAGGGTATACATCTCTGCCTTCCCCACATGCCATCCAGGCCACAGGCAAACACTGTGGACCTAGTCTGTTTCTGGAGTTACTCAAGGGGATGAGCCAGGCCCAGAAAAAAAAAAAAAATCTGTGTCTACTAGAGTTGAACCACCTGGGAAAGTGGAAGAAAAGCAAATCCAGAATTGGCACTTCCTAAAAACCTAAGATCCTAAAAATTTCTTTCATGACTCCTTATATACTTAAAGCTTGACCCTTACTCTTAATTCCAACATCGTCTCATTGGAGAATTCGAAGCTCCTTGTATTGATTTCTACATTTATACCTTCTACTCCCACATTCAACATCAGGGTTTGACATGCCCACCAAATGTTGTGGGACAACATAGCATAATAGCTTATATTCTTGCTACTGAAGTGTGGTCCCTGGATCTGCATCATCTAGAGCTGGTTAGAAATGCAGCATCTCAGGCCTCTCGCTCAAGAACTTCTGAATTAGGAGTGCCTGGGTGGCTCAGTCTTTGTCCAACTCCCAAACTCAAGGTTGTGAGTTTGAGCCCCATATTGCCTACTTTAAGAAAAAAGAAAAAGAAAAAAAAAAGAATTCCTGAATTGGAATTTGACTTGTAGCTCCTAATTGATTTGCGTGCCCATTAACATTGATTTGAGGATAGGCATTGACCTCAGTCTGTCTGGGTTCAAAACCTGACTCCACTACTTGCTAGTTGTGTGAACCTGAGAAAGTTATTGATTTTTGTTTTTTCATCTGCAAAGTGGGGATAACAATAGCATCTACTTCTTAGACTTATTACAAGGTTTCAGTTAGTTCATGCGTGCAAAGTATTCACCAAACCACTACAATTCTTGGTAAATTTTAATGGCTGTTGTTTTTAAAATAATTTTATTGACCTGTCCAAATTCTTCAGAAATATGAGAATACCCTAACTCTTACTCTACCTGTGACACCATTTCTCTGAGCTGGATAACTGAGGAGCTCGACTATAATAGTTCCAGCAGCAAGGAGGAAATAGAATTGGCCAGAAACCCAGGTCTGGGACAGAAAAGCCAACTTTCCAATCAATCAACAATAATGATAAGGACTCTTTCAGACACTGGTGATTGTCAACTGTGATGGGCAGAATTTTGATATGGACCCCAAGTTTCCCACTCAGGTTATACACCTTGTATAATCCCCTTTCCTTTAGTATGAATGTGATGGGACAATCACTCTTTTCATTAGTTTAGGTTATGTAAGATTCTATCATAGTAGGTTGAAGAGAGATCAGAAGTCATAGACTTGTTCCTGCTTCCCAGGAAGAAAGCAAGTGTCCATGTTGCAAACTACCATTGGAGCTACATTGCAAAAGCTGAAAGTGGCTTCTAGTTGCTAAGAGTGGTCCCTGGCTGATAGGAACTCTAGTCCTACAAAATAAGGAAATTAATTTTGCCCAACAAACAATGAGCTTGGAAAAGGACTCCAACCAAGCCTTAGATGAGACTGTAGCCCCATTCTACACCTTGATTTCATCCTGGCAAGACCGTGAGAAGAACTAAACTGTATCTGGACTCCTGACCCATGGACACTGTAATATAATAACTTACAGCAACTTTAAGACTTACTATAAGTTGCTACATTTGTGGTAATCTGTTACATAGCAATTAAAAACTATTACAGACTCCAATCCCAGAGGTTGGTTGTGTACAATGGGTATAAGAGGTGTGGTATAAAATCATTGAGGACATATGTTCCTTAGATCTTTCTGTTCTACCTTCCTTAACACTTAACTTCCATCTCTATATATGACTTATCCTCATGGTCCAAGAAGGTGACTTAATCTCTAGCCATCTTATCTACTTTCCAGAGATAGGGAAAGGGAGGAGAAAAATGCTAAAAAGGCATTCCCTGGCCATCTTTCCTCTACTTTAAGGAATAATTCTAGAAGTCTTACCTCACAGGTTCTCCTTATTTCTTAATAGCCAGAACTTACATAGTTACAGCTAGCTGGAATGAGGCTGGGAAATGTAGCAGGGCACAACTTCTGCTTTTAGAATCAAACACCCATTCATGATGAAAAAAAAATTATCTGTAAACTAGGTATAGATGGAATGTACCTCAACTTGGTAATACCTGCAAAATACCCACAGCTAACATCTTACTTAATGGTGAGAAATTCCAAAGTTTCCACTAAGATCAGGGACAAGGTAAAGATATCCCTTCTCATCATTTCTTTTCAATATCATACTGGAAGTTCTAGTTAATGCAATAGGATAAGAAAAGGAAATAAATGTTATGCATATTGGGAGGGAAGAAACAGTACTGTCTTTGTTCACAGATGACATTATTATTTACATAGAAAATTTTAAGGAATCGACAAAAAAAAAACCTCCTGACACTAATAAGCAATTAGAGCAAGATTGGAGAATATGATGATACAAGGTTAATATGTAAGAGTCCATTGCTTTCCCGTTTATCAATAATGAACAAGTGGAATTTAAAATTTAAAACACAATACTATTTCTTTAACACCCTTCCTAATTAAATACCTAGGTATAAATCTAAGTAAATATGTACAAGATCTATATGAAAAAAATACAAAGCCCTGATGAAATAAATCAGAGAAGAATGAAGGCAATGACAAAATATTCCATGTTCATAGACAGGAAGACTCAAAATTGTGAACATGTCAGTTCTTCCCAGCTTGAGCTATAAATTCAATGCAATCAAAATAAAAATCCTAGTAAGTTATTTTGTAGATATTGACACTGATTCTAAAGTTAATGGAGAGGCAAAAGACCCAGTATAGCCAATACAATATTGAAAGAAAAGGACAAAGTTGGAGGACTGACACTACCCAACTTTAAGACTTGCTATAAAGCAACAGTAATCAAGAGAGTATGGTATTGGTGAAATAATAGACAAACAGATCAATGGAACAGAATATAGAGTCCAAAAATAGATCCACGTAAATATAATCAACTGATCTTTGACAAGGAGAGAAAGCAAAAGAATGGAGCAAAGATAGTCTCTTCAACAAATGGTGCTAGAAAAACTGGACATCAACATGTAAAAAAAAAATTCATTTAGATACAGACCATATGCTCTTCACAAGAATTAACTCAAAATGGATAACAGACTTAAAGGTAAAGTACAAAGCAATAATACTCCTTAAAGATAACACAGGACAAAACTTAGATGACCTTGGGTATGGTAATGACTTTTTAGGTATGACACCAAGGGCACCATCCATGAAATAAATCATTGATAAGCTGGAATTCATTACAAATAAAATTTCTGATTTGTGAAAGACACTGTCAAGACAATAAAAAAAAAAACCCACAGACTGGGGGAAAATATTTGTAAAAGACACATCTAATAAAGTGATGTGAAAGAAGCCTATCTAAAAAGGTTACATACTATATAATTTCAACTATATGATATTGTGGAAAAGCAAAATTATGAACATTGTAAAAAAAAAAATCAGTGGTTTGGTTTGCTTTTTCAACATTCCCCTGGCAATTCAGGGTCTTTTCTGGTTCCATACAAATTTTATGATTGTTTGTTCCAGCTCTGTGAAAAATGCCAATGGTATCTTGATAGGGATTGCACTGAAAGTGTAGATTGCTCTGGGTAGCATAGTCATTTTAATAATGTTGATTCTTCCAATCCATGAGCATGGAATGTTTTTCCACCTCTTTGTGTCTTCCTCCATTTCTTTCGTAAGCGTTTGGTGGTTGTGATGAGCACTGGGTGTTATACACAACTAATGAATCATTGAACACTACATTAAAAACTAATGATGTCTATATGTTGACTAACTGAAGATAATAAAAAAATTTAATAATGTAAAAAAAAAAATCAGTGGTTGCCAGAGATTGGAGGGTTGGGAGGGAAGGATGAATAGGCAGAACACATATGATTTTCAGGGAGTGAAAGTACTCTGTATGATACCATAATGATGGATACATGTCATTATCCATTCATCCAAACCCATAGAATATATGACATTAGAGTGAACCATGATACAAATTATGGGCTTTGGGTAATTATGATGTGTCAGTGTAGGTTCATCAATTGTAGCAAATGTACCACTCTGGTGGGGCATGTTGATAATGGAGGAAGCTATGTGTGCATGGCAGGGAAGCAAGGAGTAAACAGGAAATTTCTCTAACTTCCCCTCAATTTTGCTGTGAACATTAAACTTTTTAACAAACATTAAACATTTTTATCTAAAGAAAAAAGTATTTTAAAACAAAAAATAAAAACAAGGTACTTTGATGAAGACAGGAAATATGGATATTGGGTACGTATATTAGTTTTCTATTGCTATAAGAACAAATTACCACAATTTCTGCTGGCATAACATTAAAAAAACAGTGGGTCTCCCATGTATGTCATGGAGGTTCACTCCATTAGACGAGACACACTTCTATATATCTTTCCTGGGTAATTCCATCTCTATTTTTGGTTTCTGTTGAGATGACTGAGGAGATCCATAAGTCACAAATGTAATCTTTTTCAGAGAGCCCTATGTATGACTAAATTCTGTACTCTTGTTTTTCCTCTGAAACACTAGCAAAAGTTTGTCCAGCTATACTTTGACTTCTCTCCAGAGTATACATTTTTAATAGTGGACCTTCCAATTTTGGTGTCTTTTGCAATCTGGATAGGCTAAGAATTTCCCAAATTTCAAGTCTTTGGTTCCTTTTATTTAATAAAATTCTTTTTTTTTCTATCTATCATTGTCTTCTCAGCAAGAAGGAACTGAGCTTCACTTTCAATACTTTGCTTGGAAATCTCTTCAGCTACATACCTAAATTCATCACTTACAAGTTCTGCTTTTCTGCTTCCCACACAACTGCAGAAGAAAAGTCAGCTAAGTTTTCTGTCACTATGTAACAAGGATCTCCTTTCCTCCAGTTTCCAATACCATTTCCTTCTGATCCTTTATCGGAAGTACCTTTAATGTTCATATTTTTATGTTCTGCTTATGACAATATGCCTTAAGACAATACATGTTTTCTCTATCATGTTCCTCACTTCCTCATGAGCCCTCTCACAGGCAAAGTCTTTAACATCCATATTTGTCTGTTCAAGGCAATTTTGACTTCTTCTATCACAGTCCTCACAAATTTTCCAGCCTTTATCCATCACCCAATTCCAAAGCCGCTTCCACATTTTTAGGTATCTGTTACAGCAGCACCCCATTTCAAGTACTAAAATGTATATTAATTTCCCATTGTTGCTGCAATTAATTAGCACAAATTTAGTGGCTTAAAACAAAAATTTACTCTCTCACAATTCTGATGGTGAGAAGTCAGAATAGTTGCATTCCTTCTGGAGGCTTCAGGGTGGGATCTATGCCTTGCCTTTTTCAGCTTCCCAAGGCTGCCTGCATTCCTTGGACTGAAGCCCCCTTCCTCACATCATTCTAACCTCTTGCTTCCATCACATTTCTAACTACTAACTGTCTCCCTCTTATAAGAACCTTTGTGATTATAGTGAGCTCATCCAGATAACCCAGAATAATCTCCCCATCCCAAGACTCTTAACTTAATCACATATGCAAAATGCCTTTCACCACATAAAGTTATATACTCATAGTTTCCAGGGATTAGGAGGTAGACATCTTCAATGGATCATTACTCAGACAACCACAATGCTTTCGTGGTGAATATGTGACACTATGTATTTGCCAAAACCCATAACACTCACAGCACAGAGATAAACTTTAATGTATACAAATTTTTTTTTAATGTATACAAATTTTTAAAAATTATTTAGGATGTCAAGAGATACCAAGATGGAGTACAGAATGTGATATAACAATTTAACTGCCACAAATATATGAAGCAACCTCACTATACGGAGTGGAGGGAAAAGATTCTTATCTAAGTAGCTTTGGAATCAAAAAGGAAACCAGGGCTCCTTGAAAAAATGGCTGATTCTAGGACTGGGTTATAAAACAGTATAAGATAAACCTGGAGTATCTTTGTACCATAAGAAAGTAAGAAAATGCTTTTTAAAAAATCCCCACAATGATAAGCATCTGTGAAAGGGACACAGGAGCCAACTGAAACAACTTGTGACGGTCAAAGCTAAAATAATTTGAAGAAAAAATAAATTAGCATTGGATTATAGCCAAAAGTATAAAAAAATAAAGTCCATACTGATATAAATAAATGATTGCATAAATGAAAATAAAAGTAGAATAGACAAATCTCTGTGCAGAAGAATTCTGAATAATCTTTGTAGATACTCTGCCCTCAAGGAAATGGAGCTTAATTGCACCCTCCTTGAGTGAGGGCTACACACAGTGACTTCCTTCTAAAGAGGGAAAAGAGGACCTTCACTGTGGAGAGACCTGACAAACACTACATCAGTCAGGTGATCAAGGTTCACATCAAGAGTGACAGGCAATTTTGATAGTATGCACCCTTAAGATGATGTGAAAAAAAAAAATGGCACTTTATCTCTGCGGTCTTTCTCCCAAGAACATATCACCCCAGGCTAATTCTGAGGGAGAACAATCAGACATATCCCAATGGAGGGGTATCCAACACCTTATCAGGACTTCTCAAAACTGTCAAGATCATCAAAAACAAGGAAAGCCTGACAAACTACACAGTTAAGAGAAGCCTAAGGAGACATGAGAACTAAATGTAAATGATGTGGGATCCTCGAATAGAAAAAGGACATTAGATTAAAACTAAGAAAATCTGTCTTGTTAATTTTAGCCATTCTAACTGGTGTAAGGTGGTATCTTGTTGTGGTTTTGATTTGTATTTCCCTGATGACAAGTGATATGGAGCATTTTTTCATGTGTCTGTTGGCCATTCTCCATTTGGAGAAGTGTCTATTCCTGTCCTCTGCCCATTTCTTGACTAGATTATTTGTTTTTTGGGTGTTGATTTGTTAAGTTCTTTATAGATCTTGGATACCAGACCTTTATCTGTTATGTCATTTGCAAATATCCTCTCCCATTCCATAGGTTGCCTTTTAGTTTTGTTGACTGTATCCGCAAATATCTTCTCCCATTCCATAGGTTGCCTTTTAGTTTTGTTGACTGTATCCCTTGCAGTTAAGAAGCTTTTTATCTTGATGGAGTACCATTAGTTCATATTTGCATTTGTTTCCCTTGCCTTTAGAGATGTGTCTTAAAAGAAGTTGCGGCAGTTCCTCAGGATGTTAAAAATAGAGCTACCCTATCACCCAGCAATTGCACTACTGGGTATTTACCCCAAAGATACAGATGTAGTGAAAAGAAGGTGCACTTGCACCCCAATGTTCATAGCAGCAATGTCCACAATAGCCAAACTGTGGAAGGAGACAAGATGCCCTTCAACAGATAAATGGATAAAGATGTGGTTCATATATACAATAAAATATTAATCAGCCAGCAGAAAGGATGAATACCTACCATTTACATCAACATGGATTGACCTGGAGGGTATTATGCTAAGTGAAATAAGTCAATCAGAGAAAGGCAATTATCACATGGTTTCACTCATGTGTGGAACATAAGGCATAGTGCAGAGGTCAATAGAGAAAGGGAGGGAAAACTGAATGGGAAGAAATCAGAGAGGGAGACAAACCATAAGAGACTCTTGACTCTGGGAAATAAACTGTGGGGGGATGGGGTAACTGGGTGATGGACATTAAGGAGGGCATGTGATGTGAAGAGCATTGGTTGTTATAGCCAACTAATGAATCATTGAACACTACACCAAAAACCAGTGATGCACTACTATATTTTGGCTATTTGAATTTAAATTTTTTTTAAATGAAAAAAAAAACCTAGGAAAACCTGAGTAAACTATGGACTTCAGTTAGTAACAATGCATATGCTTTTTAAAAAAGAAAAAAATTTACTAGAAAAATAAAAGGGAGCCATTAAAGTGTTTAGATTGGGGAAAGCACCATGATAATCCTGGGGCTTTGGGAAAACAGTGTGGTTAGACTGGAAGAGGAAATGGCTAGAGTCCAAGAAATCATCTGAAATCCACTGCAGTCAGCTAGGTCAGCTGAAATGGTGATGGCCTTGACCAGGGTCCCTGTGAACAGTCAGGAGGCTATGAATCCCTGGATTTTGCCCCAACACCACCAAGTATCATTATGCAATCCACACCTCACTTTGCTCCTTTCCAGGATACCAGGCTCCTTGCTTAGATGGGTTAAAATCACTCTGAGATTCAAGCTCAAAACAAGTATCAAGGCAAACAGTAAAAACACAAACTCCAATCTCTCAGAGGTCTGTGGTTTTATGAACTTGGAAACCCGGTCTCAACACATGCTGTAAAAAAAAGACCATGAGTCTTCTTGAATAGCTAAAAACTTCAAGCAGATAACCTGATATTTCATCCAACTCTCAAATCCTCTTTATTGTGACTCTGGCTTGTACCATTGTCTTTAAATAATATTCTTCATCCCTGTCATAAAATATATCTGAGGCAGTTTCTGAAAGAGATTTTAAAAACCCAGCAAAGCAAGTTTTGGTCGAATTTGGCTTTTGCATTCAGCTCCCCAGCAGAAATCCAGGTCAGTCAATCAGAATGCAATTTGCTGAAAGCCTGCCTTTTGGACACAAGCATCAGCCAACATAGGGAGAAAGGAAAGAAATACAAGGCATGATGGTGGCGCCTTGCATTTATAGAATGGAGCAGCCAGACACTTGGCTGAGATAGGATATTTTGAAGTAAACATATGAAATTGAGCAGTTTCCTGGTTTCTGTCAACGGAAGATTAGGAGCCAGAAGTTAAATGCAGGCATTTTTTCCTTCCACAAATGAAATGCAGTGTTCAGAAAGCTCTTTGTAAAGCTGGATGGTTGTGATTTATGGACAGCACTCCCTACACCTAGAAAAGAGAAAGATCAGATCATTGGGCATAAAGTGCTAATAATCTCCAGGTCAAGAAATACACAAGCCCCTCCCCCAACAAAGAAACAAATACTCATGTAAAAGAAAACAGATCAGCAATTGAATGAATATGCTTACACGGCAGGGTGAGAGGGGAAGAAATGGTGAACTGGTGGTTGTTTGGGGGGTTTTTATTTTGTTTGGTTGTTTTGTTGTTCTGTTTTGATTTTGTCTTATTTAATTCTTCTTGTTTGTCTAACCAAACTCTAAGCCCCTTGAGGGATGGCCCCATAGATTTTATGCATCATCACCCCAACCCAAGCATAGATATTACCCTAGAAGCGTTCCACAAACCTTTCTCAGTAATGACCAAGAAGGCTCAATTTGACCATCTACAGGACACAAAGACTTTGCCAACAGCTTCCCTGCAGGACAAGCAGAGTGTCTGTCCCTTGGGTCTAGGTGAAGAAACAAGGAACAAAGGAAAGTCGTTAGACCAAGGATTTCTCTTCAAGTAACAGCCAACAGCCCCCAGGTAGCCCTGTTCCTTCCCTTGTCCAGGAAAGCACACTTTGCCCAAGCCCAGATGGCCTCATCCTGTTCAACCCTCATATGGTTTGTTTGTAGCTCATGGAGCCAATTATCACAGAAATACAGAGGAAGGGGCTGAAGCTGTTTGAGTTTGATGTGACACAGACTGTGACAATCTTTGACCATTCTCTTTAAAAACAGAAAAAAAAAACTACCTGCATCTGAGTATTAATAGTTACAAAATAATCATATATTTCCCCAACAAAAGGGAACAAAACAGCAGGCAAAATGTAGACACATTTCTGGCTCATCTCTCTTCTGTTTTGGTTCAAAAAGCAGCCCTGAACCTTCCCACCTACACTTCCAGTATCTGGCCTGTAAGAAGAAACTTGTCTCTGTGCTACAGCAATTTTACTGATAGAGGATTAACTGTTGCTAAAGATAAGGACATCCATCAGTGTAGTGGAAGAACCCTCTGTTTGCCAAAGTCCAGGGACTGTAAGAAAGACACCACTTATGTCTTCATGTAAATGACTCTGTCTAATGCTTCCCACCACAAATTCCTAGAACAAGGCAGCTCTTGCACATCATAGCAGGATAGTGAGATCTCTAAAAGATTCTATGATGTAACCTCCCCTACAAGCCAGGATCTCTTTAGTGCATAAACCAGTTCTTAAAAAATTTGTATGCATTGCAGCTGTGACTATTTGCCCCCAAAACTCCCCATCCACATCCATTCATGGCTGCCTGACTCATGGCTGAGAGAGAGTGCCATGGCCCCTGCATTGGGACAGAGGTCTCACTGATGTTATTTTATATACTGGAGGTTCCTGGTCTCCTCCAGATAAATTTCTTCCTTTGGCTAGCTTCTGCTTGGAGGACCTGGAGGCATTTTGTTTTATCATCCTGAGGACTCCTCTTTACTCTTCAGTTTACATGAACCAGGACCAATGATAAAAATATTTTTGTATTAATTAACTAATTAATTAATTAATGATACACAAATGTGGTCACATATAGAAAATGTGTGGCATGGCTCTGAAAACATAGGCATGGCTTCTGGAGATTTCTGTTTTCAGTAACAGCAGACTAGATAATTCAGACAAAACTTCCCAAATAAAAACTATCTTCTTAAAAGCACCAATATGCGTGAGTGCTGTGAAATATGTAAACCTGGCGATTCACAGACCTGTACCCCTGGGGCTATAATTATATGTTAATTTAAAAATTTAAAAATTTTTTTAAAAAACACCAATATGCAAGCAAGAAACAGGAAGGGGTGGTCCTTGTTTGCTTGCTCTGGCTTCATTAGCAGGTGTTAATGACATAAAACCCTCAGCAGAGGGTTTAGTTCTCCACAAAGAAAGCAAGGGAGTGAAGGAATTCACACAATAGCAGCTTCATTGGGCTTGGAGTCGCTGCATCACTGCAGTAGAGTACAAAGGAGTGACAGATTGGCACAATGGGTGAATATGAGTCATCAAGGAAAGTTAAATCATGTAAAACCCTGCTTAAGAGACTCGCCTGCTTTAGAAAGCCTTCCCTCCAAAATGCTCAAAATGTTCATGACATAAAAGTTGCCTTGACATTTAAAGGTATACATGAAAAAATGCATTTATATGAAATGTCATATTCTCAGAGAATTCTGGATAAATGAGGTATTACAGTGTTCATGGTTTTCTTAAATCAGTGAATACAAATTATATGCTGAACAATTTACAGAATGCTCACCATAGTAATGACCTAAGCATCAGACTGAGAATCCCTGTGAATCTCCCAGTGACAGCTCCTATTCCACATATATCAAAGGACATTTAGCAGTCAACCACAGGTTAAGCAACCTGCAGGACAGAGCCCTTTGGGAGTTACCCTCCAAGCCCTCCGCTGGCAAAATGCACACACAAACCCAACCACTTTGCATGGGAAAGGTGAAGTTCCCTAGACCTACGCAGGGCACTCATCCACCCAATTCAAGTAGGTTGGGGACACTACAAAGGCACACTGGTAAAACTGCTCCCACCTGCACATAGGCACAAGGAGTTGTTGTGGTGGTGTCCCTTCTTAATTTCTGCTTGGCCCTTATTGACCTAAGCTCATAGGTATAGACTTGGGATTATACTTTGTCTCCACGGAGCATCTCCTGACTGATGCCTCCTCAGTCACCCACCCAGTTAAGAGGATACCACCTTTTTAAGACACCATGCCCACGATTCTGTAAAGAAGATAGAAACTGATGGATCAACCAAAGTGGGTAAGAGATTAGCAGGCATCAACACAAACAATTTTAGTCCACTTTGCTTAAAGATTATAAGGTTAATGGTTCATTTTGTTCTTATAAAGAGTTTGGTACAACCCCTCAGTCAGTCCAATCTGCTTGTCCCCTGTAATGTCCCCCAAAGCTGGCTACTTCCATTCCAGGTCATGTTATTTGGTCCTTGGACTCTTCCAATGGTCTCCCAATGCATTTCCCTGCTTCCATTCTTCTTCTCACAGCCCAACCTCCACTCAGAACCCAGAGATCTTTTTAAAGCAGAAATTAGGCCAATCATTCCCCCGCTTTAAGCCTCCCAAAGGCTTCCCATTGCTTAGAATGAAATCCCAAACTTTTGCTGTGGCCTAAAATTCCCTACCTGATCTGACCCTGCCTGCCTCTTGACACATCTCCTACCATTCCCTCCTCATTCACACTCTTCCAGCCATGTTGTCCTCCTTTCCAGGAAGGACTTGGACACATCAAACTAAACTAAATTCACCATTTATTTCTTCACTGAACTGTCACCTCCTCAAAGAGACCCTCTATGGCCAGTCTAGCCAAAAAATAGTACCTTCTGACACACCACCCTCTATAACATAATCTTTTTCTGTTTATTCTATAGCGTAAGATAGTTCCAGTAATTACCTTGCTTATCTGACTTTTACTTGTTTTGTTTGTTTGCTTACTCTCTTCTTCCTAGAATATAAATTCTTCGGGACCTTGTCTATCTTGTTCAGTCCTCTGTATCACTAACATCCAAAACAGCGCTTGGCATATCATAGACATTTAATAAATATTTATTGAATAAATCAACCAATATTTAAGACCCCAGGAGAAATGTCATTTGAGCAGTTGCATTAGCCGCCATTTTGTTTTGGTTCAAGAGGATAAACCGAGCCATTATTTGGCTTAAGGTTTATTAGAGTATCTATTAATAGTTTACTGAACTGGGTCAAATCTGGGGGGAAAGAAATCAAAGACTCAAACTCAAAGCTTTTTCTCATTTCTCTCTTCTTCCTTTAGACATACTTCCTTCCAAAATCTGAACTTGCTTAAACATTTAAGTACAACATTTGGTTGGCCAGACCTAAGTAGGTGGCACCAGGTTAATTACAGCTAAATGCTTTTCTCTTCCTTGGCACCGGCTTAGCCAGTGGTTCTCAAAATTCAGCATCATCACTAAGTGAAAACAGCAAGTCAGAGAAAGACAAATACCATATGATTTTACTCATTATGTGAAACTTAAGGGGAAAAAAACAAATGAACAAAGAGAAAAACAAAAAAAAGTGACTCTTATGAATAGAGAATAAACTGGTGGTTGCCAGAGGGGAGGAGGGTGGATGGGTGAAATAGGTCAAGGGGATTAAGGGTACACTTATCATGGGGTGCCTGGATGGCTCAGTCAGTTAAGCATCTGACTCTTGATTTTGGCTCAAGTCATCATCTCAGGATCTCAAGATCATGGGATTGAGTCCCCTGTCAGGCTCCTCACTCAGCAAGGAGTCTGCTGGAGATTCTTTCTCTCCCTCCTCCTCTACCCTTCCCACTGGTTTCTCTCTCTCACTCTCTCAAATAAAAAAAAAATGTTTTTTAAAAAGAGTATACTTATCATAATGAGCACCAAGTAGCGCATCTGATTGTTGAATCACTATATTGTACACCTGAAACACTGTATGTTAATTATACACGAATTCTTAAAAAGAGGAAAGAAAAGAATTTGAGATCATTGCAATTACCTGGAGGGCTTGTTGAAACACTGCCGGGCCTGATGGTTTACTGGAATGATTCGTAACAGCTCATGAGAGCCGATGGTTAAATTTTCAGGAATATTGCAAGCCAATTGTGAAACACAGCTCTCACTAAAAAAATAAATCATGAAAATGTATAATTAAAATTTATGTCTTAAAAAAACTACATGAAAAGTATTTTCTACATGTTTCTATTATGTCTGCTCTGAAGGACATCTATGTCTATTGTCTCTATAGGAAGGAAACAGGGTATGTGGAAAGCTGCTGTACCTTATTTCCTAGTTCTTTGTTCATGGTGTCATGTTGCTTGAAATTGTCCATTGTAGAAGTACTTATACCATACAGTAGGCAAATGTTACATGTCTGGACTTGGATTATCTTATTGATTGTCTAGACTTAAGAAAGTGATGGAGAAAAGCTTAAAAATACAGATTAGGGGCACCTCAGTGGCCCAGTCATTTAAGTGTCTGCCTTTGGCTCAGGTCATGATCCCAAGGTCTTAGGATCAAACCCCCACATCAGACTCCCTGCTCTGCAGGGAACCTGCTTCTCCTTCACCCTTTGCCTGCTGCTCCCCCTACTTGTGCTCTCTCTTTCACTCTGTCAAAAAAATAAATTAAAAAATCTTTAAAACAGGGTCCTAGGATCAGGCCTCTCATCGGGCTCCCTGCTTGGTGGGGAGCCTGCTTCTCCCTCTCCCTCTCCCACTCACCCTGCTTGTGCTCTCTCTCTTTCTGACAAATAAATAAATAAAATCTTTTTGAAAATACAGATTAAACTTATATGTATGTCAACCTGTAGCTATTACATTGTGAACAGTAAAAAAAATTTTTTTGAGGAAATAGTCTTCCAGTATTTGAAAACTATTATCTGCCTTAGCAAAGAAGTTACTTATGTCCTTGACAAAGAGATGACATTCTGACATACATCTTCCTTTGTTTGGCTTTGATCTTACCCTGTAATGTAAACAAAAATACCAACAAACATTCATGTTAGAAATATACTCATTCATTAATTGCAACCATAGGTTGTCTCTGATATCAAAGTTTGACCAAGGCCAATGAAAGTATTCTGTGAAAATCAATTTCCTACATGAATGTTATAATAAAGAGTATTAAATATTTTATTATTCATAAATTATGTGCTACATAGTCTATGTACCAGTTAAATTTATAACAAACATGTGTACATAACTATTTTTTTTTCCAGCGAGCCAGTTGGTAAACAATTGCCTGCACACACCAGTTGGACCCCACCGCTGGAACTCCAGATTCAGCAGGACTAAGGAGAAGCCCAAGAATTTGCATTTCTAAAAAATTCCCCAGAAATGCTAACCCTGCTATTTTGGAGACCACTCTCAGAGAACGAGAACTTCTGACTTAAAAGAAAAGGAGGCTTAAAACCCTGATGAATTATCACCTCACACCTGTCAGAATGACTCTCATCAAAATGATGAGAGATAACAAGTGTTAGGGAGCATGTGGAGAAAAGGGAACCCTCATGCATTATTGGTGGGAATAGAAATTTGTGCAGCCACTGTGGAAAACAGTTTGGAGGTACCCTCCAAAATTAAAAATAGAACTATCATATGATCCAGTAATTCCACTTCTGGGTATATAACTGAAGGAAATGAAATTAATATCTGGAAGACATATCTGTACTCCATGTTCATTGCAGCATTATCCACTACAGCCAGGACATGAAAACAACCTAAGTATCCATCAACAAAGAAATTGATTAAAAATGTGATTTTAAAAATGTGTGTGCGTGTAATATTATTCAGCCATATAAAAGAAGGAAATCCTGCCATTTGCAATGAATGGATACCTCAAAGGCATTATGCTAAGTGAAATAAGTCAGACAGAGAGTGACAAATATTACAGGATCTCATTTACATGTAGAATATGAAAGAGAGAGAGAAAGCTGATTTCATAGAAACAGAGACTAGAATGGTGATTGCCAGGGGTCATGTGAAGGAGAAAAATGGGTATTGTAGGCCAAAGGGTACAAATTTTTGTTACAACAAGAATGAATTCTGAAGACCTAATACACAGCATGGGGACTACAGTTAACCATACAGTGCTATGTATCTGAAAGTTGCTGAGTGTAGACCTTAAGCATTCTCACCACATACACACAAATGAGAGTTAACTGGTGTGTTACTCATCTTGACCTTGGCAACCATCCCATCATTACAGCAAATCATCACATTGTATATGTTAAATGTATACCATTATATTTGTCCATAAGCTGCGATAAAATTAAAAGAAATTGTGATGCATTATAACACAAAAATATATAATACACACTGAATTTGAAAGATTTAGTTCAAAATGTAATGTAAAATATCTCAATAAGTTTTATACTGGTTTTATGTTGAAATGGTATTTTGTATATAATGAATTAAAATATATTATTAACATTAAGAATTTAAAAAAAAGAAGAAGCTTCCATCATGTGTCCTCCTACTGATGGTAGACTACTCACTGCATTTGGTCACCAGACAAGTTATGAAACAAATACTGAATTCTATTGCCGAAAACACTACAAGTTCATTCAAAAAGTCAGTATTTGCTCAATAGATGATAAATCTTGAAAAGCACTAACTCCATCTAGCCAGTGGTCAGCTCTGCTGAGGGAGGGAGGGAGCTCCAAGACTCAATCAATAGATTCCCCTATTAGTCTGCCATGTCACCAAAACTCCCACTATCAGAATCAATCCAGAAAGGCTTTGTAAAGTGCAAATCCTTTGTCTGGGAAGGTGGAGACAGTAACCAGCGGAATAACTCTCCTATACAAAACCATCTGCTTTGTACCCAGACTAAAGCCAGACATCCCTCCTTCCAATCTCATTTTCACCTGCTTCTTGTAGAAACTGGTTCCTTCAGATACCTTGTTCTCCTTTATTTACACCTCAGGCTCATACAAATACATTAACCATAACACTGGTGTTCAGTGCAGGTCTCTGAAGGTGCATGGCCTGAGTTAGAATTCCAGCTCAGCTTTGTGAGGTTGGGCTAGTTACATGACCTCCCTGTGCCTCAGTTTCTTCATGGAAATGGAAATAATACTAATATCTACTGTTTATGGTTGTTTTGAGAATTGAGTGAATTAAGTATTATTGACTACTTATAGGGTGCTTAGAACAAGATCTGGCAGGTGTGTGTTTACTAGATCAATCAACATTTTTGTCATCGATCTGATCATTTTATACTATTATAATTTATATTATTTTAATAATAGAATATAATTCATGTGTGAATACATCATGAACACAAGACCCAAAATAGTGACCATAATTTACATCTACCCACGTGCTCCTCCCCCCATTCATTCCTCTACCTCTCCACAATTGTTGTAACCACAGGTTTCACATCTACTTTATTTTACATACAGTTTTAACACATATGTATTTCTAAAAGTATGTTGTTTCATTTTAGTTGTTATTAATTTTATTAAAAGTGTGTCATGGTGCAAACAGTTTTGAGGCTTTTTTAAAGCTCAATATTACATTGTTGTGTATAGTTGCAGGTTTTTTAACTTTAATCAAATTTTAAAATATTTTTCAACTGCATTACACTGAAAGCATTCCTCACGTTTTTGTGGAGCTGTATTTTTGATTAACTGTTTAGCACAGTCTGTAGTGGGTTCTATCACTCCGAGCCAATGCTCTATAAATGCCCAAGTTTGGAAAGGTGTCCACAATGGGAGACTCAACTGGAAATTAGGCAAGCTTCTGGTGCTTGCCCTCTTACAGAAAAGAACAGTTTGAATGGAAGAGATTCACTAGGCTTTTGTCCTTTCTATCTTACTCCTCCACTTAGATCTGGGAAATCTGTGTGAGGGGTTGTCACCCATAGAAGAGCTACTGGACAAAATGAGCCTCTACCCTGACACCAGCAGACCTCGAGCTTCTCACCCTCACAACAGGTTCCCACTCAGCCCATGCTCCTGGCACAGACAGTGTCTTGCTGACCCTGTTCCAGAGAGGGCCCAAGGACAATCGGTGTTGAGGAGAGGCAGGGAGGGCAGGAGACAGCTAGGGAGCTGCACAGGGGAGCCTGCATACAGCACACAAAAGCCTCCTGGTCCCCAAGAAGAATGAGGCATGGGGAAGAAGGTGGAAATGGTGTAAGGACAAACACTCAACCATCATAGGTTCACGATGAACTCAAAATGAACCAAGGAAGAAAAGGCAGTGGTTAGATTTATTCTGACAACATCCCAAAATGTATCTGGAAAGACATCTTTCATAGCACCTCTAGAATCACAAACTACCTGAAAACACTCTTAATCTTTCAAGCCAAGATGATGGGAGAAATTCAGATAATACATTTTGGACCTCTACGGGTCTTTTGGTAGAGATATCAAACAATCCCTGGGACTCCTTAGGGCCAGGAAAATAGCTCTGCACCCTAGATACCTCCTCAGAAGCTCATCATCTGCCTGTCCCTGCATTTCTCCAAGGAAATTGACCCTGAGGACACAGTGATTCACCGTGTACAGGCTAGGGGACAAGACTGGCTCCTTCCTGTATTATGTTGGATTTTTGAAGAACTGACCTGTTGTATTTTTAAGTGTTCTCTGAGCCTTCCATCAGGAGTCCCTCCAAAGGCAAATATTAGCACCCCTGGGTGGTATAGGACAGGGTCTCTAAATGTCAAAATGGTAAGAGGAAGTGGAGAGAGGCAAGATGGGCAGGAGAGAAGTTTGGGCTGGACCCTAAATAAAGGAAGGACAACAAAAATTCCAGTGAAGGACCTCCTGCAAGATTATACCCTCCTCTCCAGCTCATCATGTCTGCTGGATTCTACCCAAATTCAGCACCTGCAAGAGAGGAGGCAGGAGACTTCCATCAATGACCCCATGACCTCAGGCAGCTCAGTGAAGCATGGGTTGGACCAGCTAGCTTATAATATCTCTTATCAACTCTTTCTATGATTTTGTGTCTAAAGCCAAATTCATTACCCATGCGTGCACACACACACACACACACACACTCACACACACACTCTTCATATTCTTTATTTTTATTCACAACATCAACATTAATGAACTCCTGGGCTCTCAAATTCTGTTGTTCTCACTATTTCTCTACTTACCTCAGCATCTATCCCATTGACTGGATTATAGCAATAATGATGATAATGATAATAATGATTGCTTTTATAGTAACAATATATGCACTGTGTCTCTACTAGCAATATACACAATTATATAGTATTTGTGTGTAATATCATAACATATTATTAAATATATTATACACAATATATACTATATAATAATATATTTTTTAAATAACACATGTTGTAATGGTAGTATTTATTATAATAATTACATATATAATTATTTATAATACATACTATATAGACACTATAATGTATGTACTGCTTAATATATACTTTATATTCCATATTATATATATGTTCCATATTTTATATATCTATATTAGAATATATATATTCTACACAAGCCATGTGTAATATAATAATAGCAGTTTTGACATTGCACTTACTATGTATTATGTTGTAACATACACTTATTGACACATTTTACCCTCACTACTACCCTAATTTTTTTTAATTTGTTAAATTATTTTTTTTTAATTTTTTATTTTTTCAGCGTAACAGTATTCATTATTTTTGCACCACACCCAGTGCTCCATGCAATCCGTGCCCTCTCCAATACCCACCACCTGGATCCCCCAACCTCTCACCCCCTGCCCCTTCAAAACCCTCAGATTGTTTTTCAGAGTCCATAGTCTCTCATGGTTCACCTCCCCTTCCAATTTCCCTCAACTCCCTTCTCCTCTCCAT
>NW_019154090.1:43437574-43484260 GCF_002288905.1 Enhydra lutris kenyoni | reverse complement strand
CAGGAAAAGCCCCCAGTTGCCTAATTAATGTCATATATCCATGTTGCCTCCATGTTACCCTCCTCCAGGCAACCTTCCTTGACCTCCACTAGTCCTTCTTCTGTCTTCTTAAATGACTCTGTGCACACCTCCTAAATCACATTGTCCTTGCCACACTGCAGTTTATATCCAGTTCACATGAGATTCTAGAGTGTATCTCCCATGACATGAACTTTGGTGAGCTTTGTTCAAGCTGTACCGTGGCCCCACACCTTCCTGATTGCCCTTCCTGCTCAAAAGCCCATAGTTCTGGGATTCTAAAGCAACTTGTGAGTTCCCCCATCTCTTGTCCTTGCTCAAGCCCTCTCTCTTTCTCTTTACTGCATTCTTCAAGGAACATCCCCAATGCCACTTTTTTAGGGACTATCTTGTTGTTCATAACCAGGTATAACCTCTCACTTCTTTTAACAAAGAAGGACAGAGAGACACAGTCCTGGAGGAGCAGAGGAGAGAAATAGAAGAAGAAAGGAGAAAAGAAGAGAGTTTGCATGAAAGGGAGATCAAGAGAGTGATCTCAGAGTATGAGCCAATGACAGAGGAGCAAGGAGGGAATTTCCAAAAATTCCTATAGGTTAAGCATTAGATCCCCATTGACATTCTTTGGCAGATACCTGCAAAGATTGGGATTACATTTTTTTTATTATGTTTGTTTGCTAGACTGTGTTTCTTTGAATGTGACAAAGTATTGGGACTGGATCATGGGAGGTCCTGGATCTTATATGGGTTACATAATAAAATAAAAATTACCCCCATGTTGTCACGTATACTGTGACATTGTCCCTGTCTACACATATGTGTACGTGTGTGTGTGTGTGTGTGTGTGTGTGTGTGTGTGCAGCTGGTGTGTATGTGGGGGTATGTGCAGACATTGAGCTTTGGGGACCCCATTCTATCCCTCAATGCTTTTGATGGGGAGTGTGGAGGAGTGACATGACAGGTAATCAGCTCTGCTTCTGGACTACAGGTTGTCCACTGCTGGTTAATCAGCACCTAGGCCCCACTGAGGATGATTATTGCTTATCAGATTTCTAGGCATCGGGCTGTGTTTGCTCATTTGCATGACCTCCTCTGTCTGCCCCAAACCAAACAAACAGTAGCTTTTGATGGAAGTCTACATTTTATTTTTCAAAATTCAGGAGAATGTCCCAAAGTGATGCTGGTAGGAAGATGAGGAAACAGTGCAAAATTCAGTCCCATATGCCTTCCACAGGAAACCCAATGACAAATGTGTTTTAATGAATATGTGTGGAGCCACAAGGGAGGGGAATGACACACAGAAGCAAGTGGTAACTTTCTTCTTGTTGACTCTCTCTCCATGTCCTCCCACTTGGAATTGCCACCTTCTAGAGACCCATGTGCAGCCTACCTGACACATGATATCCCCTAGGACTTCTAGTCCATTCTCTCTAACCCCACTCCTACCTCTGTCATGCCACCTCTGCTTTAAAGTGAGATTACAAGGGGGTAGGAGAAGAGTAAATGAAACAAGATGGTATTGGGAGGGAGACAAACCATAAGTGACTCTTAATCTCACAAAACAAACTGAGGGTTAATGGGGGGAGGGGGGTTGGGGGGGTGGGATTATGGACATTGGGGAGGGTATGTGCTATGATGAGTGCTGTGAAGTGTGTAAACCTGGCGATTCACAGACCTGTACCCCTGGGGATAAAAAGATATTATATGTTTATGAAAAATAAAATTAAAAAAAAAAAGTGAGATTACACTGTACACAGCCCTGCAACAAATATGAAAGGAGACTCTTCTTGAGTAGGAAAGAAAGACCAAAAGCACAGGACTAGAAATGAACAGGGAAAATCTCCAGAAATAGGACTAGAAATGAACAGGGAAAATCTCCAGAAATAATGACAAAACAAGCAATAAAATGCACAAAATACATACCTACCAATAATTACTCTGAATGTAAATGGACTAAATGTCCCAAACAAAAGACATATGGTGTCAAGATGGGTTAAAAAAAAAAAACAAAAAATAAGACCCATCTATATGGGTCTGCCTGCAAGAAACTCATTTTAGACCTAAAGACACTGTAGATTGAAAGTGAGGGGATGGATAAACATCAATCATGCAAATGGGTGTCTAAAGAAAGCCAGAATAGTAATACTTCTGTCAGACAAACTAGATTTTATTTATTTTTTTGACTTGTATTCCTTCTTTTTTTATTAATTTCAATTAGCCAACATATGGTACAACATGGGGGGTGGGGAGATATGGTAACTGGGTGATAGGCACTAAGGAGGGCACATGTTGTGGTGAGCACTAGGTGTTATACACAACTAATGAATCACTGAACATTACATCAAACTAGATTTTAAACCAAAAACAAGAGAGGAGGAAGGGCACTATATCATAATAAAGGGGCCAATCCAACAAGAAGATCTAACAATTATAAATGTCTATGCCCCCAACTTGGGAGCAATCATCCAACTATATAAAATAAGACAGGGGCACCTAAGTGGTTCAGTCATTAAGTGTCTGCCTTCAGCTCAGGTCACAATCCCAGGGTCCTGGGATTGAGCCCTGCATCAGGCTCCCTGCTCAGCAGGAAGCCTGCTTCTCCACTGTCTCTCTCACTGTTCCCTCTCTCACTGTCTCTCTCTCTCTCTCCCTCTATCAAATAAATAAATAAAATCTTTAAATAATAATAATAACAAACATAAAGGAACTCATTAACAATAGTACAATAAAAGTAGGGGACTTTAACACCCCATTTACATCAATGTGCAGATCATCTAAGCAGAAAACCAAGAAAAAAAAAATGGTTTTGAATGATATACTGGGCCAGATGGACTTTACAGATATATTCAAAACATTTCATTGTAAAGCAGCAGAATACACATTCTTTTTGAGTATACATGGGGCGTTCTCTAGAATAGATCACATATTAGGTCACAAATCAGGCCCCAACAAGTACAAAAAGACAGATCATACAGTGCATATTTTCCAACCACAACATTATGAAACTTGAAGTCAATCACAAGAAAAAATTTGGAAAGACCACAAAAGCATGGAGGTTAAAAACATCCTATTAAAGAATTAAAACATCTTATTAAAGAATAAAAGGGTCAACCAGAAAATTAAAGAAGAAATTTAAAAATACATGGAAACAAATGAAGATGAAAACATGATATGCTCCAAAACTTTGGGGATGCTGCAAAGGCAGCCATAAAGGGGAATTATAGAGCAATACAGGCCTATCTTAAGAAGCAAGAAAAATCTCACATATGCAACCTAACCTTACACCTAAAGGAGCTAGAAAAAGAACAACTTATGAAGCCTAAAACCAGAAGCAGCAAAAGGGAAATAATAAAGATTAGAGCATAAATAAATGATACAGAAACAAGCAAACAAACAAACAAAAAACCCCAGCAGAACATATCAATGAAATCAGGAGATGGTTCTTTGAAAAAATTAATAAAATTGATAAACCCCTAGCCAGACTTATCAAGAAGAAAAAATAAAGGACCCAAATAAGTAAAGTCAGAATAAGAGAGGTGAGATAACAACCAACACCACAGAAATACAAAATTATAAGAGAATATTATGAAAAATTATATGCCAGCAAACTGGGCAATCTGGAAGAAATGAATTAATTCCTAGAAACAAATGAACTAGCAAAACTGAAGCGGGAAGAAATAGAAAACCTGAACAAACCAACAACCCCCAAAGAAAGTGAATCAGTGATCAAAAATCTCCCAAAATACAAAAGTCCAAGCCGATAGCTTCCCAGGGGAGTTCTACAAAACATTTAAAGGAGTAGAACACGTATTCTCAAACTGTTCTAAAAAAAAAACTGGAATGGAAGGAAGACTTCCAACCTCTCAAGGCCAGCATTTCCTTAATTCCAAAACCAGACAAAGACCCCCACTAAAAAAGGTAATTACAAGGCAGTATGCCTGATGAACACGGATGCAAAAATTCTCAACAGCAACAAAAAAATTCTCAACAAGATACTAGCAAGTCAAATGCAATAGGATGTTCAAAGAATCATTCACCGCAATCAAGTGGGATTTATTCCTGGGTTGGAGCATGGCACAATATTCACAAATCAATCAATGTGATACACCATATTAATAAAAAAAAGATAAAAACCATATGATCCTCTCAATAGATGCAGAAAAAGCACTTGACAAAGTACAGCATCCATTCATGATAAAAACCCTTAACAAGATAGGGGCAGAGGGAATATACCTCAACATCATAAAGGCCATATAGGAAAGACCCACAATTAATATCTTCAATGGGAGAAAACTGAGAGCTTTTCCTCTACGGTCAGGATCAACACAGGGATGTCCACTCTCACCATTGCTTTTTAATATTACTAGAAGCCCTAGCCTCAGTGATTAGACAACAAAAAGAAACAAAAGGCATTCAGATCAGAAAGAAAGAAGTCAAATTTTCCCTATTTGCAGACAACATGATATTCTATGTAGAAAACCCAAAAGACTCCACCAAAAAATTGCTAGAACTGATGCATGAATTCAGTAAAGTTGCAGGATACAAAATTAATGTACAGAAATCTGTTGTATTTTTATACATCAATAATGAAGCAATAGAAAGAGAAATCAAAGAAGTGATCCAATTTATAATTTACACCAAAAACCATAAGATACCTAGGAATAAACATAAGCAAAGAGGTAAAAAGATCTGTATTTTGAAAACTATAAAATGTTTATGAAAGAAACTAAAGATAACACACACAAAAATGGAAAAACATTCCATGTTCTTGGATTGGAAGAGCAAATATTGTTAAAATGTCTATGCTACCCAAAGCCACCTACTCATTCAATGCAATCCCTATCAAAATACCATCAACTTTTTTCACAGAACTGGAACAAATAATCTTAAAATTTGTATAGAACCAGAAAAGACCCTGAATAGACAAATGAATGTTGAAAAGGAAAACCAGAACTGGTGGCATCAAACTACTGGACTTCAAGCTCTATTACAAAGCTGTAATCATCAAGACAGTATGGTACTGGCAGAAAAACAAACAAACAGACCAACAGAACAGAGTAGAGAACTCAGAAATGGACCCTCAAGTCTATGGTGAACTAATCTTCAACAAAGCAGGAAAGAATATCCAATGGAAAAAAGTCTCTTCAATAAAGGGTGTTGGCAAGATTAGACAGCAACATACAAAAGAAAGAAACTGGACCATTTCCTCACACCATACACAAAAATAGATTCAAAATGGATGAAAGAGCTAAATGTGAAACTGGAATCCATCAAAATTCTTGAGAAGAACACAGGCAGCAACCTTTATGATCTCAGCTATAGCAACTTCTTATTAGATATGTCTCCTGAGGCAAGGGAAATGAAAGCAAAAATCAACTAAGACTTCATCAAGATAAAAAGCTTCTGAACAGCAAAGGAAGCAATCAATAAAGCTAAAAGGCAATCTTCAAAATGGGAGAAGACATTGCAACCATTTATCATTGCAAATGACATATCAGATAAAGGGTTAGTATCCAAAATCTATAAAGAACTTATAAAACTCAACACCCAAAGAAAAAATAATCCAATCAAGAAATGGGCAGAAGACATGAATAAACATTTTTCCAGAGAAGACATCCAGATGGCCAACAGACACATGAAGAGATGCTCAACATCACTCATCATCAGGGAAATGCAAGTCAAAACAATGATGAGATTCCACCTCACACCTGTCAGAACGGCTAAAAAACACAGAAAACAACAGATGTTGGCAAGGATGCGGAGAAAGGGGAACACTCTTGCGCTGTTTGTGGGAATGCAAACTGGTGCAGCTGCTCTGGAAAACAGTATGGATGTTCCTCAGAAAGTTAAAAATAGAGCTACCCTATGACCCAGCAACTGCGCTACTAGCTATTTACCCAAAGGATACAAAGATAGAGATTCAAAGGGATACAGGTACACTGATGTTTATAGCAGCATTATCAACAAGCCAAATTATGGAAAGAGCCCAAATGTCCAACAGCTGATGAGTGGATAAAGAAGATGTGTAATATATACACAATGGAATTACTCAGCCACAAAAAAGAATGAAGTCTTGCCTTTTGCAGTGACATGATTGGAACTAGAAAGAATTATACTAAGTGAAATAAGTCAGAGAGAGACATACACCATATGATTTCACTCATATGTGGAATTTAAGAAAAAAAACAGAGGAACATGGCAGAGGAGAGAGAAAGACAAATCATAAACAACAGACTCTTAACTATAGAGAACAAACTGAGGGTTGCTGGAGGGAAGTAGGGCAGGGAGATGGGTTGGGTGAGAGGTATTAAGGAGGGCACTTGTGATGAGAACCAGGGGTCATATGTAAGTGAATGAATCACTATATTCTACTCCTGAAACTAATATTACACTATATGTTAACTAAATGGAATGTAAATAAAAACTCAAAACTACAAAAAAATTTTAAAAATCATAAAATGAGATTACACTGTACATACTGCTCAGTAAACTGCTTTTTCATATACTATATCATATATATCTTTCTAAACCAACAAACACACTTTTATAACATATTCTCAATAATTGCAGACTATCGCATTGTGTATGAATATGCAGGAATTAATTTGCCTAATCCATTTTGTGCTACTTTTTAATTATTTCCTGTATTTATAAAACATTTCCTTGGAACTAAATCTTTGAAAAGATCTTGTAATTTTCTTAGGATAAATTTCTGGACAAATAAAGGCGAGGAAACAAACTGCTTTGTTTTATTTCTTAAGCTGTTAAAGCTTTTGGTATTCATTGCCTCACTGAGTTCCAAAAATGAATATACCATTTTTATTACAACTGATAGCAATGTCTGATGGGCCTGCATTCCCACTAACACTGTGTATTATTCAAATATATGTCTGAAATGTCTGCCTCTGTTAAATGTTGTTAATTCTTAAGTATGGTTTCTACATATTATTTATTGCAATTGTGAGTGAGCTCATTTTTCATTAGATTTTTATAACATTATTACTGGTACAGAGGAGAATTATAGATTGTTCCCCCTATATTTGATATCCAGCCATATATGTGAACTCTCTTACAATGGTTTTCTGGTTGCTTATTTTAAGTTTTTCAAATGGAATATAGTATGATTTGTAACTGATGATAATATCATTTATAAGTCTTCCTTTCTAAAATTCATTGTTGTAATCTGTTGTACTACCCTGGCTAATGCAGTGTAAAACAACATTGAGTTACAGAAGGGACCATGGCAATCTTTTCTTGTTTCTGACTTTAATGAGAATGTCTCTAAAGTTTCTCCATGAAATGTGATTTTTCTTCTTAATTGAAGATCAATGTTTAGTAAATTAGCAATCTTTCAGTAGTTTTCAGTAACAGGAAAGTAAACTCCAACTGGCCTATGAAACAAATGAGAAGTCCCACAGCCAGTTCAGGAGAGACTTGTTCCAATCGATCATCCCTCTTCTCCATCTTAGTTCTAAGACACACTTCCCCTCCCTGTCCCAGGATGGCTACCAGAGGCCTCTCAGAGCTGCATGTGTTCCTGTTCACATTGAACAGAAAGGGAACATCCCTCCAGGTAGCTGCTTTCCCAGGAGCTAGAGGAATTATCTTTATGTCATATCAGCCCAGTGGACAGTCACTTACTCATTCCTAAACAAGTCCCTAGAGTCCAAGAAGACAGGGTATGTTAATTGGTTTAAGCTGATTAAAAAATAGTCATGGAGTGACCCCAAACAGCAAGTGTCCCCTGTAATCATCTTTATCAAATTAAGCATCCATTCTTCTCATCCTAGTTCAAAGAGTTTTATCAGAAAGAGATACTGACTTCATCAAGTGCCTGTTGAGCATCTATTTTCTTTCTCCTTATGTCTTTCTTAAGATACTTACAATTGTCTCTACACTCCAAGATTCTTAGAAGTGATTCTTCCTAGAATTTCTTGTAATGCTTTGTAGAGTTTTTTTACAGAGGAGGTTCAGTGAATATCTCAAAAGTTTCAAAAAGACAGTCTAGGCAAGCTATAGTCTCCTGGGAGCCTCCTGACCACTGGGGGCCTCTTGACCACTGGGGGCCTCCAACAGCCCCAAAGCTCTCATTGAGACAATAGGCCATCATGTTAGCTTTAAAAAGGTTAAAGTTTTCCCAGCCTGTGACAACAAAAACATCATGAAAAGGTCCTGAGTCCGATCTACTCTTTCAACCTGATTTCCAACCTGGTTTCCAACCAAGCTGAGCTTACAGTTTCCTGTACAATATCCTGTGGAAATTCTGGCAACTTCCACAACTGTATCATGGCTACGGCTCTTCACACCTCCTCAAATACCCCTACCTATATCACTACATGTCCTAATTATTAATGAACTTGTCTTCCTTTTAAACTCACTTAGGATAGGCTTTCTGTATCTGATTTGCATTTGTGTCAAACTTAGCATTTGACAGTAGTATATACTGAAAATTCTTTTTACTCAGAAACATTTTGAAATATCACCTTTCTGGCCATGAATTTCTAGGTCACTGGCTGGGCCTCAGCAAAACATTCCATACATGAGGGTTAAAATGATTGAGCTTTATTTTCATCTGGATGTCTCCAGATGGCTCTCTACTCAGCTCTCCTTCACCCCATTGGGAAATTCTCATAAATGGTGCCTTCTGTTGATTCGCAGTCTTAATAGGGTCACTGTAAATTTCATCTACCAACAAAAAAAAATTCTGAAATTAAAAGCTGAGTTTGCTAGTAGGCTTTGCAGCTGGGGACACTCAGCTTTTGCCAAATCACTGAAGGTTTTGCAAACAAATTATCCAGTGAGAACTGAGAGAAGCATGCATATCACTGGCAGGACTATGTGAAAGCTGCTTAAACTGCTAACTAATGTCTTCAAGTGAAGACGCTCTGTATGTCCATTACTCAGGTCCCAGTGTTGAGCTGTTTAGCAATATTTTCCTAGCTTGGGAACTTGGGCCTTTTCTCGGAGGCAAATACTGAGTGAATCTGAGTCCTCCTGGGAGATAGAAGCCTATGTTCATTCCACAGTTGTCCAACATGTAAGTGTTATTTCAGATAACTACCATGAGTAAAGGAGAGAGTGCACTGGGGCAAATAGATGACAGAGGAAGTGAATATCTGGCCCTAATAAACAACTGTGCTTATGCTTCTTTCTTATTTCTCGAAATCAGCTCAAATTTGCTTGCCTTCATGAAGCCAAAGATAGGTGGGAAATTATACAATTATTGGATAAATTATGGACTGTCCACCTGAACATCCCAGAGAGTGAAATAAGATCATCATGGTCCCAATATTTTTCAATTTAACCACTTAAAGTTGTTTTAGCACCACCCTAACCCACAGTACTGGTGCCCTGTCCCTGGCTCCTTTGGTCCATACTTAACACAATGTGTTGCCTCCAAAGCCTTTTCAGAGCCACTCAAACGTGTACAGTCAATAGACTCATGGAAGTCAGAGCTGCACTAGATCTCAGAGAGCCTCATCCTACAGATGAGAACCCAGGTGAGTATTCAGACAGACCACGTAATTCAAAGTTTACATACTTTGTTGGTACCTAGCGCAGCATCATAACTCTGGCCTCTCCATATCAAGGGTAGCATCCTTCCCATGGGAACTCAGAACTGTTAAGCTTGCAAGGATCCTATCAGTCACTATCAACATTTGATCAATCACATCAGAACCAGTGACTTTTCTACTGATCTCCAACGAGCCCAATGTGGATTCCTTGGAAAAGTATCTGTGTGATTTTGCCAATTATCCATGAAGCCACATTTGCTGACAGAGACATTAAGCCATTCATTGGAGGAACTAAACTAATGTATCGTTTTATATTCATAGCTATCCCTGGGACTATACGTGGTACTATTTCCACAATATTAATTGTTCTAACCTTCTGAGAACATAAAACAGATTAAAGTTAAAGGTCTCCCCACTGGGTCTCTATGAAAACAAAATTTGATAAACCTTCTAAAAATCCAATTCAATTGAAATTGGAAGAAAAAGATGTGAGGGTTTTAAACAACTATTTCCTGTTTTTACAGGCATAAAATGAGAAACTTTGGTTTGTATGGGACCTTGTTGAGATCCAGACAGAGGCTGGCTCTATAATAAACATGATCCCAAATGTTAGGGTACTGTTTCTATTGGATTTGTGTTTTGAATTCATTAGCAGTGTGGTTTTGTCCCCCTTGAAAGAGAAGGTATTTCCTGGGGCCAATCACCCAAGGAAGAAAACTGGGGAGAGAGAGGATCTACCCATTGTCTCCTGCTTTTAATCTCTTAACTTTAAGGAGGCATCCAGATGTGTGGGACTCAGTTATAGGGGTGAAGATGGTACCTACCATTTAGAGATACAAAGACATCTTTAAGAATCTCATGAAATTTGTGGATTCTATTCCCAGAAAAATGCACAGGCACACTAACATTCGATCGCAATTCCAAAGTATTGATGGACCTTTCTGAAATTCTTCTGTGGACTTCTTAACATCCACCCAGGGTTTGATACCTCAGGAAGTTGAGGCCTAAGAGGAATACATCCCCTGAAGAGCATCCCAAGAATCAAATAAAACAAAACAAGAAAACTCTGTACTTTATAGCCAGATTATCTTATTTGTGGTTAATTTCAGCATATATTTCCATTCTGCAATCCAGAAAATTTAGGGAAGTTCTATTGAGAGTCATACTTTTCCAATTATATTATTAAGGAGAAGAGCTGTGTGTCTACTCAGGCCAGAACATGAGTAATAAATCTTCGAGAAGAAGGTCACATTTGAAAGGACAAGATCTGAGCTATGTGATCTAACTACCCCACAAATGAAGGATATTCTCCTTGGATAATCTGTGTTAAATTTTACTATTTAGGAAGGGACACATGTTTCACAGTTGACTATGAAACTTCATGACAGTGGTGAGGATATTTCCACAGTACAATCATCAGAGGTTGCAAAGCCATCCTTGTAATTTGGTCTTACTTTCCTAAATGACCTGCCTGTCATGCAGGGAGATTTGTCTTTGTTTCTGAATCAGAAGCTAATGTTATGCCAGACAAAGACAAATACTGAATAGTATCACTTATATGTGGGATACAAAAAGAAAAAAAAGTTGAACTGATTAAAGTACAGAGTAAAATGATGGTTTCCAGAAGCTGGGAAGTGGGAGGAAATGGGAAGATGTTGGTCAAAGAGTACAAAACTTCAGTAAGGAGATGCATATACTCTGAAAATTTAACTGACAGCATTGTGACCACAGTAATAATAATGTGTACTAGAAATTGGCTAAGAGAGTAGATTTTAAGTGTTCTCACCACAAAAAAAGATAACTACATGAAGTGACAAGTGTGTTAATTTGATTGTGGTAATCATTTCACAATGTATACATGTATCAAGTCATCACATTATATACTTTCAATATATATAGTTTTATTTGTCAATTATCTTCAAGAAAGCTGGGATAAGAAGTTGATATCATCAAGAAAGCCTCCCCACCTCAGAAAATTCACTCTTCAACTTGATCTAGCTTCTGGGTAACAGCATCCTGAGTTAGTTATCCTCATCTCTTGGATCTGAGGGGTGGAACAGAGTCACCTGAAAAGCTTCTACTCAGGTAGGAAGTATCTCCCTGCAACTTGTTGTCAGGGTAGATCAACAGTATGCTGAATTTTAGAAAAAAAAAACAACTGAAAGTTAGAGACACAGAGTGAAATAGCACAGATGACAAGCATTCTGTGGACACTCCCACTAGGAGGGATGGGGAAGTGGTAAGATTTGGAACTTGTTGGCGCCAGAAAGGTCTAGACTTGGGTTTAAAGTCACAGCTCTAATATTTGACAAGGATCCTGAAAAAGCAGAACTGGTTTCCAGGACATGGACGGTGCAAGGGTACAAGTCAGGTCACCATGCAGGGACTCCATGACAGGAGACATGGCAGGACCTACCATAAGAATTTATGTGCACAGAGGCTCTGAACTCCAAACAAGGACAGTGCCTTTACCCAGAATTGGTCAGACAGACACAAGGGAAATTTGAGAACAAGCCCAGAAAGGTAAGGGGAACTGGTGAACTCCTCATGGGGACAGAGGAGGAGAAATGCAAAGCGAAGAACCAGGAGCCACATGATGAGAGAGACAAGGAAATCTTGTCTTATCAGTGAAAGTAAATCAGCACAAGTTTTGGTGGAACCCCAAAACCAATTCCATGTATAACATCCTCCTTAACAAATACCCCTGGTCCCAGAAAAGTTCAAGACCACAATACTTAATACCAGCTTTACTTGATATATCAACCAATATCAGACATTAGTTACAAAAGATCAGAGGGCAACAAAGTGTGTTCAACTGAAGATCTCTTTCAAGTGTGGATATTGCTGAGATTCCTAGGATCAGCAAATACCATTGCAGTCACTAAGTCTGCCCTCCAAGTAAAGCCCAGATTTTGAGTTTTAAAGGAATTTCTAATAAGAGAAATCTGTGATTGACTCATCTTCCCCACTAGGAAAGATGCAAGGTGAGTATCTGTACGGTCTCCGTTGTCAAGGATTCTGAAAGGCCTCATGAAATACTGACACTCAGAACAAATAATATCCCTATTTTTATATGTGACACAAATGGATAGTACACATCAGACTTTATTGGCTTCTGCTCAGAAGTCACCCCATATGTGACTTGGATTTCTAGAGGCCTTTGGGGGAAACCAGCAAGAACAGGTGAGGTAGACAAGATGATCCTGGAAATGCTTTGTCCCATATGCACACTCCACTTCTAATGATGGAAATCCCACCTATAGGTTGTTTCATTGACTATTCTCTGAGCAAACTCCTCTAAAGGACATTCAGTCTCCATTCACATGAAACTTACTCCTTGAGCCTTCACAGAGATTATCAAGTTCTAAAGGAAACCTAGTCTGTTTGCATCCTCAGCAAAACTGTCTTCTCTGAATTGACCTGATTCTTCATGGAGGTTAATCTCCAACAGGCAGCAGCTATAATTGGATCCATGTTAATACTTCCTTTTCTCCTTAATCTTGTTTGTGAAAGATATGCTTGCCATTATGGAAAACATTTGATTGTGCTTTCTGACCTGTGCCTGAAGGTGGAAATTCAATATGAGAACCACTTACTTCTCAGTTCCTTTGAAGATCCGCTCAGCAGATGAAGCCTTGGTGAGTGGTGGGCTCCAGTCTTTACATATTTGGAATTGAATTTCACCTAGTGCTGGTGGCACCAATGGCTACATAAGCATTTATAAGAAAAAGCAAATGAAATTGTAAATAAGTAAGACAAATGGAGTTGAGATAGGGAACGTCTGTTTGAGAAGAATTTGCAATTTGGAGAGTTTTAAACTTAAGTTGGTGTTTTACTTTATTTTTTCTAATCTTGCTCCATGTAGAAATTTTTTTTTCCATGTAAAAACTTTTAAAAGTACTATAGAAAAGCGGGTGCTGGCGGTGAAGAACACATCAAAAAAAAAAAAACTTTCTCAAAATTCTACCATCCAGAAGCAATGTAGTTCCTTTTGACCTATTTCTTCCCCGTCATTTTTCCACAGTTTGAACCCAGTGGAGATAAAACTATATAGCAGTCACCATCTTGTGAATATTTATGTAATAAGCAATTTCCTATACCATTAAAAGTATAACTTAAACATTATTCTTGGGGAATCCCATAATTTTCTACTGCAGGAATGTTCCATGATTTACTTAATCATTACTTTAATGACAGTTGTTTACATTTTCAACCTCTCACTTTTGTAAATAACCCTGCAGCAGCCATCTTTGAATCTTTAAATCTGGGCTGTGCTTATATCTTGAGGAAAGATAAATTCTTCTTAGGAGGAAACATATAGGGCCAGAGGAAATGGATTTTGTTCAGGCCGTGACGCATGTCATGAAACAGCTAAGCTACTTGCTTTGGAAATAAATGGATAAAGCAAGCAGCATAAGTACCTTGAATCTAATAGGCTTGCTTAGCTGTTTGTTATGCAAGCAGAAAGAATCCTACTACCCATCCCGTGAGGGTGAGCCAACTGGACATAAAATTACTCCGCAGAAACTATAATTATACTTTCCTCTATTTTCCAAGTTTTATACAGAAAATGTATAATCAGTAAAATGGTTGTGGTTTTTTAGAGTTACACAATAAGGCTGGTGCCCAGTGCTTCTCAAGCAATAGTAGGAGAAGCACCATTGCACACCACTTTACAGTGTACATTTTATGCAGTTTATAAAGCTCTGTCCAGAGCATTTCCTTAAATGATCCTCTGCACAGTGCTTAAGCTAGGCAACTCAGGTATTATTATCTCATTGTACAGATGAAAAGACTGTGCTTTCCCCAATTTAAGTGCCTTATTGAAAAAGAAGAAAAGAAAGCCTTGTGGGCTTTATTTTCAGCTCCTTTTACTTAATCTTTCTCTTGCTCTTGTATATATGAAGTTTATATGCTGCTATGGAAACAGAGTCTGGGTAGCCACCAGTATAGCACAAAGCTGAAGACAGAAAGAACAAGTGCATCTCTGTTTAATGTCCCACTTGAATGATGCCTGGTGAGGGACTGACCATGCTCCTGATATTTCTTTCTTTGAGCTTAAATAACATGTGGGTGAATTGCTTTGTATAACATGTTGTTTCTCCATCAGAGAGAAGCAATTGTTGGTGTAGGGCAATGGTTGCCAGTGCTTAGATATAAGACAACCCGGGGCAGGGGCAATGACTTATGATTGCCCATTATCCATAAGGACCACAGAATGATGATGTAAAATGTCTATCATCTCAGATAATTTCTCCAAAGGAAACACCATAATACTTAAAATGTGTATAGCTCTTTCAACTTCTTCAGTGATAAAGCAACTTCTTACATTTTGGTCCACGCAGCTATCTGGTGATGTTGCCATTATTATTATCCTCATCCACAGAGAGGAAGTTGAGGCACTATGTGTCAGAAACCAGCTAGATACTCCCTGAGTAGTCAAGAAGACCATCTTTCCCACACTTCTTTGCAGTTAGGACAAGACCATATGTTTGGGTCTTGGCCAGTGATTGTGGACAGAAGTAATAGAACTCACTGAAGGCCAAGCCATACAATTTCCTATATGATCCTCTGTATTCTCTTTCTTTACTGATAGACCATTTAAATGAATAAGATACAGTAAAGGATTCCAAGGAGGGTCTGCAAGGTGGAAGAGCCACCATATGGAAGAAAACTGGATCCCCCAAGTCATGATGTAGAGGAGAGCCTCCTGCTCCTCCTTGAATTGTCATATGAGTGAAAACTATACACTGATGATATGAAGTTGTAAGATGTGAAATTTGTTTTCTTTTGCTACACTGCCTAACCTAGCATAACTCATACAAAATGACTGACTCAAGGTCATCCACAAATGTCAAATCAGGTTACAGCAACCTCCTAAAACTCCTGCTGTGTCACCCTTAAATAGGATCAGGAAATGCTATGTCCAGTGTTTTTGCAGATCCTCTCTGCTTTGTGCTGGAGTGGCCTGAGGCTGGGGGCTGGAATCATCTGATACTCACTCCCACACATTTCTGGAAGGTGATGCTAGATGTTGGCTCAGAGTAGGCCTAGGACTGTTGGCCAGAAAACCTAAACATGGCTTTTCCATGTGGTCTCTCTTGGTGATTGGGCTCCATGTGTGAGCATTCCAAAGGACCAGGTAGAAGTTGTACCACTTTTAATGATCTAGCCTTAAGAATGACATAGTGTCACTCCCAGCATAGTCACAAGCCCAACCAAATTCCAAATCCACATCTCAGTGGGCAGTGCATCAGGGAAAACCTAGTGTTACCGCCATCTTAGAAAACACAATGGCATATGTGACCAAACAAAATACATGGTGATAAGGAAAAACATGACACAAAGTGCTTTCCCCTTTTTTAACAAGAAAAAAAAAGTGTGTGTGTGTGTGTGTGTAGAAACTATCTGTAAATATTCACAAGAAACAGTCGACAATAATTTCCCCCAAGGAATGAGACTAGAAATCCAGGATGGAAGAGCTTGCTTTTCTTTTTTTTTTTTTTTTTAATTTCTTTTCAGCGTAACAGTATTCATTGTTTTTGCACCACACCCAGTGCTCCATGCAATCCGTGCCCTCTCCAATACCCACCACCTGGTTCCCCCAACCTCCCACCCCCTGCCCCCTCAAAACCCCCAGATTATTTTCCAGAGTCCATAGTCTCTCATGGTTCACCTCCCCTTGCTTTTCATTGCATACCTTTTCACTGTTTGAACTATTTACCATGTGCTTGTGTTATTTTCATAATACTAAATAGAACTTTAAAGGGATGAATGGGTATATTTGGAGTTGATTATACACATTTTCCTTTTTTCTGTTGAAATCATTAGATTCTTTTGGAGGCTAACCAAATGATGCAAATGAGGAAAAAGAATTTTTTTTAAATTTTCAATCAAGATGTCAATTTTCATTCTGTATTCACTAGATGACAATTTGGCAAAATCAGAATCACATCTGTACATGGAAGAAGTTCTCTTTTCTCTATCAGTGGGAACCCATGCTGGCTGTACATTCCAGTCACCTAGAAAGCTTTATAAAAAAGATTCCAGGGCTCTACTTCTGACCCACTCAGTCACAGCCTCGGAGGTGGGCACCCAGAAATCTAGCTGAAAGATCTTCCAGGTGATTCTGATACCATCAACCCAGCCCTGGGAGCTTGAACTTGGCTTTGGAAAGAAAACAACTGGTGGCCCTGCCGATAGGTAGGGATCCACCTGGATGCCAGCCTGGTTATTCTAAATGTGGCCCACCCGAGCTTGTTAGGAATACAGATTATCAGATCCCATCCCAAAGCTACCAAATTAGAATCAACATTTTAGAACAATCCCCAGGTGATTACTGGGCATGTTAAAATTTGTGAAGCACTGTTCAAAAGGATATAATCCCAAGTATATGGAACAAAACAGAAAAAAGCCCCAACTTCATGAAGCTTATTTCACTCGAGGGAGATAAACAGTAAATAATAATAGTAGTTAAGTATACAGTTGGCCCTTGAACAACACAGGTTTGAACTACATGGGCCCACTTATATGTGGATTTTTTTCCAATAAATAGCATACAGTACTGTAAATGTATTTTCCCCTCCTGATTTTTAAGACATCCATTTATTTTATTGAGATGTAATTGTCATATATCAGTTCATTATTTTTAGATAATAAACATAATGACTTAATATTTGTCCTTATGGTTTTCTTAACATTTTCTTTCCTCTAGCTGACTTTAAGAGTACAGTATACAGTACATATACAAAATATGTGTTAATCAATTATTTACATGATTGGTAAATCTTCTGGTCAATAGGTTATTAGTAAAGTTTTGAGGGAGTCAAAACTTATGGGCAGATTTTCAACTGCATAGCAGGTTGGCACCACTGATCTCCATGTTGTTCAACAGGGATTGTGAGATAGACAGGGGTGCCTGTGTGGCTCAGTGGGTTAAAGCCTCTGCCTTTGGCTCAGGTCATGGTCCCGGGGTCCTGGGATCCAGCCCCACATCAGGCCTTCTGCTCAGCAGGAAGCCTGCTTCCCTTCCCCTCTCTCTGCCTGCCTCTCTGCCTGACTGTGATCTCTGTCTGTCAAATAAATAAATAAAATCTTTTTTAAAATTGTGAGATAGATAATTTATTTTAGTATGTAAAATGGGCAGTTTTGAAAATAACCAGTGAACTGTTTGCCTTAAATTTAAAATGGCATATTTGATGTTGGTAGGTGTCAGGGAAGAGGAAGGGGAGTGTAGGGGATCCATTTGCATCATTAAGAGCAGAAAAGACCTCACTGAAATGACTTGAAGGAGGTGGGGGAAGGAGAATTCCCAGCAGAGGGAACAGCCAGTGTAAAGACTCTTCCAGGCAAAGGAAGCCAGTGAAGGGGGCAGAGAAGTAAGTAGGGCATCGTAAGGACTGTCTTTTACTCAGAATGGGATGGGGAGCCTGGGTAGGCTTTGAGGAGCAGTGACATGATCAAGCTTATAGTGTCAAAGGATCCCTCTAGCTGCTGATTTGAAAGTATACTGTGGGGAAAGCTGTAGAAACAGGGAGCCCAGTCACAAAGCTATTGCAATAATCCAGGGGAGAGATGGTGGCCCAGAGCAGAGGGCAGCAGAAGGGGCTGTGAGTACAGGTCAAATGCCCACATCCAGCTCTAAACTGGCCATTCTGACAATCCCCACCTCCAGGAATTAGAGACAAAGCTGGCATTGTCCATGATGCTTCAAAAGTGTTGTGTGGGCCACAGGGGGGAAAACTATGCAAAGCCATAGTGTTGCAGGTAAGCTAAAGTTGTGTCTCTTTGCCCATGTTCGCATCAGAGCCTACTGCTTATGAAGGCACTGTCTGACTGTGTCATTTGCAAAGATTAATGTGACATGTTGTTTCTCTGTTCTATATAAAGCTCTGTAAATGGTCACCAACCAGGGAAAATTAGAGGCCCTGCAAAGCATGAAAGTCATAAAAAACACAGCCTAGTTTCCAGCAAGGTTTGGAAGAAGACCCTGGGTGATTCACAGGCAATCTCTCTTTTCACTCATTCACAAGCTACATGATTACAATCAATCTTTATCACCAACAATAATTAAGTAGTTCAGTTCTGGTGGGCAACAGGGCTGGAGGAGAGGGTACATGGAAGAAGAGAAAGGAGGAAACGTCTCCATTAAGCTCTTCCTACAATCATATGGATCATCTCACTGTCCACACTAACATTAAAAAGCCATTTCCCTCAGGTTCACCCTAGTCCAGACTCAATATTCTGACCACCATGGCACATCCTGGTAATCACTAGTCTGCTCTTTCTGAGAACCCTGAGATTGGTGCAATGAGGCCACAGGAAGAACTCTTCCAGAGAGACCACAGGAACAAACAGATGCCAAAGAGCCAGCCACCATTTTCAAGGGATGGGGAGGCACATACATTTGCCACAGTGAACGGGGGAGGGGGGACTGCCCAAGACAAGGGGAAAGCACAGATCTCATTTCACAACAACCTTAATTTTATAGATTCATACGTGCTTACAAATGGACCGATCCCACTCATTCAGTTTACCCACTGATAAAGAAAGTAAAGCCTTGGGCAAGTTGAGTGACTTATTCAGGGTTATACAACAGATTGGTACCTGAAGAGCGAATTAAACACAGAGCCGCTTGCCTCACAGCACAAAGTTGATCTTGTATCTTAACAATCAGGGCTAGCTTCATTAGGTGCTAATTAGGAGCTCCCTACTCGATTATCTGTCAAAATCAGTGCTTCCCTGGGGAACCGTAACTACTAATCCCAATACCTAATGTTATGGCCTCACTTTTTATCAAGAGGTATTTTGAGAAAATTGTATGTAATATCCAGGTTCCCATCCTTTTTCTCTGACACAGCCTTCCCCTCTTCCCTTAGGGCAAGCAGAGTTTGTCTTCTGTTCAGCTTACTTTATCTTCAAGGCCAGTGACTTTCTCAGATTCTACTCTCATTGTTCTTTCATTTCTCTGTTTTCCCATTCTGCTGGGGAGGGCTCATGTGGCAACAGATGGAAGGAAGGGGTAGGGTCTTTCCTAAATAAATATTTCATTTGTCCCCCTAGCACTGACAAAGGCTCTCCTTGACCAAACTCCAGTCAGGTTCCTCTGAGCCCTCTTCTCAATTAGGCCTCGACACTGGCCGCGCTCCCTACCTGCATGGCCCGATTCTTAGCAAGAATCATGATATGGGATCACTCTGGCCTGTCCTCAGTAAGAATCCCCCCACCGCTGAGTTCTCCTCTAGGTAATTTTCTGCCCACTGACCCCTTGAATTCTGCTCATTGGCGATAAACCACCACCTGTTCTTGCTGTATTCGGAGTTGAGCCCAGTCCCTGTCTGCCATGGCAACAGCCTCGTCACCCATCACAACAGTCCTGAGTAGTCTTCTTTACCCATTTAAAAAAACTGTCAGAATAACTTTTTTCTTTAACAGCATATGTATGAGGGGGTGGTAGGAAGTAAATACACTAAAATGTGAATAATGATTATCTCTGAGTGGTACTTGACTTTATACTTTTTGGAACCTTTAAAATTTTGTCGTACATCAGTACAACAAATTGCTTCTTATGTTAAAAAAAAAATGAGATGGAAGCATTATCATGTAGAGCTTGAGAAAATCAATGACTGTAGCTATCAAATATTTTTAAGTTTATTTTTAGCTTTTTAAAATAAATGCTATTTTTTTAAACGGAACAAGAAATGCCCAGCCTGCATTCACCTTGCTCCAAGTATACAGGCTTCCTTGCTATTTCTCAGACATGCTAAACCCACTCCCAGCTCGAGGTCTTTGCCCTTGCTGTTCCCCAGGACACCTGCATGACTCCTTCCCTCACTTCCTAGGCTCTCTCAGATCTCACCTCAGTGAGGCCCACCCCAACCACCTTATTTAATTTTGAAACCTGTTCCCCACTCTCACCCCCCCCCCCACCAAGTACTTCTGATTCTCCTGATAGAGTTCAGGACACACTACCCCAGAATAAGTCACCTTTGATCTTGAATATGTTAAGCTAAAGGAGTTTTTGAAAACAGTAGAAGCAGGAAGGTCATTCTGACCTTCTCCCCATCCTTCTCCCCTGGAACATGAGAGGTACTCTCCCTATACCCGGAGAAAAGAACATTCTTACCTCCAAAGAAAAAGTGATGGCAATAAGCATCTGAATTTAGCAATAAGATTCCCCTGGTTTACTATGCTTAGCTCCTTTTCCTTAACCTCCTTTTCCATATTCCTCCATGACTGTCCACTCTTCCTCAAACCTTGCATAAAAATAAACAGATCTATTTCTTCAGGTTTTCATTTCCTAATGAAGGTTCCCATGTCACATAAAACTTATTTTAAGTAAATGTGTATGCTTTTCTCCTGCTAGTTCTCCTGTCAGATTAATCTTCAGACCCAGCCAGGGACCCTAAGAGGGTCGCAGAAAATGTTTCCTTCTTGTACTCCCTTATATTTATTATCTTCTGAAATAATAGGGAATTTACATATTCCTGATATTAATTGTTTACTGTCTGTCTACACCCATGAGAATACAAGTTCCACCAGGGCAGGGAATTTTGCCTGGTTTGCTCACTGATTTATCATAAGCATCTCTGAGCTTCACATACAGTAAGCACTTTATGAACATTTGGTAGATGAACGAATAGTGCTATCATGATTGTGCATCTGTGTGTTTGCAAATGTCTCTCTAGGAAATATACCTACATGTGAAATTGTTGGGTTAAATGCCCATGCATTGAAAATTTCTGTAGACAGTTAACCAAACTGTACTCAAAAAAATGCAACCAATTTATACTTCCAACATCAATGCATTGGAGTCTTTTCTTCTCCACCCTGGATATTAACTGATGAAAATTCTTATGTTGTTTTATTATGGATTTCCCATACATATGCTGGTGAGATTGAGTGTAAGAGTCTTATATTAATTGGCCATTCATATCTCCTCTTCTTTCAACTTCTAGTATTTTTTTTATTTTTTTATTTTTTTTAATTTCTTTTCAGTGTTCCAGAATTCATTGTTTATGCACTACACCCAGTGCTCCATGCAATACATGCCCTCCACAATACCCACGACCAGGGTCACCTAACTTCCCATCCCCTTCCCCTCCAAAACCCTCAGTTAGTTCCTCAGAGTCCACAGTCTCTCATGGTTCATCTCCCCCTCCAATTTCCCCCAGCTCCCTTCTCCTCTCCATCTCCCCATGTTCTCCATGTTATTCCTTATGCTCCACAAATATGTGAAACCATATAATAATTGACTCTCTCTGCTTGACTTATTTCACTCAGCATAATCTCCTCCAGTCCCATCCATGTTGAAACAAAAGTTGGGTATTCATCCTTTCTGATGGAGGCATAATACTCCATAGTATATATGGACCACATCTTCTTTATCCATTCATCCATTGAAGGGCATCTTGGTTCTTTCCACAGTTTGGCCACTGTGGCCATTGCTACTATGAACATTGGGGTACAGATGGCCCTTCTTTTCACTACATCTGTATCTTTGGGATAAATACCCAGTAGTGCAATTGCAGGGTCAAAGGGAAGCTCTATTTTTAATTTCTTAAGGAATCTCCACACTGTTTTCCAAAGTGACCGCACCAACTTGCATTCCCACCAACAATGTAAGAGGGTTCCCTTTTCTCCACTTCCCCTCCAACACTTGTTGTTTACTGTCTTGTTAATTTTGGCCATTCTAACTGGTGTCAGGTGGTGTCTCAGTGTGGTTTTGATTTGAATCTCCCTGAAGGTTAATGATGATGAATATTTTTTCATGTGTCTGTTAGCCATTTGTATGTCTTCTTTGGAGAAGTGTCTGTTCACGTCTTCTGCCCATTTTTTGACATGACTATCTATCTGTTTTATGTGTGTTGAGTTTGAGGAGTTCTTTATAGATCTTGGATATCAGCCTTTTGTCTGTACTGTCATTTGCGAATATCTTCTCCCATTCCGTGGGTTGCCTCTTTGTTTAGTTGACTGTTTCCTTTGCTGTGCAGAAGTTTTGATCTTGATGAAGTCCCAAACGTTCATTTTTGCTTTTGTTTCCTTTGCCTTTGGAGACATATCTTGAAAGAAGTTGCTGTGGCCGATGTCAAAGAGGTTACTGCCTACGTTCTCCTCTAGGATTCTGATGGATTCCTGCCTCACATTGAGGTCTTTTATCCATTTCAAGTTTATCTTTGTGTACAGTGTAAGAGAATGGTCGGGTTTCATTCTACACATAGCTGTCCAATTTTCCCAGCACCATTTATTGAAGAGACTGTCTTTTTTCCACTGTATATTTTTTCCTGCTTTGTTGAAGATTAATTGACCATAAAGTTGAGGGTCCATATCTGGGCTCTGTACTCTGTTCCACTGGTCTATGTGTCTGTTTTTATGCCAGTACCATACTGTCTTGGTGATCACAGCTTTGTGGTAAAGCTTGAAATCAGGCAACATGATGCCCCCAGTTTTGTTTTTCTTTTTCAACATTTCCTTAGCAAATTGGGGTCTCTTCTGGTTCCATACAAATTTTAAGATTGTTTGCTCCAGCTCTTTGAAAAATGCTAATAGAATTTTGATTGGAATGGCTTTGAAAGTATAGATTGCTCTAGGCAGTATAGACATTTTAACAATGTTTATTCTTCCGATCCATGAGCATGGAATGGTCTTCCATCTTTTTGTGTCTTCTTCAATTTCTTTCATGAATGTTCTGTAGTTCCTTGAGTACAGATCCCTTACCTCTTTGGTTAGGTTTATTCCCAGGTATCTTATGGTTCTTCATGCTATAGTAAATGGAATCGATTCTCTAATTTCTCTTTCTGTATTTTCATCATGAGTGTATAAGAAAGCAACTGATTTCTGTACATTGACTTTGTATCCTGCCACATTACTGAATTGCTATATGAATTCTAGTAGTTTGGGGTTTGGGGATTTCCATATAAATTATGGACTAGATTACTAGTCTTTTTGGGCTTTCCATATAAAGTATCATGTCATCTGTGAAGAGAGAGTTTGACTTCTTCATTGCCAGTTTGAATACCTTTTATTTCTTTGTTGTCTGGTTGCTGTTGCTAGCCCCACCAAAAAGGAGAATTTCAGACCAATATCACTGATGAATATGGATGCTAAGATTCTCAACAAGCTCCTAGCAAATAGGATCCAACGTACATTAAAAAGATTATCCACCATGACCAGGTGGGATTTATCCCTGGGTTGCAAGCATGGCTCAACATTCACAAATCAATCAGTATGATAGAACAAATCAATAAGAAAAGAGAGAAGAACCACGTGGTCCTCTCAATTGATGCAGAAAAGGCATTTGACAAGAAGCAGCATCTGTTCCTGATTAAAATGCTTCAAAGTATATGGAAAGAGGGAACATTCCTCAACTTCATAAAGTCTATGAAAAACCCTCAGCAAATATCCTCCTCAATGGGGAAAAGCTGACAGCCTTCCCTTTGAGATCAGGAACATGACAAGGATGCCCACTCTCACCACTCTGGTTCAACATAGTGTTAGAAGTCTTCTAGTATTTTTAACAGGTTAAAAAATTTTTATTATGTTCAGTTAGCCAACATATAGTACATCATTAGTTTTTGATGTAGTGTTCTATGATTCACTAGTTGCATATAACACCCAGTGCTGAAGAGAATATTATACTTTTTTGAAAAATATTATACTTTTTTAAGGAAAAACTGCCCAAGATTTGAGAATGAGCAAGAGATCTCTGGGTATCCTCTTAGGGCAACCTGGACATGGCCAATGGAACCCTCCAAGGGTTGTCTAATTCCATAGAGGTGTGTGCCTCTGGCTAACTTTCCATTGGCTAGGCTATTTTACATACCTGTAAGAGTAGCAGTAAAATTGAAGACAAGTAGTATCAATGTGAATGGTTCCTATTCATAACAATAGAAATGGATTTTGTCCCAGAGAGAATATAACTTTCTGTAACTCAAATTCTGATTTGAACCTTTTTTAACAACTGACTGATTCTTTTAAGAATTAATTAGTTTAAAAAAAAAGAACGAGTTAAATAAAACTTTTGGCATATGTTCATTTCATATTTGTATAAGAGTCATGTTTCTAACTTCTTGAAAATTATACCTTAGTGGACTTTCCCTAGTGAGCATAAGGAATTCAGTTGCACTTGGGGCTGGGGACTCCAGGAAGGGATTTCAGAATTATCTCCATCAGGGGTACCAAGAATTAATATTCACATTCCAATATTCAAAATATGGTTGGAGTTCACAGCAAGATAATGGGTTCTAAACCCAGGCTGTGGGCAGAGAGAAAGAGATTTTCTCAATTCCTTTATCTCTCTCCTTAAACTTATCAAGAGCCTGGAGAACTTAAGGAAAGAGGGTGCAGACCTGGAAGAGATCAAAGGAGAGGCCAGTAACTTACCAAGAGGCACTTGTTCTAGTTTGCTGCTCTGCATTGAAGGAGTGGAGATGTGTGTATAAACTTGGGGGAAAGCAAAAGGTGGGAGAACTTCAACCCCCCTTCCCTTCCAGGTTGTGGAAGGAGATGGTCTCACAGTTAACCCCAGTCCTAGCAGGGGTGGACACAACAAACTCAACCCACTGTGCAAGGTGGCAGAAGAATTGCCAGGCAAAAGGAAGGGCTTGAGTTAAACCTTCCCAAGCAGTCTTTGGCTCCCATATGGCTGGGGTTGACAGATCTAGCAAATAAAAATAAATAAAATAAAATTAAAATGAAGTTAAATTTGAATTTCAGATAAACAATGAATACTTTTATAGTGTAACTATGCACCATACAATATTTGACACATGCGATATTTGGGACATACTTATACTATAAAACTATTTCTTATTCATCTGAAATTAAAATTTAACTGAATAGCCTATATTTTATCTGGCAAACCTCCATGTGGCACTGATGGAACCCAGAGTTTCTTGCACCCTCTTCAGGTGCCAAGGAATCTGGGTGGCCAGCTGGGGAGCATACCAAACTAGGAGAAGGACACTGGTGAGAGAAAGTAGTTCATTCATAGGTAAGAACTGTAGGATGGGCCACGTGGCTTGGGGACATAGGTAGACCTCAAGGGGCCATAGTGAGGGCAGCTGTGGGGTCTGGTCAGCCAGAATGGGCCACAGGTATTGACCCAGCTGGGAGAAAGACCAGAACCCAAGACACTGAAGCAAACTTCAACTGTAGATGCCAAAGGAGGTCAAAGACTTGGGCATGGGACAGGTGGCACCTGGACTGCCACAATCCACCAACTGAGGCAACATGAGGGAGGATCCAGAAGTCAACATATGAATCCTCTACTTGTTCTTTAAAAAAAAAAAAATTATTTACTTATTTGAGAGTGTGTGTGTAGGAGGAGGGGCAGAGGAAGAGTGAGAGAGAGAACCTCAAGCAGACTCCCTGCTGAGCACGGGGCCTGACAACTCTCAGATTATGACCTTAGCTGAAATCAAGAGTCAGACTCTTAACTGACTGAGTCACCCAGGAACCCCATGAATCCTCTACTTGTTCTTATCATCACAATGCCACACAAGCCACAGATTTGCCCACACACTTAAATGTATCTTAGTGTGCAAGGAGGGAGGGATGGAAGTCAGAAAACCTAGACATCTTATCCAAATGAGATGGGCATCTACCTAAAGAAACTGCTTAAGGTATTAGTTCACATTAAGTTTACTAGAGTGCACAAAATTATGGGATCCCAACAGAATAGATAAGATCAAGCATAGAGAAATAAAGTAAAATACGTTTTGTCTGCACTTCTAAGTGTATGCTAATTCTGTGATTCAGACACGTACATTTTTATATAGCACTGCTTCATCTTTTTACTGATTGCTTTTTGGAGTGCTTTATGTAGTCTGGATATTAATCATTTAACTGCCATATGTTACAAATATTTGCTGGTTATTACCTTATTGTAATTGAATGGGTTTTTTTTGTTCCCCCTGCATTGTGTCTTGCTTAAGAAAATTTCTCTATTCCAAGATTATTAACAACTGCTCTTATATTATCTTCTAATACTTTTGTAGTTATAACTTGTGCATTTAACTTATTGTATATATGTAATATATATCATGATTTTTTTCATTTTATTTTATTTCTTTTCAGTGTTCCAGAATTCATTGTTTATGAGCCACACCCAGTGCTCCATGCAATACGTGCCCTCCATAATACCCACCATATTTTATAGCGGATAAGGTAAGAATCTACAATGCACTCCTTCTTATGCTTTTTAAAAAATTCTTTTGTGTCTTATGGATTAATTTAGTGAGAATTGACAAGTAGTATGGAACACAATATAGCTCTTCACTTAGATCTCTACTAGTGACATTTCATAAGAAGATTGGTAATTTTTTCAGGTAGATCTTACACATTTGTTGTCACATTTATTACTAAGTATTTTATAATTTTGTGCTTATGGAACCACAGTTGTATCACATATTCTAATTTATTATTGCTAGTGTTTAAGAAATCTTTTGACTTTTTATGTGGAGCTTACCTCAGATCACTTTATAGAAATCTAATTAGTTCTAATAACTTGTCACTCAATTTTCTTGATTCTTCTCAATAATCATATCATCTCCAAGTATCTCACTTTAACCCTTACTGCATTGACCTCTAGTATAACGTTTAAAAATAGTAGTGCCATGCTATCTTTGTCTTGTTTGCAAATTTGACTGAAACACTACAGGTGTTTGGGAGATGCTTCATATCGAGATGTTGTGTGTGTAGCTTGTCAATTCCTGACAGCAGCATCTACCAGGTACACTGTCCTCTTTCCCAATTACAGATACTCCCACCTGCCTGCTGCTGCTGACTGCTCTAGCAATACCCTATCAATTACCTAGGTAGGAGACCCCAAGGGCCCCTCTTTCTCTGTCTGACAACCTCAAGCTCCAAGCTCTGCTGGAGCCCTCATACAATATTCCTGGACTGCTCTCATCTTCTAAAGAATCTTCACTTGCATGTTTTTGAATTTGTGAACTTCACTTTCAATCTCATCTCCTTACTGGCTTTTATGCATTCCTCATAATTTCAGGTCCATCAAAAGCAATATGTGACATTTTACAGAGGCATAATGGATGTGTTTTATGTATTTTCAGTAATTTCTAATCTAGTGCAGAAGGGGCATAAGTTTGTTGTTGTGCTCATCCTGGTAACATTTTTTTTTAATTTAAATTCAATTAGCCAAGGTATAGTACATCTTTAATTTTTGATATAATGTTCCATGATTCATTAGTTGAATATAACACCTGGTGCTCATCATATCACATACCCTCTTTAATGCCCAACACCCAGTTACCCCAAACCCCAACCACTTCCCTTTCTGAAACACTCAGTTTGTTTCCCAGAGTCAAGAGTCTCATATGGTTTGTATCCCTCTCTGATTTCTTCCCATTCAGTTTTTCCTCCCTTCCCCTATTGTCCTCTGCACTATTCCTTATGTTCTACCCATGAGTGAAACCATGTGATAATCATCTTTCTCTGATTGATTTATTTCACTTAACATTTTACCCTTCAGTTCCATCCATGTCGGTGTAAATGGTACATACAAATACTTTCTGATGGCTGAGTAATATTCCATTGTATATATGAACCACATCTTCTTTATCCATTCGTCTGTTGAAGGACATCTCATCTCCTTCCACAGTTTGGCTATTGTGGACATTGCTGCTATGAATAATATGAACACTACTTCATTATCTTTGGGGTATTTTGATCCAATCTTCCTCCTCTATCATACAAGTCATTTCAACACTTCATCAAGGTCTCCCACAACTCCAAGGGGAAACTCCTTTGTCTTCTTAGCAGGTTATCAAGAACTTCTGGCACTGGACACATTCTCTGATTCTACTGGGGTCTCTGGGATTAAAAAGGCTGCCTAAGCCCCATTAACCCATCATGAAAGCTAATTGCCGGTGGACTGGTTACTTATGTCACTGCTAACTTTGTCCTCAAAGTCACCCTCTTGATAAGCATAGGACCAGAAAGAACATAAAAAGAAGATTTCTCAGTGATGGTTCTGGTTACAAAAGCCCATTTCAGACACTCAAACAAGCTGAGATTGGAGCTCATCTGTGATCTCACAGAGAAATTTTAAAACATTAGTGGGAATAAAATTGCCCCCAAAAAATGTTCTCACAGCTCTTTTGATAATTGTGTTACCTAAAGGACAATAGTGCTAATATTCTCAGTTATTTGATCTCACTTTTTGATCTTCAAAATCAATAATTACATCTTTTCTGATTTTTTGGTGCACATTTGATGTTTTATAGGCTCTCTGGTTGGATCTAAACTGGCTACTTGGGGATCAGCTACTAGAAACCATTTCAGTCCTATTGACTTCCCTATTTTAGGAGCCCAAGAAGAGCCGGGCTCAGAAAGGGGCTCTAAAGAAAGTCAATGGGAGTTAACCAATTACTTTTACTTACATGCACTAAAAGTTATTAGCCTCAGATGTGCAGACAAGTGGATTTGTAAGATTTAAGAGTTCTCCCTAATTGGCTTTTATTGGAATCATCTCTTTCCTGACTTTAAATTTTTAAACTTGACTGTGTAAACAGTTTCAGAAACAATATGGCCATAGAGGGTGCTAAGTTCAAGAATGCAAATATCAGCTTATTCAAAAACAGTCACGACAAGAAAAAAACTTCAAACCTCTGGAGTGGTGAGCTTGAAATACAACTCCCAACACAAGCAAAAGAGGATGTCGCGTTCCAACAGATATGACCAAGACTTTGCTGCCACCTACCCTCCATCCCTAGATCTGGCCTTGCCTCCAAATGTCACAGAGCAGCCACATACCCTCTTCCATCTACAGAGGTATCAAACAATGCAAAACTGATTCTCACAAATTGTCCCTGCATGTCCACTTGATTGATAGAAACGTGATGATGTTACAACATTCAAAGTGAACATGGTGGTCCAGAGCAAGCACAGGACTTGGGGAACATCCCACAGCAAGCCACCAGTAACTTACCTATATCTGGACAAGCAGACCCAGAGAGTCCCTTCCCCAGAAAGACTAAGAATTAAGGCTCATGATCTAATAAGCAATGAGTCCGATTTCCCTTCTGCTAAAGGAGAATGTCTAGATGCAGAATACCAGTTATCTGGTTTTGATTTATTTGTCTTAGGTTTGAATTCCTAAAATAGACCTGAAATGATAATTTGAGTGCACATAGTTTATTTGGGAGGTGGTCCCAGGAAGTACCACTACAGAAATGGGGAAATGAGGTAGGGAAGAGAAGCCAGGCAATAAAGGATGTGAGATAGATCAGGACACCACTGTAGGCAACTGAGGATCAATCAAGATGGTGTAGAACATGGCATAGAGCTCTCCTACCCTGGGGACAATGGTGAGGAAGTGGGAGTATGAATGTATCAAATACCACCATGGTTTGCTGAGGGCTTTTTCCAGGGGTATGAACTTCTGCCTACCCATCTTTGGCCAAGCATACCAGAGAATGTCCTCAGGTGGAAAGCTGGAGGTATATGCAGTAAAAAGCCCTCAATATGCATTAACAGTGAACATGGAGGCAGATAGTGTACTAATACTACGGATTTGCAAACTTTGACAGTTGGGTTTTCTGAGCCCTCTGAGCAATATAACTACACTTGTCTCCTTATAGCTCAACACCATTTCTTGGACACTCTTGTGGCCTTACTCAGGCCACATTCATTCACTATTCCACAGTCTCTCCATTCATATACCCTCAGTCACTGGAATGTCTATAAATAGTATCAGCATCTGTAGGGGAAGAAAACATTTTCCTCAACACTTTTTGGTCCCTGGATATGTCCAAAAATTTAAACAAAGACAGATTAAGAGGAGAAATGCATACAAATTTTATTGAATTTTTACATGTACATGGGGGCCTTCACTAGAGAATGAAGACCTGAAAAATTGACTGGAACAAGATGCTTTTATACCTTTTAGACAAAGAAATGATAATTTTGTGAAAAACTGATGAGACAAAGGTGTTTGGGCTAGGGGTAGTAAATGGTGAAGAGGTAATTATGAAGATAAGGGTGAGTTTAACAAGGTTTGTTTGTAAGATTTCTTGACTGCCAAAATGCCAATCTCTGGTATTAAGAATGTCTTGCTTCCTCCTGATAAAGGGAGGGTATCTTTCACATGGAAGATTTATGACCTAAGGGTGAGGGGTAGATAGGGTTGGGGGTCACAGTGACCTTCATGATTTTACTATTTCCTCAAACATAACACAATAAAAATGTTTTTATTTTAATTCCAGTTAATATACAGTGTTATACCAGTTTTAAGTATACAATATAATAATTCAACTCTTCCATACATCACCCTGTGCTCATAACAACAAATGAACTTCTTGATCTCCATCATCTATTTAACCCATTCCCCCACTCCCCTCCCCTCTGGTAAATTGTTACTTGCTCCTCATGCACCAGTCTCAGCTTCAGTTACATTTTTGTGTTTTTATTTGGGCCTCTCCATCTACTCAAAAGGTCTCTGTGTCTTTAAGTCTACCTTACAAAAAAAGAAATCAATAATAAAAAAAAAAACCAATAACCTTCAAAAGGATACAACAAATTTGGATGACTTTTTCATTTTTTTTTTCCTTTGGAACTAAAAACATCAAAGTTTGGTACACTTGGGACCAGGCATCTATGGTTGCTATGGTACCTTGTCCTGTGAGGGATAGAGGATCTTCTCACAGTTCTCTGCAGACTCACAGGGGCAGATGGAACATGCAGCAGATGCTGTGCTCATCTCTATCTCCCCTGAACCTTGCCAAGGGCTCAGCAAACATCAGCAAGTGTAGTCCCAGATCATGTCTCATAGCCCATTTTGTGTCTATAAATAAAAAAGAATGGCCCTAGGGAAGGAGTTCTATACACAAAAATGTGGTGAAATATAACACAAATGGATTCAAGTAACACAGGAGGCTCAGCATCAGGAAACAGGGCCTCTTGAGCAAGAATGACAGGCCAGGAAGGGCTGAAATGGAGTCCTGGAGATCCCTGGCCGAATTCTCTCTTCACCCCCAGTCTCTGATTCTCTATATATATGACTGCATTCTTCTCTTTGAATCCCACCTTCCCTGCCACCCCCAGAGATACAAACACAGTTTGGGCTCAATATCTCCCTGCAGCCCCCAATCTAATCAACCATGCCCCAAGAGGCGGGATCATATTAGGTGAATACAGTTCACCATGAGTGAGGGAACATAGTTTCAGGAACTCACTGTGAACTGTAAATACACCCCTGAAATGCATGTACAACAGACCTCCTACATATGAATACCCAAAGGTCAGTTTTAGAGCAAGAAGCACTAGGATATGATAGAGCATGTTCCAAATCCCTGAATACTAGGAGGAAAAAAACCATTACAGAAGTCCATTTATAAGGGGGAGATAATCTATGTGAAATTATTTGCCCCTAGTGGGGAGACTGACAGATGGAATCTCCTCTAATGGTTTCTGTGTAGTGTTGCACATTGTTGGGTAGTTATTTGCCTTGTTTTTGTGACAAATACATTTTCCACTTGTCTTTGAGTAAGGCAGCCCAAATGCAGCTGGGAAATTACAAAACATGCATGGTAATCAAAGTGTTTCCTTCAGGAGGGAGGAGTCAAGATGGGGAAGAAGTAGCAGGCTGAGATGACATCAGGTAGCAGGAGATCAGCTAGATAGTTTATCAAACCATTCCAAACACCTACAAATCCAACAGGAGGTCAAAGAGAAGAGCAGCAATTCTAGAAACAGAAAATCAACCACTTTCTGAAAGGTAGGACCAGCGGAGAAGTGAATCCAAAGCGACGGGAAGATAGACTGCGGGGGGAGGGGCAAGCAGCAGAGCAACGGAGCACAAAATCAGAACTTTTAAAAGTCTGTTCCACTGAGGGACATAACTTCAGAGGATAAGCTGGGGGAAGCCCACACAGGAACAGTGTGGTCTCAGGTCCCATGGGGTCACAGAAGGATCAGGGGTGTCTGAGAGTCACAGAGCTTCCAGGTATTAGAACAGGGAAGCCAGCTACAGTGATGGAGCCAAGGAGTGAGCTCTCAACTCAGGGTTACCTTAAATTGTGATCCATGGCACAGTCACCCCACTGCTCTGTGAGCAGGGACCCCACAAGAACCAGGGAGACCCCCCCCCCCGGAAGAGCGCAGGGATCTGCAGGGTTTGGAGACTCTAGGCAGGGCTGTGTGCCAGAGACAGAGACACTTGGTCACAGGCTGGGTGAGCTCAGAGAGCAGCCAGAGACCAGGGAGATGGGAGTGACTGAGCACTTTTCTCCAAGGACATTCTGACGAGTGGGGCCCTGAGCTCTCGGCTCCTCCATACTGGAGATTGGGAGGCCACCATTTTCATTGCCATCCTCCAGAACTCTACAGAAAGTGTTCAAGAACAAAAGCTCCCGAAAGTGAATCGGAGCGGATTCTTAGCCCAGCCCCTGGTAAGGGCAGTGCAATTCTGCCGTGGGCAAATAGACTTGAGAATCACTACAATAGGTCCCTCCCCCAGAAGATCAACAAGAAATCCAGCCAAGACAAGTTCACTTACCAAGGAGAACAGCAGAATTCCAGAGGAGGAGAAAGCAAAGCATGGAATTCATGGCTTTCTCCCCATGATTCTTTAGTCTTGCAAAGCTAACAAATTTTTTTAATTTTATTTTTTTCTTATGCTAAATTTTTTTTAACTTTTACTCTTTCCTCTTTTAACATTTCTTAACTAGCTTATCTTAACAATACCTTTCATAAAAAATAATCATTTTTGAACCTTCATTATTATAGCCATATTTTATCCTTCATTGTATCTAACTTTATTTTTTGTATACACATAGGTTTTTTCTTCTAAAAAATTTGGGAAATAATTTCTTCTGATAGATCAAAATATATCCTAAATCTAGCACAGGGCTTTGTTCTAGTCTCCAGCCTGAGCAAATTCTCTCCACATTCTTTTTCTTTATTCTTCCAACCAACTTATCTTATCAACTCATTTCTTAGAAATTCTTTTAAAAAAATTTTTCATCTTTATACTCATATTCCATCCCTTCCTTGTGTTTACCCTTATATATGTTTTCATTCTTTAAAGTTCTGGGAGGTAGTTTCTTCTAGAGACCAAAATACTCCCAAAATTAAGTGGGTAACCCTGTTCTATTCACCAGTCTAATATATATATTTTTTCTTTTTTATATTTTTTCCCTTTTTTTTATTGTTTTTTTCTTTTCCTGAACTTCTTTTTACCCTCTTCTTCCCCCCCTCACCCCCACGATTTGAGGTCTCTTCTGATTTGGTTAAAGCACATTTTCCTGGGGTCTTTGTCACCCTTTTAGTATTTTATTTGCTCCTTCATATATTCTTATCTGGATAAAATAGTGAGGCAGAAAAACTCACCACAAAAAAAAAAAAAAAAAAAAAAAAAGAGGCAGTACCGAAGGCATGGAAGACATTAAAGAAACCCTGTCTGGAGAAATAAAAGAACTAAAATCTAACCAAGTTGAAATTTAAAAAGCTATTAATGAGGTGCAATAAAAAATGGAGGCTCTTACTGCTAGGATAAATGAGGCAGAAGAGAGAATTAGTGATATAGAAGACCAAATGACTGAGAATTTTAAAACTGAGCAAAAGAGAGACTACTACTCTGTTTTGAAGTAGTAGTACTACTATTACAAACAACTACTAGAACATGAGGGGAGAATTCGAGAGATAAGTGATACCATAAGATGAAACAACATTAGAATAATTGGGATTTCAGAAGAAGAAGAAAGAGAGAGGGGAGCAAAAGGTATATTGGGGAGAATTATTGTAGAGAATTTCCCTAATATGGCAAAGGGAACAAGCATCAAAATCCAGGAGGCACAGAGAACCTCCCTCAAAATCAATAAGAATAGGTCCACACCCTGTCATCTAGTAGTAAAATTTACAAGTTTTAGTGACAAAGAGAAAATCCTGAGTGCAGCCTGGGACAAGAAGTCTGTAACATACAATGGTAAAAATATTAGATTGGCAGCAGACTTATCCACAGAGACCTGGCAGACCAGAAAGAACTGGCATGATATATTCAGAGCACTAAACAAGAAAAACATGCAGCCAAGAATACTATATTCAGCTAGGCTATCACTGAAAATAGAAGGAGAGATAAAAAGCTTCCAGGACAAACAAAAACTAAAAGAATTTGTAAACATCAAACCAGCTCTACAGGAAATATTGAAAGGGGATCCTCTAAACAAAGAGAGAGCCTAAAAGTAGTAGATCAGAAAGGAGCAGAGACAATATATACTAATAGTCACCTTACAGGCAACACGATGGCACATATCTCTCAATAGTTACCCTGAATGTAATCGGGCTAAATGTCCCAATCAAAAGACACAGGATATCAGAACGGATAAAAAACAAAACCCATCAATATGCTGTCTACAAGAACTTATTTTAGACCCAAACATACCTCCAGATTTAAAGCGAAAGGGTGGAAAACAATTTACCATGCTAATGGACATCAAAAGAAAGCTGGGGTGGCAATCCTTAGATCAATTAGATTTGAGGCCAAAGACCATATAAGAGATGAGGAAGGACACAATATCATACTTAAAGCATCAGTCCAACAGAAGAGCTAACAATTTTAAATATCTACGCCCCTAACATGGGAGCAGCCTACTATATAAACCAATTAATAACAAAATCAAAGAAACACATTGACCATAATACAATAATAGTAGGGGACTTTAACACTCCCCTCACTGAAGTGGACAGATCATCCAAGCAAAAGATCAACAAGGAAATAAAGGCCTTAAATGACACACTGGACCAGATAGACATCACAGATATATTCAGAACAATCCATCCCAAAGCAACAGAATACACATTCTTCTCTAGTGCACATGGAACATTCTCCAGAACAGATTACATCCTGGGTCATAAATCAGGTCTCAACCAGTATCACAAGATTGGGATCATTCCCCACATATTTTCAGACCACAATGCTCTGAAGCTAGAACTCAGTCACAAAAGGAAATTTGGAAAGAACCCAAATACATGGAGACTAAACAGCATCCTTCTAAAGAATGAATGGGTCAACCCGGAAATTAAAGAAAAATTGAAAAAAATCATGGAAACAAATGATAATGAAAACACAACACTTCAAAATCTTTGGGACACAGCAAAGACAGTCCTGAGAGGAAAATATATAGCGATACAAGCCTTTCTCAAGTAACAAGAAAGGTTTCAAATACACAACATAACCCTACACCTAAAGGAGCTGGAGAAAGAACAACAAAGAAAGCCTAAACCCAGTAGGAGAAGAGAAATCATAAAGATCAGAGCAGAAATCAATGAAATAGAAACCAAAAGAACAGCAGAACAAATTAACAAAACTAGAAGCTGGTTCTTTGAAAGAATTAATAAGATTGATAAACCCCTGGCCAGACTTATCAAAAAGAAAAGAGAAAGGACCCAAATTAATAAAATCATGAATGAAAGAGGAGAGATCACAATCAACACCAAAGAAATACAATTATAAGAACATATTATGAGCAACTATACGCCAGCAAATTTGACAATTGGGAAGAAATGGATGCATTCCTAGAGACAAATAAACCACCACAACTGAACCAAGAAGAAATAGAAAACCTGAACAGACCCATAACCAGTAAGGAGATTGAAACAGTCATCAAAAATCTCCCAACAAACAAGAGCCAGATGGATTCCCAGGGGAAATTCTACCAAACATTTAAAGAAGAATTAATTCCTATTCTCATGAAACTGTTCCAAAAAATAGAAATGGAAGGAAAACTTCCAAACTCATTTTATGAGGCCAGCATTACCTTGATCCCAAAACCAGACAAGGATCCCATCAAAAAAGAGAATTACAGACCACTATCCTTGATAACATGGATGCAAAAATTCTCACCAAAATACTACCAATAGGATCCAACAGTACATTAAAAGGATTACTCAGGGCACCTGGGTGGCTCAGTTGGTTAAGTGACTGCCTTTGTCTTAGGTCATGATCCCGGAGTCCTGGGATTGAGTCCCACCTCGGGCTCCCTTCTCATCAGGAAGTCTGCTTCTCCTGCTGACCTCTCTCCTCTCATGCTCTTTCTCTTTCATTGTCTCTCTCTACCTCTCAAATAAATAAATAAAATATTAAGGAAAAAAAAGGATTATTCACCACAACCAAGTGGGATTTGTTCCTGGGCTACAAGGTTGGTTCAACACCTGCAAATCAATCAATGTGATACAATATACTAATAAAAGAAAGAACAAGAACCATATGATACTCTCAATAGATCCTGAAAAAGCATTTGACAAAGTACAGTATCCTTTCATGATCAAAATTCTGCAAAGTGTAGGGATAAAGGGTACATAGTTCAATATCATCAAAGCCATCTATGAAAAACCCACAGCAAATATCATTCTCAATGGGGAAAAACTGAGAGCTTTTCCCCCAAGGTCAGGAACATGGCAGGGATGTCCATTATCACCACCGCTATTCAACATAATATTAGAAGTCCTAGCCTCAGCAATCAGACAACAAAAAGAAATTAAAGGCATCCAAATCGGCAAAGAAGTCAAACTCTCACTCTTTGCAGATGATACAATACTATATGTGGAAAACCCAAAAAACTCCACTCCAAATCTGCTAGAACTTGTACAGGAATTCAGTAAAGTGTCAGGATATAAAATCAATGCAAAGAAATCAGTTGCATTTCTTTACACCAACAACAAGACAGAAGAAAGAGAAATTAAGGAGTCAGTCCCATTTACAATTGCACCCAAAACCATAAGATACCTAGGAATAACCGTAACCAAAGAGGCAAAGAATCTATACTCAGGGGTGCCTGGGTGGCTCAGTGGCTTAAAGCCTCTGCCTTCATCTCAGGTCATGATCCCAGGGCCCTGGGATCAAGCCCCGCATGGGGCTCTCTGCTCAGCAGGGAGCCTTCTTCCTCCTCTCTCTCTGCCTGCCTCTCTGCCTACTTGTGATCTCTCTGTCAAATAAATAAATAAAATCTTTAAAAAAAAAAAAAAAAAGAATCTCGGGGCGCCTGGGCGGCTCAGTGGGTTAAAGCCTCTGCCTTCGGCTCAGGTCATGATCTCAGGGTCCTGGGATTGAGCCCTGCACCAGGCTCTCTGCTCAGCAGGGAGTCTGCTTCCCTTCCTCTCTCTCTGCCTGCCTCTCTGCCTACTTGTGATCTCTGTCTGTCAAATAAATGAATAAAATCTTTAAAAAAAAAAAAAAAAGAATCTATACTCAGAAAACTATAAAGTACTCATGAAAGAAATTGAGGAAGACACAAAGAAATGGAAAAATGTTCCATGCTCCTGGATAGGAAGAACAAATATTGTGAAAATGTCTACGCTACCTAACACAAACTACACACTTAATGCAATCCCAATCAAAATCCCATCCATTTTTTTTCCAAAGAAATGTAACAAATAATCCTGAAATTTATATGGAACCAGAAAAGACCTCAAATAGCCAGAGGATTATTGAAAAAGAAAGCCAAAGTTGGTGGCATCACAATTCCAGTCTTCAAGCTCTAATACAAAGCTGTCATCATCAAGACAGTATGGTACTGGCCCAAAAACAGACACATAGATCAATGGAACAGAATAGAGAGCCCAGAAATAGACCCTCAACTCTATGGTCAACTAATTTTTGAAGAAGCAGGAAAGAATGTCCAGTGGAGAAAAGACAGTCTCTTCAACAAATGGTGTTGGGAAAATTGGACAGCCACATGCACAAAAATGAAACTGGACCATTTCCTTACACCACACAAGAAAATAGACTCAAAATGGATGAAGGACCTCAATGTGAGAAAGAAATCCATCAAAATCCTTAAGGAGAACACAGGTAGCAACCTCTTCGACCTCAGCCACAGCAACTTCTTCCTAGAAACATCGCCAAAGGCAAGGGAAGCAAGGGCAAAAGTGAACTATTGGGACTTCATCAAGATCAAAAGCTTTGGCACCACAAAGGAAACAGTCAATAAAACCAAAAGACAACCAACAGAATGGGAGAAGATATTTGCAAATGACATATCAGATAAAAGGCTAGTATCCAAAACCTATAAAGAACTTATCAAACTCAACACCCAAAGAACAAATAATCCAATCAAGAAATGGACAGAGGACATGAACAGACATTTCTGCAAAGAAGACATCCAGATGGCCAACAGACACATGAAAAAGTGCTCCACATCACTCTGCATCAGGGAAATACAAATCAAAACCACAGTGAGATACCTCACAATAGTCAGAATGGCAAAAATTAACAAACCAGGGAAATGACAGATGCTGGCAAGTATGCAGAGAAAGGGGAACCCTCCTACACTGTTGGTGGGAATGCAAGCTGGTGCAACCACTCTGGAAAGCAGCATGGATATTCCTCAAAAAGTTGAAAATAGAGCTACCCTACAACCCAGCAATCACACTGCTGGGTATTTACCCTAAAGATACAAATGTAGTGATCCTAAGGGGCATGTGCACTTGAATATTTATAGCAGCAATGTCCACAATAGCCAAACTATGGAAAGAACCTAGATGTCCATCAACAGATGAATGGATAAAGAAGATTGGGAGATATATAGATAGATCGATAGATAGATAGATAGATAGCAGCCTTCAAAAGAAATGAAATCTTTTGCGATGACATGGATGGAACCAGAGGGTATTATGCTTAGCGAAATAAGTCAATCAGAGAAAGACAATTATCATATGATCTCCCTGACATGAGGAAGTTGAGATGCAACGTGGGGGGTTTGGCAGGTAGGAAAAGAATAAATGAAATAAGAGGAGGGAGACAAACCATAAGAGACTCTTAATCTCACAAAACAAACTGAAGGTTGCTGGGGGGAAGGGAGAATGGAGAGGATTGTTGGGTTATGGATGTTGGGGAAGGTATGTGCTATGGTGAGTGCTATGAAGTGTGTAAACCTGGCGATTCACAGACCCTGTATTCCTGGGGCTAATAATACATTATATGTTAATAAAAAAATTAAAAAATGAAAAAAAAAGTGTTTCCTTCAGGAAGAGACAATTGAGTCTATGAAGACTGTGGAGAGGTAGAGGTGGTCACCCTTAGAAGACAGACGCATTGACCTCCAGCTGAATTGTAAACTAGAGAATTCTGCAGGTGTAATAGTTACTGTGGGGTGTAATATAATTTCAGTGAGAAGGTCTGCCTCTTCTTGGCCTAAATACAATGACCCATCAGGGCTGAGGGAGTTTCTGGGATATGGGATTTTACAGCTTAAAACCAAGAAAATTCCCAATTCCTTAGGTAGGTGACCAACTCATCCTGTAAAGAGTTCCCACTGAGGGGGCACCTGGATGGCACAGATGATTAAGCATCCAACTCTTGGTTTTGGCTCAAGTCATGATCTCAGTGTGGTGGGATAGAGCCCAGTATCCAGCTCCATGTTCAGCACAGAATCTGCTTAAGACTCTCTCCCCCTCTTTCTTGCTAGACACGTCTCCAGAGGCAAGAGAAACAAAAGCAAAATTTAACTATCGGGACTTCATTTATTGATAAAAAACAAAACAAAAAACAAAAACAAAAACAAAAACAAAAACAAAAAAGAGCAGAGCAAAGGAAACAATCCACAAAACTAAAAGGCAACCTTAGGGAATGGGAAAAGAAATTTGGAAATGTCTTATCAGATAAAGGATTAGTATCCAAAATCTATGAAGAACTTATCAAAGTCAACACCCAAAAAACCCCCAAAAATCCAGTCAAGAAATGGTCAGAATACATGAACAGACATTTCTCCAAAGACACACAGATGGCTAACAGACACATGCAAAAGTGCTCCACTGGCATCAGGGAACTACAAATCAAAACCTCAATGAGATACCACCTCACACCAGTAAGAATGGCTAACATTAACAACTCAGAAAACAATGGATGTTGGTGAGGATGTGAAGAAAGGGGAACCCTCTTATACTGTTGGTGGGAAAGCAAGTTGGCACAGCTACTCTGGAAAGCAGTATGGAGGTTCCCCAAAGAGTTAAAAATGGAGCTACCCTATGACCCATAAATTGCACTACTGGGTATTTACCCCAAAGATACAGATGTAGTGAAAAGAAGGACCACATGCAGCTCAATGTTTATAGCAGCAATGTCCACAATAGCCAAAATACGGAAAATGCTCAGATGTCCATTGACAGATGAATTAAAAAAGAAGATGTAGTATAGATCATACAATGGAATACTACCCAGCCACTAGAAAGAATGAAATATTGCCATTTGCAGTAATGTGGATGGAACTAGAGGGCATTATGCTAAATGAAATAAGTCAGTCAGAGAAAGAAAAAGACCATATGATTTCACTCATATGTAGAATTTAAGAAACAAAACAAAAGAAGATAGGGGAAGGGAAGGAAAGGGAAAATAAAATAAGACAAAAGCAGAGAGGGAGGCAAACCATAACTGACTCTTAACTACAGGGAACAAACTGGAAGTTGCTGGAGGGGAAGAGGGTAAAGAGATGGGGTAACTGGGGGATGGGCAATCAGGAGGGCATCTCTGGGTGTTGTATGCAACTAATGAGTCACTGAGTTCTACCTCTGGAATTAATAATATAGTATATGTCAATTAAATTGAATTTAAACTTAAAAAAAATTAAAGACTCTCTCTCCCTCTCCCTCTGCCCCTCCCTTCCTGCATTCTCTCTTTTTCTCTCTCAAATGAATAAATCTTTAAAAAAAAAAAAAAAAGAATTCTGAGTATTTGCCATGGAAAACAGGACTGAGAGAGATGTCTCTGCTGAGATGACATCCCTCCACCCACAGCAGACAGAATCCCCCATAAGCCACAGCCCAGTATGAGCATGTTTCTTATCAAATAAGTTGGTTCTTTCAAGAGGAGAGCTAGTGCCAAACCCCAGGCTGAGTGTAAACAAGCTGGTTAGGGGTAAGGGATTTCTCAAGAGATGTCCTTCTTGTTGCCTATGAATGAAATGCTGAGCCCCCCGCAACACTGTGCAGCCAGCTCACCCAATCACCAAGTCTCTTCCAATCTGCAGCCCCAGAAATCTGACCTCCAGTTACCTTCCAGCTCAAAGACACTGTGTAAGAGAAGAAAACATATTTTCAGCGTGGCGACTCAGCAATCTGAATTAAGATAAACCTGCTTATAAATATTCAACCTGTCAGAAAAATTCCATAAGCTCCTGTTTGCTTATGGAGCAGCTCACTTGCAGAGACTGTCTAGAGTGCCAGTTGGTGTTGCATACTGGTGTAAATACCATCAATCCTGAGAAAAAGGTTGCGTCCCTGGTGGCCAGAAGTAAATCCCTAAATCTGACAGAGGGAGAAAAGCCACACATTCTTCTACACAGAAAAAGAAGCAGCATCCAATGAAAGCTATAGCTTCATCCTCTGCTTAGTCTGGAGGCCTGGATGGTGAGCCCCCTCTACCACAAAGATGGTAGACTTCCAGGGAAGAATTTGGCATGCCCAAGGCCTCCATTCCCTACACCTGCATGAGACCAGCATGAGACCATGCCCTCATCCCTTTCAGACTCATTCCACTCCAATGAATTGACCCAGCCCTGCAGATGGCTGAAGACTGAGAACATGGTAATGGCCAACTGTCCAGGCATGGGGTGAGACAGCTCTTGTGCAAGGTTGGGAGATTCCAGTGACAGAGTGCTCAATACACACCCATAATGCAAAGTGATCACTAAAGAAGGTACAGTGAGGTGTTTACTGGTGGACATTCTTGGGACTCTACCCAGATGGCCTCAAATCCTTCTCACTATTTGTTATAGACAGAATTGTGCCACCCCAAATCCATAGGTTAAAGGCTTAACTTAACTAATGTGACTATAATTAAGAGATGGGATTGTTAAAGAGTGATCATAGTTAAATGAGGCCATTAGGGTGAATCCTTAATCCAGTAAGAATGGTGTCCTTTTAAGAGGCAGAGATCCCAGGGGCATGCAGGCAAGGAGGTAAGGCCAACTGAGAATATCACAGGGAGACAGATGTCTGCAAGCCAAGGAGAGATCTCACCAGAAAACAATCTGCTGGCACCTAGAGTTTGGGCTTCCAGCCTCCAAGACTGTGAAGAAATAGGTTAGTGTTGGTTAAGACCCCCAGTCTGTGGCATTTTGCAATGGTATCCTGAGCTAATAGCACATTTCTATGTGCCCGGCTTCCACTTCGGTTCCCTTCACCTTTGTTGCTCACACCTACAACCTACTTCAGGGCCCTTGTATGACTGGAACCACTGCCCACATACACAAAAACCTTCCATGCCTCTTCTTTACTTTACAGACAAAGTCCAGAAACATAAGACCCTCTGACTTGTGGAGGCCCCTCCCTCCGCTTCCTGCCCCCTCACCAGCCCATGATTCCATAGCATCAAATAACAGGATGATGGGGTGACCAGACAATCCACCATCTCCCAGACTCACCACTCTTTTCCCCACTTCCTCTCCTCTAGACATCCATTTGTTCTGTCTGGAAGAGCCTTCCTCTTACCCATAAAACTTTCACTGAGACTGTTCACCATCACCATTTTTGTTTCCCTGATCTACCACCCCATACCCCAAACAAAACTCATTACCTGGTTCATGACCATTATGCCTCTTCTACTTCCACAAATGCATGGAGAAGATTAAAGTCTCAACCTACAACTCAGACAAGAGTTAGAGGATAATTTTCTTTTAATATCCCAGCTCCTTTTTCATGAGTACAGTAAGTATTTTAACTTTTTACAGTTTGCCCTACACACCCCAGCCCCAGTTGCCCACATAGGTGGCTGAGTTGATGACACAATCTCTGTTGTTTGCTTTCCCTTCCTTGCATGATTTCTCCACTCCCTTTTTGGGGTTACCTTCATTGTCCAAATAAAGGACTTGGATTTGACCCTCTGTCTCAGAGTCAGCTTCTGGAGAAAACAAAACTACAGCAGATGCTATGTCTTCATGATGTTAGTTCCCAGCCTTGTCTCCTCTGTCCACATAAACTAATAAACTACACGATCCAACAAGTTTCTTTCTGATGCCTTAATCAAAAAGCATTCATACCAGGTGATTCCTCATTTCAGTTTTCTATTCAAGCTTCCTTTGAAACAAATGAAGAGTGAAAGAAAGTACATGTTACTGTCCTCATATTTGTGGGTGTAAAGTCTTTTAGATTTTGTACTTCAAACTTGAAAATATCAATAAGGGTCCAACCACCCTTCTATACTCCAAGGCCTAAATAAAACACTTTTAACACAGTGTATAAGTTCATGTGGGATGACTTTTAAAAGACAAACTTCATTTTTAGAGCAGTTTTAGATTCACAGCAAAATTGAGTAGAAGGTACAGAGATTTCCCATGTACTTCCTCCCTACCACCCCTAACAGTATCCCCTACTATCAACATCCCCCACCAGAGTGGTACATTCATTTCCATTGATGAACCTACACCGACACATCATAATTACCCAAAGCCTACAGTTCACATTAAGATTCACTCTTGGTGGTGTACTTTCTATGGGTTTGGACAAATGTATAATGATGTACCCACCAGCATATTATTGTACAGAATAGTTTCACTGCCCTAAAAATCCTCTGTGCTCTAACTCTTCATCCCTTGCTTCCCAGCCTGCCCCCAGCCTTTAGGAACCACTGATCATTTTACTGTGTCTAGAATTTTGCCTTTTCTAAAAATGTCATATAGTTGAAATCATACAGTATCTAGCCTTTTCGGATTGGCATCTTTCACTTAGTAATATGAATTAAGAGTTCCTCCATGTCTTTTCATGGTTTGATAGCTCACTTCTTTTTATTACTGAATAAAATTCCATCAATTGGATGCACCCTGGTTTATCCTCTCACTTACTGAAGGATATCTTGGTTGCTTCCAAGTTTTGGCAATTGTAAATAAAGCTACTACAAAAAGCTGAGTGTGGGTTTTTGTGTGGACACACGTTTTCAACTCCTTTAGGCAAATACTAAAGAGTGTGATTGCTGGATCATATGGCAAGAGTACATATTGTTTTTTAAGAAATCACCAAATTATCTTCCTAGATGGTTGTACATTTTGCATTCCCACCAGCAATGAATGAGAGTTCCTGTTAATCAACATCCCCACCAGCTTTTGGTCTTGTTAGTGTTCTGGATTTTGGTGATTCTAATAGTTGTATATTAGTATCTTATTATTTCAATTTGCATTCCCCTGCTGACATATGATGTGAGACACCTTTCTGTATGCTTATTTTCCATCTGTTTATCTTCTTTGGTAAGGTGTCTACTAAGGTCTCTGGCCCATTTTTTAATTGGGTTGTTCATTTTCTTGTTGAGTTTTAAGATCTCTTTGTATATTTTGGACAACTGTCTTTATCAGATACATCTTTTACAAATATTTTCTCCTATTCTGTGCTTTGTCTTTTCATTCTCTTGACAATGTCTTTCAAAAAGCAGGAGTTTTCAGTTTTAATGAATACCAGCTTATTAATGATTCTTTTCATGTATCATGCTTTTGTGTTGTATCCAAAAAGCCATCCCATACCCAAGATCATAGAGATTTTCCTATATTTATAGTTTTTCATTTTACACTTAGAGCTATGACCCATTTTGAGTTAATTTTTGTGAAGAATTTTAAGTCTGTGTCTAGATTTACTTTTTGCATGTGGGTGTTCAGTTGTTACAGCACCATTTGTTGAAGAGACTATCTTTGTTCCATTGTATTCCTTCTGATCTTTTGTCAAAGATCAGCTGATTGGGGTGCCTGGGTGGCTCTGTGGATTAAGTGTCCAACTCTTGATTTTGGCTTGATCTTAGGGTCCTGCAACTAAGCCCTGCATCAGACTCCCTACTTAGTGGGTGTCTGCTTGTGTCCCTCTCCCTCTGCTCCTCCCCCTGCTCTCTCTTTCTCTCTCTCTAATAAGTAAATAAATATTTTTAAAAGGTCAGTTGACTATATTTATGTGTGTCTATTTCTGGATTCTCTAGTCTGTTCCACTGACCTATTTGCCTATTATCTCACCAATACCACACCGTCTTGATAACTGTTGTTTTTTAGTAAGTCTTGAAGTCAGGCAGTGTCAGTCCTCCAACTTTGTTTTAATATTATTTAATATTGTTAATTCTGGGTCTTCTACCTCTCCACATAAACTGAAAAATCAGTTTGTTAATGTTTACAAAACAACTTGCTGGAATTGGGATTGGGATTGTCTTGAATCTAAAGTTCAAGATGGAAAGAATTATCTGACAATATTGAGTCCTCTTATTCATGGATATGTAATATTTCTTCATTACCTTAATTCTTTGATTTCTTTCATCAGAGCTTTATAGTTTTCCTAATATAAATCTTGCACATATTTTATTAAATGTATATAAACTTAATATTTGGTCCACTTGTTCATTGCTGGTATAGAAGAAAGTAATCGAGTTTGTATATTAACCTTGTATCCTAAAACCTTGCTATAACTGTTTATTTGTTCAAGAGATTTTCTTTTCTTATGCTTTTGGCAAGTCTTTTGAATTTTCTACATAGATAATTATGTCATCTGTGAACAAAGACAATTTTATTTCTTCCTTCTCAACCTGTGTAATTTTTTTTTTCATTTTCTTGTCTTATTGTACTAGTAAGGCCCTCCAATTTGTTGTTGAAAAGAAGCACCCAGAGGGATATTTTTGCTTTGTTCAGTTTGAGTGGGAAATCTTCTAGTTTCTGACCAGTAAATACTACATTAGCTGTATAATTTTTGTAGGTGTTCTTTGAGGAACATGTTTTGAGGAACATAGAGTTATTCTCTATTCTTAGTTTGCTGAGTTTTTTTTTAATCATGAATGTGGGGGGCACCTGGGTGCCTCAGTTGGTTAAGCATCTGCCTTCAACTTGGGTCATAATCCCAGGGTTCTTGGATCAAGCCCCACATCCAGCTCCCTGCTCAGCGGGGAGTCTGCTTCTCCCTCTGCCCCTCCCCCTACTCATGCTCTCTCTCTCTTTCTCTCTCTCTCTCTCTCTTTCATGCTCTCTCTCAAATAAATAAATACATAAAATCTTTTAAAAAATAAAATGAGAGGCATCTTGGTTCTTTCCACAGTTTGGCAACCATGGCCACTGCTGCTATGAACATTGGGGTACAGATGGCTCTTCTTTTCACTACATCTGTATCTTTGAGGTGAATACCCAGTAGTACAATTGCAGGGTCAAAGGGAAGCTCTATTTTTAAATTCTTAAGGAATCTCCACACTGTTTTC
>NW_019154090.1:43426486-43434574 GCF_002288905.1 Enhydra lutris kenyoni | reverse complement strand
CAACAATGTTTATTCTTCCGATCCAAGAGCATGGAATGGTCTTCCATCTTTTTGTGTCTTCTTTGATTTCTTTCATGAGTGTTCTGTAGTTCCTCAAGTACAGATCTCTTACCTTTTTGGTTAGGTTTATTCCCAGGTATCTTATGGTTCTTGGTGCTATAGTAAATGGAATCAATTCTCTAATTTCCCTTTCTGTGTTTTCATTGTTAGTATATAAGAAAGCAACTGATTTCTGTACATTGACTTTGTATCCTGCCATGTTACTGAATTGCTGTATGAGTTCTAGTAGTTTGGGGGTGGAGTCTTTTGGGTTTTCCATATAAAGTATCATGTCATCTGCGAAGAGAAAGAATTTCACTTCTTCACTGCCAATTTGGATACCTTTTATTTCTCTTTGTTTTCTGATTGCTGTTACTAGGACTTCTAATACTATGTTGAACAAGAGTGGTGAGAGTGGATATCCTTGTGGTGCTCCTGATCTCAACAGGAAGGCTGTGAGCTTTTTCCCATTGAGGATGATATTTGCTGTGGGTTTTTCATAGATAGATTTTATGAAGTTCAGGAATGTTCCCTCTATCCCTACACTTTGAAGTGTTTTAATCAGGAACAGATGCTGGATTTTATTAAATGCTTTTTCTGCACCAATTGAGAGGACCATGTGGCTCTTCTCTCTTCTCTTATTGATTTGTTCTATCACATTAATAGATTTGCAAATGTTGAACCATCCTTGTAACCCAGGGATGAATCCCACCTGGTCATGGTGGATAATCTTTTTAATGTGCTGTTGGATCCTATTTGCTAGGATCTTGTTGAGAATCTTAGCATCCATATTCATCAGTGATATTGGTCTGAAATTCTCCTTTTTGGTAAGGTCTTTGCCTGGTTTGGGGATAAGGGCAATGCTGGATTCATAAAAAGAGTCTGGAAGTTTTCCTTCTGCTTCAGTTTTTTGAAACAGCTTCAGGAGAATACGTGTTATTTCTTCTTTGAAAGTTTGGTAAAATTCCCCAGGGAATCCATCAGGTCCTGGGCTCTTGTTTTTTGGGAGGTTTTTGATCACTGCTTCAATGTCATTACTAGATATCGGTCTATTCAGGTTGTCAATTTCTTCCTGGTTCAATTTTGGAAGTTAATAGTTTTCCAGGAATCCATCCATTTCATCTAGGTTGCTTAACTTATTGGCATATAACTGTTGATAATAACTTCTGATGATTGTTTCTATTTCCTTGGTGTTACTTGTGATCTCTCCCTTTTCATTCATAATTTTATTAATTTGGGCCTATACACTATGGAGTATTATGTCTCCATCAAAAAGGATGAATACCCAACTTTTGTATCAACGTGGACGGGACTGGAAGAGATTATGCTGAGTGAAATAAGTCAAGCAGAGAGAGTCAATTATAATATGGTTTCACTTATTTGTGGAGCATAAGAAATAACACGGAGGACATGGGGAGATGGAGAGTAGAAGGGAGTTGAAGGAAATTGGAGGGGGAGATGAACTATGAGAGACTATGGACTCTGAAAAACAATCTGAGGGTTTTGAAGGGGCAGGGGGTGGGAGGTTGGGTGAGCCTGGTGGTGGGTATTATGGAGGGCATGTATTGCATGGAGCACTGGGTGTGGTGTGTAAACAATGAATTCTGTTACACTGAAAAGAAATTAAACTTAAAAAAATAAAATGAAAAATAAATCATGAATGGGTATTAGATTTTTCAAATGCTTTTTCTGCACCTATTGATATGATCATGTGACTTTTTTAGCTTATTGATATGATGAATTACATTAATTATTTCCAAATGTTGAATCAGCACTACATATCTGTGATATAACCCACTTGGACATTGTAAATAATTCTTTTTTTTCTTTTCTCTTTTGTTTAATTTAAACTCAATTAGCCAACATATTTTATCATTAATTTTTGGTGTAGTTTTCAATTATTCATTAGTTGTGTATAATACCCAATGTTCATCATATCACATGCCTGCCTTAATGATTCTTTTTATACATTGTTAGATTTGACTCACTAATTTTTTTTAAAGATTTTATTTATTTATTTGACAGAGAGGTCACAAGTAGGCAGAGAGGCAGGCAGAGAGAAAAAGAGAGGGGAAGCAGGTTCTCCACTGAGCAGAGTGCCTGATGCGGGGCTCGATCCCAGGACCCTGAGATTATGACCTGAGCCGAAGGCAGAGGCTTAACCCACTGAGCCACCAAGCACTCCATATTCACAAATATTTTTGAGGATTTTTTTGCATGTATGTTCATATTGGTATGTAGTTTTCTTTTCTTGTAATGTCTTTGTCTGGCATAAGTACAGCATAATGCTGACCTCATAGAATGAGTTAGGAAGCATCTATCTTCTGGAAGAAATTATGGAGAACTGGAATAACTTCTTCCTTAAATGTTTGATAGAATTCACCAGTGAATCCATCTGGGCCTGGCATTCTCTGTTTTGGAAGGTTATTAATTATTGATTCAATTTGATAAATTGATTGATTCAATATATGAAGACCTATTCAGATTGTCTATTTCTTTTTGTGTGAGTATGGACAAATTGTGCCTTTCAAAGAATTGGCACAGAGTTGTTCATAGTGTTCTTTTATTATTCTTTTAATGTCCATATCACCTGTAGTGATGTCTTCTCTTTTACTTCTGATGTTAATAAATTGTGTATTTTTTTTTCCTCAGTTAGCCTTGGAGAGGCTTATTGACTTTATTCTCTTTTCAAAGAATCAGCATTTGGTTTAATTCATTTTCTGTATTGAGTTCCTGTTTTAAATCCATTGATTTTTGCTCTTATTTTTATTATTTCTTTTCTTCTGCCTTTGGATTTAATTTGCTTTTCTTTTTCTAATTTCCTAGGGAGGAAACATAGATTATTCATTTTAGATCTTTCTTCTTTTCTAATATAAATATTTAATGTTACAAATTTCACTCTAAGTACTACTTTCACTGACCCCCACAAAATCTGCAAAGTTATATTTTCATTTTCATTTAGTTCAAAGTATTTTTTAACTCCTCTTGAGATTTCTTCTTTGACTCATGCACTCTCTGGAAGTATGTTAATTAATCTCTAAGTATTTTTATATTTTCCAGCTATACTTCTGTTCTTGATTTCTAGTTTAATTCCTTTCTGGTCTGAGAATATACACTGCATAATTTCTAGCCTTTTAAATTTGTTAAGGTGTGTTTTCTGACCAAAAATGTGGTCTATCTTGGTGAAATTTCCACATGAACTTGGAAGAATACATATTCTGCTGGTGTTGGATGAAGAGCTCTATAAGTGTCAATTATATCTAGGTAATTGGTGGTGCTATTGAGGTCAGTAATACCCTTACTGCTTTTCTGCCTAATAGATCTGTCCATTTCTGATAGAGAGGTTTGAAGTCTCCAACTGTAATAACGCATTCACCTAGTTCTTGCAATTCTGTCAGTTTTTGCCTTATGTAGTTTGACACACTGTTGTTATATGCATATGCATTAAGGATCATTATGTCTCATTTGTTACTATGCAATGCCCCTCTTCATCCCTGAAAAATTTCCTTACTTTGAAGTTTACTCTGTCTGAAATTAATATAGCCACTCCAACTTTCTTTTGATTAGTGTTAGCATGGTATATCTTTATCCATCCCTTTGCTTTTGACCTATATGTGTCTCTATATTTAAAATGTGTTTCTCAAGTGTAAACTCTAAATGGATGAAAGACCTCAATGTGAGACAGGAATCCATCAAAATCCTAGAGAAGAACATAGGCAGTGACCTCTTTGACATAGGCCACAGCAACTTCTTTCATCACACATCTCCAAAGGCAAGGAAAACAAAAACAAAATGAACTTTTGGGACCTCATCAAGACAAAAAGCTTCTGCACAGCAAAGGAAACAGTCAACAAAAACAAACAAACAAAAAAAGGCAACCCACAGAATGGGAGAAAATATTTGCAAATGACACTACAGATAAAGGGCTTGGATCCAAGAACTATAAAGAACTTCTCAACTCAACATCCAAAAAACAAATAATCATGTCAAAAAATGGGCAGAAGACATGAACAGACACTTCTCAAAAGAAGATATACAAATGGCTAACAGACACATGAAAAAATGTTCATCATCATTAGCTATCAGGGAAATTCAAATCAAAACCACACTGACATACCCCCTTACACCAGTTAGAATGCCAAAAACTGACAAGGCAAGAAACAACAAATGTTGGAAAGGTTGTGGAAAAAGGGGAACCCTCTTACACTGTCAGTGGGAATGCAAGTTGGTACCTCCACTTTGGAAAACAGTGTGGAGATTCCTCAAAAAGTTAAAAATAGAGCTACCCTATGACCCAGCAATTGCACTACTGGGTATTTACCCCAAAGGTACAGATGTAGTGAAAAGAAGGGCCACATGCACCCCAAAGTTCATAGCAGAAATGTCCACAATAGCCAAACTGTGGAAGAGCCAAGATGCTCTTCAACAGATGAATGGAGTGAAAAAGATGTGGTCCATATATACAATTGACTATTACTCAGACATCAGAAAGGATGAATACTCAACTTTTACATCAACATAGATGGAACTGGAGGAGATTATACTAAGTGAAATAAGTCAAGCAGAGAAAGTCAATTATCATATGGTTTCACTTATATATGGAACATAAGGAATAGCATGGAGGACATTAGGAGAAGGAAGGGGAAAATGAAGGGGGGGAATCAGAGGGTGAGGCAAACAATGACAGACTATGGACTCCATGAAACAAACTGAGGGTTTTAGAAGTGGGGGGTGAGGGGATGGGTTAGCCTGGTGATGAATACTAAGGAGGGCATGGATTGCATGGAGCACTGGGTGTTACACGCAAACAATGAATCATGGAACACTACATCAAAAACCAATGATGGGGGCGCCTGGGTGGCTCAGTGGGTTAAGCCTCTGCCTTCGGCTCGGGTCATGATCTCAGGGTCCTGGGATCAAGCCCCACATCGGGATCTCTGCTCAGTGGAGAGCCTGCTTCCCCCTCTCTCTCCACCTGCCTCCCTGCCTCCTTGTGATCTCTGTCTGTCAAATAAGTAAATAAAATCTTTAAAAACAACAACAACAAAAAAAAACAATGATGTACTGTATGGTGACTAACATTATATACATACATATATACATACATACATACATTAATTAATTAAAATAAAATGAAATAATGTTTCTTGGGGTTCCTGGGTGACTCAGTTAAGCTGCTGTCTTCAGTTCAGATTGTGGTCTCAGGGTCCTGGGATTGAGCCCCACATTGGGCTCCCTGCTCAGTGGGGAGTCTGTTCCTCCCTGTGCTCCTCAATACCCACCCAGCCCGCTCATGCTCTGTCTATCTCTCTCTCTCTCTCTTAAATAAATTAAATCTTTTTAAAAATTAAAAAATAAAGTGTGTTTCTTATACACAACATATATTTGAAAATAGAAAACTTTGTTCTGTGTTCCTTTTTTGTCTTCCACTCTTTCTGCCTTTGTGGTTTTAATTGAGCATTTTATATGTTTCATTTTCTCTCCTTTCAGAGCATATTCACTACACTTCCTTTTTACTTTTTTTTTCTTTTTAGTGGTTACCCTGGAGTTTGCCCTATACATTTAAAACTTATCCAACTTTACTTCCAAATGATATGCTGTGCTGTTTCATAGGTAGTGCAAGAGCCTTATAATAACATATCATTGTGATTCATTTCACTTACAAGATCACTGGCTGTGAACATTATAAGTGCTTCTCTGTGTTTTGCCCCACCCCTTTACATGGTATAGGATGGCTAATGGAGCCTGAAGTTGGGTATTTTGCTTCCTCTAGGTTCCTTAGGTTCTGATAAAACCCCAATAGATTAGGCTATGGTAAAAGAGCATCTGTGGAGTGCAAATATTGTTGAAAAGAACAGAATGGTATTGGGGTTTCAAAAATGGCTTCTCCAGTGGGAAGCTTGAGGGAATTTTTCTCCATCTTCACTGTGAGAACCTTGTAGAGATCCTGGAGATAAAACTTGCAAAAGTGTGGGGGTCCCAAAATACCTTGGTCTCCCTGAAGTTTTTATCTCAAAGACTTGCCCACACTGAGTCTCCAGCAAATCACCAATTATAATTCAGGTTTTCCTACCATGGAACTGGTATCCATGGAGGTTTTTGCTTGAAGTTTCTGAACCACTAGATTGTGATACTCTGTATCCACCTGTCCATCTCTCCAATTTTGTGGTATCAGTAGGCCTTGTGACCTCACTTCTCTGACAAACTAAGAAGAGTTTTTTGATTTTTCATTTTGCTCAGATTCTTACTGGTTGTTTAGAGGGAGTGAAGACTTCTAAGTTCCTTACATACAGACCAGAAATCAGATGTCAAAGATAATTTTTTCAAAGGTAAAAACTATGATTCTCATACAGTTATAAAATGAATACACATCAAATATTAACTTAACTCGGGAGGATTCAAGATGGCGGAGAAGTAGCAGGCTGAGACTACTTCAGGTAGCGGGAGATCAGCTAGATAGCTTATCTAAAAATTGCAAACACCTACAAATCCAACGCGAGATCGAAGAGAAGAAGAACAGCAATTCTAGAAACAGAAAATCAACCACTTTCCAAAAGGTAGGACTGGCAGAGAAGTGAATCCAAAGCGACAGGAAGATAGAACGCGGGGGGAGGGGCCGGCTCCCAGCAAGCAGCAGAGCAACGGAGCACAAAATCAGGACTTTTAAAACTCTGTTCCACTGAGGGACATCGCTCCAGAGGCTTAACCAGGGTGAAGCCCACGCGGGGTCAGCGTGGCCTCAGGTCCCGCAGGGTCACAGAAGGATCGGGGGTGTCTGAGTGTCACAGAGCTTACAGGTATTAGAACGGGGAAGCCGGCTACAGAGACAGAGCCAAGGAGTGAGCTCTAAGCTCGGGGTTACCTTGAACGGGTCGCAGGCTCGGTCAGCTCGGAGCGTGGCCAGAGGCCAGGGTGACGGGAGTAATTGGGTGCTGTTCTCTGAGTGCGCACTGAGGAGTGGGGCCCTGAGCTCTTGGCTCCTCCAGGCCGGAGACTGAGAGGCAGTCATCTTCATTCCCGTCCTCCGGAGCTCTACGGAAAGCATTCAGGGAACAAAAGCTCCCGAAAGCAAAACCGAGCGGATTACTCAGCCCAGCCTCTGGTAAGGGCGGTGCAACTCCTCCTGGGGCAAAGACAGTTGAGAATCACTACAACAGGCCCCTCCCCCAGAAGATCAACAAGAAACCCAGCCAGGACCAAGTTCACCTGCCAAAGAATGCAGTTTCAATACCAAGGAGAGCAGCGGAATTCCAGAAGAGGAGAAAGCAAAGCACTGAACTCATGGCTTTCTCCCCATGATTCTTTAGCCTTGCAGTTAATTTAATTTTTTTTCTTTTTCAATTTTTTTTCTCTTCTTCTGCTAATTTTTTTTAACTTTACCCTTTTCTTTTTTAACATTTCTAAACTAGTTTATCTAATATATATATTTTTTCCTTTTTATATTTTTTCTTTATTGGTTTTCTTTTTTTAATTGTTTTTTTTTTTCTTTCTGAACCTCTTTTTATCCCCTTTTTCCACCCTCACAATTTGGGATCTCTTCTGATTTGGCTAAAGCATATTTTCCTGGGGTTGTTGCCGCCTTTTAGTATTTTACTTGCTCCTTCACATACTCTTATCTGGACAAAATGACAAGGCGGAAAAATTCACCACAAAAAAAAGAACAAGAAGCAGTACCAAAGGCTAGGGACCTAATCAATACAGACATTGGTAATATGTCAGATCTAGAGTTCAGAATGATGATTCTCAAGATTCTAGCCGGGCTCGAAAAAGGCATGGAAGTTATTAGAGAAACCCTCTCAGGAGATATAAAAGCCCTTTCTGGAGAAATAACAGAACTAAAATCTAACCAAGTTGAAATCAAAAAAAGCTATTAATGAGGTGCAATCAAAAATGGAGGCTCTGACTGCTAGGATAAATGAGGCAGAAGAAAGAATTTGTGATATAGAAGACCAAATGACAGAGAATAAAGAAGCTGAGCAAAAGAGGGACAAACAGCTACTGAACCATGAGGGGAGAATTCGAGAGATAAGTGACACCATAAGATGAAAC
>NW_019154090.1:43402021-43423486 GCF_002288905.1 Enhydra lutris kenyoni | reverse complement strand
TGATTCACAGACCTGTACCCCTGGGGATAAAAATATATGTTTATAAAAAATAAAATTTAAAAAAAAATTAACTTAACTCATCAATTAATGAGGGAACCAGTAAGATGCTGTAATCAGCTCAAAAGAGAATTTTAAAAACACCCACATATTAAAAAAAATTTAAAAATAAAAAATTTTAGGGGCGCCTGGCTAGCTCAGTGGGTTAAGCCGCTGCCTTCGGCTCAGGTCATGATATCAGGGTCCTGGGATTGAGCCCTGCATCGGGCTCTCTGCTCAGCAGGGAGCCTGCTTCCTCCTCTCTCTCTCTGCCTGCTTGTGATCTCTCTCTGTCAAATAAATAAATAAAATCTTTAAAAAAAATAAAATAAAAAATAAAAAATAAAAAATTTTAAAAAATAAAAATAAAACACCCACATATATAGACAATCAAAAATGCTGAAATGAATCTGTAAACAGATGCAAAACTGGCCAATACCCACTGGGCAATAATTAATTGCATTGACAATTGCATGAATTGCAATTAATTGACACTATTTATATTTCTATGGACAAGAATCATTTGAATTACTATAGTTTTGCTATAATGTATAGAGCTTCAAGATAGCTCTAAGGCAATGTAAGGCTAAGATAGCCTGGAAGGTTGCCCTAGACAGGATACCCAGTGATCTTTTTCACTAATTCCAAAGTCTTCCAGAAATTTTCGTGGCACAAATGAGCCAGACAATGGTTGCTCTTTTCCTATCATTAGTCTTAATTTCTATTTCAAGTCCCCATTCAGCCTAAATTGCAGAAACTTTATCTCAGTTAACTTGCAGTTACTTTCCAGGGATGGCATCTAAGTTTTGGGGGAGCTAAGACTGGTGCCATTACTGGGAAAGAACCATCTGATTTTCAGTGTCATCCCTCCACACTGAAGAGTCCTAAGGTAGGCATCGTCCATATATGTTGTTATGGAGACATCCCTTCTTCCCATCTTTGGTTCTTTCATGTCTAGAAGTTCTTGATGCTATTTCAGTGCCCATTTGGGGTACATAAAAGTTCATTGTCTGGGACTGTGCCATGCTGAAGTGTATGAAACTCCGTAAGAGCATCCAAAGCCTTGCCTGCCCAGATAGTAGCATTGCCATTTCTACTCTGGTACTTGCCATCTTTCTTAGCCCCACTCTGGCCATAGGGTCCAAGGCCACCCTGTTCATGTAGTCCACACAACCATCAGTGGGGGAGAGGGATTGTCTAATGCCTTCCTAGGACATGATACAAGAAACACAACCCAAAACTCTCACTTTCTGTGAGCTATCTCTCCCTTTCTACCCTGAAAATCCTTTTCTAGCCTAAGATGGGAAAAAGTTGCTCCCCTCATGAAGTGTTCTCCTAAATATTTTACATATTTGGGGAGTCCTTCCCATCCTCCAAAGTACTGGGCTTCCAAAATTTAAGAGCCAAGAAGAGAGATTCCTTTCTTTTGTGTTTTGTACTGCCCAGTCCTTGCATGAGTGTAAAGAGCTGGCTCCAGAAGGGAGGATAAATACACAGGAGGAGAGAGAGTGGTTGTTATTTCAAACATATTGCCCTATCACTCATGTATGACTCTCAGAGTACAGGGACTGTATCTGAGGTACTTCTGATTCCTATAGCACCTAGCACAGTGCCTGCCCACAGTAGGAGCTTGATATGGGTCAGTGAATGTGGTATTTAGCACAGAGGCTTTTAATTTAATTAATTAATTGGGAAATGTTAATTTCCCAAGGAAAAAAAATGGACATTATGGTTTAGAGCACTGCTGTGGAGTTGGACAAATGGGCATTCAAAAATTTCATTTCCCAGTTGTGTGAATGTAAGCAAGTTATAGGCCCTTGCTAAAATTCAACTTCCTTACCTTAAAATGAGGAAAATAGTCCTGAATTCACAGGGATATTATGATGACTAATAATCCCTCTTTGTTATATGTTATGCACATAGCATAATGCCTAGCATATAGTAGGTGCTCAATAAATGCTGGTTATTGTTAGTTATCACCATTACTCAAGACTCTAGTTATTTTGCCCTGGACCTATCCTGCTCAGACACTCTGTAATAGTGAGTTCCTAGAGTGAAGCAGTATGTGCTGCTATGAAAAGAAGCACAGGAATGGCATCATTATATTAACTGTCATCTTATTCAGATGAGACAAGATTTTCATGGGCTCCCAGAGGTAAAAAGGTATAACAGCTACTGTGGTGTGGCATCAATGAAGACAAAGAAATCTGTACATCTATCTTGCCATGGGTCCCAGATACAGACAACCTTGCCACCTGTCTGGTCAGAGATCCCATGCAATAGCAAACTGCAATGGGGACAGCCACCAAAACCTCGGAAATGTGCTCCCTGAAGCATCCACCTGTACCTAGAGAGAAAGTCAATCTGTGAGACTGCAAATAAGGCCCTGCCCAATATAAGTTACAAAGGGACTTAGATAATGAGTTATTTAGTTTCAATCTGAAAAGGAAAAAAAAAATAGGCTTAGCTCTCGGATACTTCTTGCTAGTAAAATTTTGGCTAATTGAACATAATAATGAAAAATTATTTAAAAATCCAAGCACTGAGATATGACTGCTGTAAAATTAATCCTTTCCTTGATCAACTAGGTAGGATAGAAAGGCTGACCATAGCAATGGTCCCTAAGCTTTAGCATACATACAAATCACTGGGGAGGTTCCTAGAAATACATTTTGCTGAGCCCCAGCCCTAGAGTTTTGGATTCCATAGGTCTGGGATGTAGGGTCATCAGATTTGCTAATAAAAATACATGACTCCCATTTATATTTGAATTTCAGTCCCAAATATTATAAATACTCAGTCCCAAATATTATAAATACTCAGTCCCAAATATTGTTGGAACATACTTATACTAAAAAAAGAAAAATAATCCTTGTTTTTTTTATCTTAACAAACCATTGTTATTTATATGAAGTTCTCATTTAACTGGGAATACTGTGTTATCTGGCAACTGTACTGGGATGGTGCCTGAACATTTGCATGTCTTACAAGTTCCAGGTGATACTATTGTTGTGGTCTGGGTACCACACTTTGAGAATTGCTAGGCAACTCAGACAGGCTGTCAGCAGTTTCCAACTCACCCTAATGGTTGGGACTTCCCACCTGGAGACAAATACCTAGATACCTTTAGGTGGTGCCTGAAGGCTAGGTAAAGAAAGTGCCTTAAGCAGCTCTTGGTTGTCTTGGTAAATGAGAAGTGGATCTTACAATCTCACCGTCTAACCAAAGCAGTTATAATTATTTCAACAACAGAGCTAATCCTCTTGGATAGTGGAAGTTTGATTTTTTTTTTTTTTTTTTAGCTAAGTTTGTGAAGACTTTAGTGGAAATTGGCACTGCTGGCTTTGACAGGAGCTACTGATTTCTTAATAACACAGAGCTGTTCTTTTGCACTTGGAAATCAATCCTCACCTTGGCTTCCTATTGCATCAACTTTCTGATTGCTACATGACTTTCCTGTTCTCCCTTTGCTCAAGATTAAAGGTGCTGAAAGATGCACATGTGCCTGGTAGGTAATTACTTCTGTTGGCCAAGTGGTTGTTTGCTTTTTACAATCAAGCCGAGGCCTGTGAGTTAGAGTTGCACCTTGCTATAGGGACAGTTCATGTCATTTATCTTCCAGGCAAGAGATTGTTTTTTCCCCATTGATTGTATGTTTTTAAATGCACAAACCATACAGAAAGAGTGAAACACTTAATAAAAAGAACCCAAAAGAATACATGCAAGTTGGGATGCCTGGGTGGCTCAGTTGATTAAGTGACGGCCTTCAGCTCAGATCATGATCCTGGAATCCCGGGATCAAGTCCCACATCGGGCTCCCTGCTTAGCGGGGAGTCTGCTTCTCCCTCTGGCCCTTCCCCTTTGTGCACTCTCTCATTCTCTCTCAAATAAATAAATAAAATCTTTTTTTAAAAATAATACATGCACGTGAAAGCAACAACTATTCATCTAGTAACAGATATATAAATATACACATATATATAACAAAACTATATATACACACACACACACTCATATATATATGCATATATATATATATGCATATATATACACAGTCTTCCCTTTGTGACTGTCCAGTCTTCTCTTGTATTTCTATCAGTGACAATCACTGACTTTAAGACCACTGTCTCTGGGTCCCCCAACCAGAGATACTAATTTAATTGGTCTGGGTGTGGCTTGACCAAGGGGAGTTTTAAAATTTCCTCAGGTGATACAACTTAAGCAAATTATTGAACGTTATTTATTAAAATTGAACATACAGTCAGTTCTCATTGTTTGCAGTAGTTGTGTCCTATAAAGTCATGATGATTACGAGTTAGTAAATACTGAACTGCTGCTCTTGGGGAAAATATAGGCTTAGGCTTCCATGAGCCTCTGGTCATAACATTTTCATCAGCCAATCAATACATAACCTTGTTTTATGTGTGTTTCTGTTTAAAGACGTCTTATCTTATATATATAGTTGATTCATTTGCATTGAACTCATGGCCAATGGCACTATCACTCATGCCTGGACAAAACTTATCTAACACATGTATTTTCTCAGTAAGACACATCACAGCCTCTTGATCTTAGGAACATAGACAGTACTTCAACATCTGGCTTGGGGCCATTTTAAACATTGAAATCACCAACAAAAAGCACAAAAATGTAAAAAAAAATGTAAAAAAAAATGGCACTAAATATATAGTGAAAACGACAGTTGCTTTCAGAATGAGAGCTGAAACAAAAAGGCAGTTTCCTTGTTTGACCTCAGCTGGAAAGAGCAACTCAAATTTTCTGCCACTCTGCACATAGCCACAAATGACTGCGAAAGTGTATGGGTATCTACTTTTGGGGCCACAAATGTATTTTAGCAAATTTGCAATACAGAATCTACAAATATAATGAAGATTAGCTGTACCTGTGCCCTCAGACCCAGCAAGGCACTTCACTCCTATGAGAGTGACATATGAGGTAGACATATGAGAGCATATGTCTACCAGAAGGTAAGTATGGAATGCTTAGAGCAGCTCTACTCACAACAGTGCAAACCTGGATATAGTCCAAACACTCATCAACAGGAAAATGGATAGTGCATGATATATTCACACAATGAAATACTAAGTGGCAATATAACTAAGCTAGCTACAAATGCACTCAACAACATGGGTGAATTTCAAAAGCTAGACACAAAAGACTACACACTTTATACAAAATTCAAGATCAGAAATTAATCAGTAGAAGAGAAAACAGAATAGTGGTTACCTCTAGGGTATTAATGAAAAGGGAAAGAAGACTTCCTTTGGGGTTGCAAGAAATGTTCTGTCTTGATTAGGATAGTGGTTACACCAATACAAATGCATGTAAAATCCATCAAGCTCCACACCTAAAATGTATGCACTTTACCATATGTATGATATACCTTTACCTCGATATTTTTTTAAAGCTGCCAAGATGCTTCTAATGTTCAGCCAAACCTGGGAAACACTGCTTTAAAGAAACTGCTGAGCATCATCAATGCCCTGGCCATCCCGAGTTACATTGCCGGTTCCACCCGGCAGGATCATAACAGCCTGTAGGATGCTCTCCTCACAGTCCTGACCTTTTAAAACCAGAGAACAAAGGATAGCTGGAAGGGAACTCAGAAACCATCCACTGCCAGAATGGCTAATTGGTTTCATCCTCAATGCTAACTCAGTTCATTTGTAATGGTTGCCTGGCAGGAAGGATTCAGAGGATTCTGAGCCTGCATCCAAACTCAGTAGGCAAGAAGTTGTACAATCAATTAGCACTGTCTGGTTTGTGCATGGGTGAGGAGAGATGTGAATACTTGCCTTGCGTTTGCCACCAATCTAGTCCAGCTCTCCCCTTTTTCACATGCAGATACTGAAACCCAGAGAAATGATTTGTCCAACCTCATGCTGGTAGTCAGAGGCAGAGGCATGATTAAACTTAAGATGTAAGTTTACCACTCCATGAGATCCTACAGGATGAATGCTGGGAGAAATGAGCATTAAGAATGAAGAATCAAGAGGAGGAAGCAAGATGGAGGAGAAGTAGCAGACTGAAATATCATTAGGTCCCAGGAGTTCAGCTAAATAGTTACCAAACTATTCCAAACACCTCCAAACTAAACAGGAGATAGAAGAGAAGAAGAGCAGCAATTCTAGAAACAGAAAATCAACCACTTTCTGGAAGGTGGGATGTGTGGAGTAGTGAATCTGAAACAATGGAAGATAGATTGGGGGGGGGCATGGAGGCTCCCAGCAAGCAGTGGGGCAGCAGAGCACAAAACCAGAACATTTAGAAGTCTGCTCCACTGAGCAACATCACTCCAGAGGCTAAGTGGGGGTGGAGCTCTCATGGGAACAGTGTGGTCTCAGGTCCTGCAGGGTCACAGAAAGACCAGGGGTGTCTGAGTGCAATAGAGCTCCCAGGTATTGGACTGGGGAAGCTGCCTGCAGAGACAAAGCCGAACAGTGGGCTCTCAGCTCAGGGTTACCTTAAACCATGATCCGAAACACAGTTGGCCCACTGCTGTTTGGGCAGGGACCCCACAAGTGACAGATCTGGGGAGACTCACCTTCCTTGTCCAGAAGGAGTGGCACAGGAGCATGCAGCAGGAATCTGCTGGGCTTGGAAACTCTAAACGGAGCCATGCGCCAGAGAAAGAAACACTCGGTCACAGGTTGGGTGAGCTCGGAGCACAGCCAGAGACCAGGGAGACAGGAGGGATTGACTGCTTTTCTCTGAGAGTGCACTGAGGAGTGGGGATCCAAGCTCTTGGTTTCTCTGGGCCAGAGATTGGGAGGCCACCATTTTCATTCCCATCCTCCAAAGCTCTACAGAAAGTGTTCAGGGAACAAAAGCTCCTGAGAGTGAACCTGAGCTGATTGCTTAGCCTGGACCTTGGCAAGGGTGGTGCAATTCTACCTCAGGCAAAGACATTTGAGAATCAGTGCAACAGGCCCCTCCCCCAGAAGATCAACAAGAACATCCAGCCAAGACCAAGTTCACCAATCAACATGAACTGTGGAACTCCCGAACTAGGGGAAAGCAACACATAGAATTCATGGCTTTTTCCCCGTGATCCTTTAGTCTTGCAAAGTTAAAATTTTTAAATTTTTTTCCTTATTCTACTTCTTTTAACTTTTCCTCTTTCCTCTTTTAACGTTTTCTAACTACTTTATCTTAATAATGCCTTTAAAAAAAAAAAAAACAGGCTCAACAAATAAGCAAAACCATATGATAATTGTGGCACTCTGCTTGACTTATTTCACTCAGCATAATCTCTTCCAGAGAGGAGAAGGGAGTTGGGGTAAATTGGAGGGAAAACAAACCATGAGAGACTGTGGACTCTGAAAAGCCATCTGAGGGTTTTGGAGGGGAGGGAAGTGGGAGGTTGGGTGAACCTGGTGGTGGGTATTATGGAGGGCACGTATTGGATGGAGCATTGGGTGTGGTGCATAAACAATGAATTCTGGAACACTGAAAACAAATCAAAAAAATTAATAAAAATTTTTAAAAATCTTAAATTTTCATCTTGTAGTCATGTTTTGTCCCTTCATTGTATTTAACCTTATTTTTGTACACATGTAGGGTTTTTTCCTTGAAAATTTTAGGATACAATTTCTTCTAATAAAACAAAATATAGCCTAAATCTAGCACATGGCTTTGTTTTAGTCTTCAGCCTGATCACATTCTCTCCTCTCCTTTTTTCCTTTTCCAACCAACTTATCAATTCCTTTTTTAGGGTCTTTTTAAAATTTTCATCTTTACAGTCATATTCCATCCCTTCATCATGTTTACCCTTATTTTTATATATATGTAAGTATTTCTTTCCTTAAAATTTTGAGGGGTAGTTTCTTCTAAGAGACCAGAATACACCCAAAATCAAGTGGGTGGCTCTGTTCTATTCACCAGTCTAATATACATTTTTTTTTATTTTTCCCCCTTCTTTCCCCCAGTTTCATATCTCTTCTGATTTGGTTAGCATATATTTTTCTGGGGTCTTTGCCATCCTTTTAGTATTTTATTCTCTCATTCATATATTCTTATCGGGATAAAATGACAAGGCAGAAAAACTCACCACAAAAAAAAAAAAAAAAGAAAGAACAAGAGGCACCACTTATGGCTAGGAACCTAATCAAATGGACATTGGTAATATGTCAGAACTAGAGTTCAAAATGATTATCAGGGTGCTAGCTGGGCTTGAAAAAGGCATGGAAGATATTAGAGAATCCCTTTCTGGAGAAATAAAATCCCTTTCTGGAGAAATAAAAGAACTAAAATCTAACCAGTTTGACATACCACCTTACACCAATTAGAATGGCCAAAATTAGTAAGACAGGAAATAACATGTGTTGGAGAGGATGTAGAGAAAGGGGAACCCTCTTACACTGTTGGTGGGAATACAAGTTGGTGCAGCCACTTTGGAGAACAGTGTGGAGATTCCTCAAGAAATTAAAAATAGAGCTTCCCTATGACACTGCAATTGCACTACTGGGTATTTATCCCAAAGATACAGATGTAGTGAAAAGAAGGGCCATCTGTACCCCAATGTTTATAGCAGCAATGGCCACGGTCACCAAACTGTGGAAAGAACCAAGATGCCCTTCAATGGACGAATGGATAAGGAAGATGTGGTCCATATACACTATGGAGTATTATGCCTCCATCAGAAAGAATGAATACCCAACTTTTGTAGCAACATGGACAGGACTGGAAGAGATTATGCTGAGTGAAATAAGTCAAGCAGAGAAAGTCAATTATCATATGGTTTCACATATTTGTGGAGTATAACAAATAGCATGGAGGACAAGGGGAGATGGAGAGGAGAAGGGAGTTGGGGGAAATTGGAAGGGGAGGTGAACCATGAGAGACTATGGACTCTGAAAAACAATCTGAGGGTTTTGAAGGGGTGGGGGTTGGGAGGTTGGGGGATCCAGGTGGTGGGTATTGGGGAGGGCACAGATTGCATGGAGCACTGGGTGTGGTGCAAAAATAATGAATACTGTTACGCTGAAAAATAAAAAAATTTAAAAAATTTTTTAAAAAAAGAAATTCCTACACCAAAAAAAAAAATAAATAAAAATAAAAAAGAGGCTCTTACTGCTAGGATAAATGAGGCAGAAGAGATAATTAGTGATAAAGAAGACCAAATGATGGAGAATAAAGAAGCTGAGCAAAAGAGAAATAAGCAACTACTAGACCACAAGGGGAGAATTCTAGAGGTAAGTGATACCATAAGATGAAACAATATTAGAATAATTGGGATCCCAGAAGAAGAAGGATGAGAGATAGGGGCAGAAGGTATATTGGAGCAAATTACAGTAGAAAATTTCCCTAGTATGGAAAAGGGAACAAGGATCAAAATCCAGGAGGCACAGAGAATCCCCCTCAAAATCAATAAAAATAGGTCCATACCCCATCATCTAATAGTTAAACTTACGAGTCTCAATGACAAAGAGAAAATCCTGAAAGCAGCTCAGGAGAAGACGTCTGTAACAGACAATGGTAGAAATATTAGATTGGCAGCAGACCTATCCACAGAGACCTGGCAGGCCAGCAAGGACTGGCATGATATATTCAGAGCACCAAATGAGAAAAATATGCAGCCAAGAATACTATATCCAGCTAGGCTATCATTGAAAATAGAAGGAGAGATTAAAAAAAAAAAAAAAAACAACTTACAGGACAAACAAAAATTAAAAGAATTTACAAACACCAAACCAGCCCTACAGGAAATATTGGAAGGAGGTCCTTTAAGCAAAGAGAAAGACTAAAAGTAGTAGACCAGATAAAAACAGAGACAATATACATAACAGTCACCTTACAAGCAATACAATGGCACTAAATTCATATCTTTCCATAGTTACCCTGCATGTAAATGGGCTAAATGCCCCAATCAAAAGACACAGGGTATCAGAAAGGATAAAAAAACAAAACCCATCAATATGCTGTCTACAAGAAACCCATTTTAGATCCAAAGACACCTCCAGATTTAAAGTGAAGGGGTGGAAAACAATTTACCATGCTAATGGACATCGAAAGAAGGCTGGGGTGGCAATCCTTACATCAGATAAATTAGATTTTGAGACAAAGACTATAACAAGAGATGAGGAAGGACACTATATCATACATAAAGCATATGTCCAACAAGAAGATCTAACAATTTTAAATGTCTATGCCCCTAACATGGGAGCAGCCAATTATATGAACAAATTAATAACAAAATCAAAGAAACACATCGACAATAATACAATAATACTAGGGGACATTAATACCCCCTTTACTGAAATGGACAGATCGTCCAAGCAAAAGATCAAGGAAAAAAGGCTTTATTTTTTTTTAAAGATTTTATTTATTCATTTGACAGATAGAGATCACAAGTAGGCAGAGAGGCAGGCAGAGGGAGAGGAGGAAGCAGGCTCCCTGCTGAGCAGATAGCCCAATGTGGGGCTCGATCCCAGGGCCCTGTGATTATGACCCAAGCTGAAGGCAGAGGCTTTAACCCACTGAGCCACCCAGGTGCTCGAAACAAAGGCTTTAAATTACACCCTGGGGGTGCCTGGGTGGCTCAGTGGGTTAAAGCCTCTGCCTTCAGCTCAGGTCATGATCCCAGAGTCCTGGGATCGAGCCCCGCATCGGGCTCTCTGCTCCTCAGGGAGCCTGCTTCCTCCCCTCTCTTTCTCTGCCTGCCTCTCTGCCTACTTGTGATTTCTCTCTCTCTGTGTCAAATAAATAAAAAAAAAAAATCTTAAAAAAAATTACACCCTGGACCACACGGACATCACAAATATATTCAGAACATTCTATTCTAAAGCAACAGAATACTCATTCTTCTCTAGTGCACATGGAACATTCTCCAGAGTAGATCACATCCTGGGTCACAAATCAGGTCTCAACTGGTACCAAAAGATTGGGATCATTCCCTGTATATTTTCTGACCATAATGCTCTGAAGCTAGAACTCAATCACAGGAGGAAAGTTGGACAGAACTCAAATACATGGAGGCTAAAGAGCATCTTACTAAAGAATGAATGGGTCAACCAGGAAATTAAAGAAGAATTGAAAAAACTCATGGAAACAAATGAAAATGAAAACACAATGGTTCAAAATCTTTGGGACACAGCAAAGGTGGTCCTGAGAGGAAAGTATATAGCAATACAAGCCCTTTCTCAAGAAACAAGAAAGGTCTCAAGTACACGACCTAACCCTACACCTAAAGGAGCTGGAGAAAGAACAACAAAGAAAGACTAAACTCAGCAAAAGAAGAGAAATCATAAAGATCAGAGCAGAAATCAATGAAATAGAAACCAAAAAAACAATAGAACAAATCAATGAAACTAGGAGCTGGTTCTTTGAAAGAATTAATAAGATTGATAAACCCCTGGCCAGACTTATCAAAAAGAAAAGAGAAAGCACCCAAATAAATAAAATCATGAATGAAAGAGGAGAGATCACAACGAACACCAAAGAAATACAGACAATTATAAGAACATACGATGAGCAACTCTACGCCAACAAATTTGACAATCTGGAAGAAATGGACGCATTCCTAGAGACATATAAACTACCACAACTGAACCAGGAAGAAATAGAAAGCCTGAACAGACCCATAACCAGTAAGGAGATTGAAACAGTCATCAAAAATCTCCAAACAAACAAAAGCCCCCAGGGCCAGACGGCTTCCCGGGGGAATTCTACCAAACATTTAAAGAACTAATTCCTATTCTCCTGAAACTGTTCCAAAAAAATAGAAATGGAAGGAAAACTTCCAAACTCATTTTATGAGGCCAGCATCACCTTGATCCCAAAACCAGACAAAGACCCCTTCAAAATGGAGAATTACAGACCAATATCCTTGATGAACACAGATGCAAAAATTCTCACCAAAATACTAGCCGATAGGATCCAACAGTACATTAAAAGGATTATTCACCACGACCAAGTGGGATTTATTCCTGGGCTGCAAGGATGGTTCAACATCTGCAAATCAATCAATGTGATACAATACATTAATAAAAGAAAGAACAGGAACCATATGATACTCTCAATAGATCCTGAAAAAGCATTTGACAAAGTACAGCATCCTTTCATGATCAAAAGTCTGCAAAGCGTAGGGATAGAGGGTACATACTTGAATATCATCAAAGCCATCTAAGAAAAACCCACAGTGAATATCATTCTCAATGGGGAAAAACTGAGAGCTTTTCCCCTAAGGTTAGGAACATGGCAGGGATGTCCACTATCACCACTGCTATTCAACATAATATTAGAAGTCCTAGCCTCAGCAATCAGACAACAAAAAGAAATTAAAGGCATCCAAAACAGCAAGGAAGTCAAACTCTCACTCTTTGCAGATGATATGACACTTTATGTGGAAAACCCAAAAGACTCCACTCCAGAACTTCTAGAACTCATACAGGAATTCAGTAAAGTGTCAGGATATAAAATCAATGCACAGAAATCAGTCGCATTTCTATACACCAACAGCAAGACAAAAGAAAGAAATTAAGGAGTTGGTTCCATTTACAATTGCACCGAAAACCATAAGATACCTAGGAATAACTGTAACCAAAGAGGCAAAGAATCTATACTCAGAAAACTATAAAGTACTCAGGAAAGAAATTGAGGAAGACACAAAGAAATGGAAAAATGTTCCATGCTCATGGATTGGGAGAACAAATATTGTGAAAATGTCTATGCTACCTAAAGCAATCTACACATTTAATGCAATTCCTATCAAAGTACCATCCATTTTTTTTTTTCAAAGAAATGGAACAAATAATCCTAAAATTTATATGGAACCAGAAAAGACCTCGAATAGCCAAAGCAATATTGAAAAAGAAAGCCAAAGTTGGTGGCATCACAATTCCGGACTTCAAGCTCTATTACAAAGCTGTCATCATCAAGACAGCATGGTACTGGCACAAAAACAGACACATAGATCAATGGAACAGAATAGAGAGCCCAGAAATAGACCCTCAACTCTATGGTCAACTAATCTTCGACAAAGCAGGAAAGAATGTCCAATGGGAAAAAGACAGTCTCTTCAACAAATGGTGTTGGGAAAATTGAACAGCCACATGCAGAAGAATGAAACTGGATCATTTCCTTACACCACACATGAAATTAGACTCAAAATGGATGAAAGACCTCAATGTGAGACAGGAATCCATCAAAATCCTTGAGGAGAACACAGTCAGCAACCTCTTCGACCTCAGCCACAACGACTTCTTCCTAGAAACATCACAAAGGCAAGGGAAGCAAGGGCAAAAATGAACTATTGGGACTTCATCAAGATCAAAAGCTTTGGCACCACAAAGGAAACAGTCAACAAAACCAAAAGACAACCAACATAATGGGAGAAGATATTTGCAAATGACATATCAGACAAAGGGCTAGTATCCAAAATCCATAAAGAACTTAGCAAACTCAACACTCAAAGAACAAATAATCCAGTCAAGAAATGGGCAGAAGACATGAACAGACATTTCTGCAAAGAAGACATCCCAAATGCCAAGAGATACAAGAAAAAGTGCTCAATATCACTCGGCATCAGGGAAATACAAATCAAAACCCCAGTGAGCTACTACCTCACACCAGTCAGAATGGCTAAAGTTAACAAGTCAGGAAATGACAGATGTTGGTGAGGATGCGGAGAAAGGGGAACCCTCCTCACTGTTGGTGGGAATGCAAGCTGGTGAAGCCACTCTGGAAAACAGCATGGAGGTTCTTCAAAAAGTTGAAAACAGAGCTACCCTACAACCCAGTAATCGCACTACTGGGTATTTACCCTAAAGATACAAATGTAGTGATCCAAAGGGACACATGGGCCCAGATGTTTTTAGCAGCAATGTCCACAATAGCCAAACTATGGAAAGAACCTAGATGTCCATCAACAGATAAATGGATAAAGAAGAATGGGGTATATATATACAATGGAATACTATGCAGCCATCAAAAGAAATGAAATCTTGCCATTTGCAACGACATGGATGGAACTAGAGGTTATTATGCTGAGCGAAATAAGTCAATCAGAGAAAGACAATTATCACATGATCTCTAACATATAATACATTATATGTTAATAAAAATAATTAAATTTTTTTAAAAAGAATGAAGAATCAAGGCATGAACTTAACTGGACCAGAGATGCAGGTCATCCATGGGCAAGTATCATGAAATTGCCTTCCTGAATATTCAGGGAGTTTGAAAAGGTGCTGGTACTAACATCTAACTTCTGTTTCCAACCTTATGCCCATTTGCATATTTGTAACTGCTCAGCAACCATCTTAATAGAAAGAAGATGGATATGAATGTCCTTTGCAATTCACAAGATGGATGTGAATGTTCTTTGCAATCTATAAGATGCTTTACAAATATTGTCCATTTTTTATAAAGATGCTTTTTAACAGTCATAATAAATACCCACCATATGCCCAGTCTTGTGCTAGAGGTTATGGAAAATGTGACAAAATTTGGAGACACAAGTAGTTGAGTAACAAACTGTAATAGCAGGATCCAGATTAGGACATGACACTACTCAGCTGTTGAGTGGTTCACCATCACCCAAGGCTGTTTTTCCAATTGCTAAGTGGGTTTTACATGAGTACCCCACCTCACAGGATAATGGGAGGGATTGAACGAATCGTGAAATCACTTTGCACAGTGGAGTCATACTTTTATAGATGGAAGATTCCCAATTCAATCCAGCAGCCAAAATCATGTCAGGTCAAACCGGCTAAAGGCTGATAAATGTTAGCGTTTTGCAATGTCCTTGCAAAATGTTTTGCGATGCCCTTAAGGGGGTGTCTCACTCATCTACCATGCAGTTTCGTTGGCTAACCAGATAGCCCAACTGCAGCTGGAACAGAGGGAGGTCCAGGTCCATGAGGAGCAGATTTCCTGAGTCCCCAAAGCCTTAAAATTCTGGCTTGGAGAAAATTTTAGTCTAGAGCAGTAATCCTCCATCTTTAATCTCTGAGATGGCTTTAAAAAGACTCATGTCTGACTTCTACCCAGTGTTTTTTAGTTCCCCAGATGATGGCCAATGTGCAGTTGAGGCTGAGAACAACTGATAAAATGATTTGTAAGAAACTGTAAGGAAGCCTAACAGTATCAATTACACAGATGCAAGGAGGGGTCTGTTCCACCCCAGGGACATCAGAATGCCCAGAGCAGTTTCAGAGGTAGGGATCTGCAGGGTCCAGGGCTCCTCTGTGATCTAGCAGCCACCCACACAGGGAATGAGCCTACAGAGGCACAACGCCGCAGTAAGCAGCTAGCCAGCGACCAAGGGGCCATGGACCACCAAAGGTGTCCCAAGGCCCATTTGGGGGCCAAACTTAGGGAGGATCAGGGCTCAGGGGAGGGACAAGGCAGCATTTTCAGTGGTTTCACTAAGAGGCCTTAGAACCAATAATCATTTCCAGCCCCATTGCTATCACACAACCCAGCCCCTCCTCATGGGTGTAGAGCGTAAGCTGGTGTAGAAGAGGGAATGCCAGGGTCTACCTGCATTCACCTAATTTTTCACTGGGTAAATGGCTTTCACCCACAGTGGCCCACTTCACCCTACCCAGTGAGTCAGCCAGGAAAAATATGATTATCCTCTTTACAGACAAGGAATTCAAGGCTCAGAGGTGAGGAGACATGCAAGGTCACAAAGTTGGGAAGAGGTTGAGCTGGGATTCAAATCCAGTTTCCCTAACTCCCAGTGTGGGCTTCTTTTAGTTATCATCATTAACAATAATAGACAGTATTTATTGGGCATTTATGTGTTCCAGATGCATGCTGCATTTTACATGAATTATATTATCTTTTTATTTATTTATTTATTTATTTGACAGAGATCACAAGTAGGCAGAGAGGCAGGCAGAGAGAGGAGGAAGCAGGCTCCCCAATGAGCAGAGAGTCCGATGCCACTGTACACACATGCCACTGTACGCTGGGTCTGCAGAGTGCTGGTATTTGGGGTGGACACCTACAGGCCGGCTCAGAACTCTTAAGCAGCAGGGTCCTGTCAGTGCAGCTGACATGATATGAGTCGGTCCAAAGTGTGAGTCTGGCTAGCTCCTGCTAACGTCTTGCATACAATGGGAAGAAGAGACACTTGCTCTGACAATAGATAGAACACAGAGCCAGATGTCTCCCACATCACTGTCATCGCCTCCTTATATGTTAATCTCCCCATCAGGGGGCTGCAGGAAGCTGCTATTTCTGGGCAGTTTCCTGCAGTTCGATGCTTGTGTTCACTATTGCCATTTGCTGGCATCCCCTTTAGTATATTAACAGTTTATTCCATGTGAATTTCATGTGTGCTTGCATCCTGAAGCTGCTTAAAGGGAAAGGTGGTTTTTATTTGCTTGGAAAACTAAAGCCCTTTCTCCCTTCAGAGGAACTAGAAGCAATGGTTTCATCAGTTGAGGGAGCAGATCTAAAACATTACAAAACTCTCCTTAGCAAAGAAAAGAGCATTCAGTCAAATCTCTCACTGCCTCTACTTGAGGAATGAGGAGGAGTAACCAGGGTATAGGGAGTGACTCAGCTCTGTAGAAGTCTATTTTTCTCAGTTGCTGGTTAAGAAAATTAGGTTCTAGTAATTGGCCCTTTCATTAGATAGCCATGTGACCTTACAGAAGCTAGCTGACCTCCCCACAGGTGAGGTATAATCTGTAAAAGAAAGGAGGTGGCTAGTTGTTGCTTGTCAAGAACAGGTTTAAATCTCCAGAGTATACCTCAGAACATCTGGCTGGAGATGGGGAATGTAGCTCCAATACTTCGGCTTAAAAAAAAATACAGATATGTGCTGGAGTAGAACTCAAGTTTACAGGAACCTTTAGGATAAACCATGAAACTCACTGGAACTTGGTGAGCTGATTCAGGCCATTCTCCATCTCCTATGACTTTCTCCTCTTCTAACATTAGTGGGGCTTGACAGAAAAGTTCAAGAAACAGCAAGATCACCATTTGTTCCAACATTGAATCAAGAGACAATCAAATAGCCAAACTCTCACTCTGGGAAGGGTAAATAAATACAACCACTGTCAAATACTGTTCAGCAGTTTCTTATAAAGTCAACCATGCATTTGCCTATAACCCACCAATCCCTCTCCCTGTTACCCAAAGGAAGTGAAAACATATGCCCACGCAAACACTTCTACACGAATGTTCAAATAGCCAAAGACAAGAAACAACCAAAATGTTCATCAGCAGGAAAATGAGTAAGTTGTAGTGCTTCCCAACAATGAATACTCTTTAGCAATAAAAACATGGCACTTATAATATATTCAATAATTTGAACACTATGGACTGAATGTTGGTGTCCTCAAAAGTTCCTATGTTGAAATCCTAGTGCTCAATCTGATAAGTACTTGGAAATGGAACATGTGAGAGGTAATTATGTCCTGAGGGTGAAGGTCCTCATAATGAGATTAGTGCCCTTGGTGGGAGAGACATGAGAAAGAGCATTGCTTCCTTTCTCTCTGCCATATGAGGACACACAGCAAGAAGATGTCCCCCTACAAGCCAGGAAGAGGGCTCTCACCAGAACTCACCACACTGGCACCTTGATCTCAGGCTTCCAGCCTCCAGAACTGTGAGAAAATAAGTGTCTGTTGTTTAGACACCCAGTCGATTTAGGCACCCAGTCAATATTTTAGCATAGCAGCCCAAACTGACTTAGACAATGAGTAATCTCAGAATCATTATGTTCAGTGAAAGAAAGCAGATACAAAGGAGTACGCACCATATGATTCCATTCATGTGAAATTGCATAAGGGGCCATACAAAGCTGTGGTGATAGAAATCAGAATAGGGGTTGCCTCTGGAAGGGACAATGAAGTTATTGACTAGAAAAGGGGCACAAGTAAACTTTGGGAGGTAAAGGAGATGTTTTCTATCAGAATGGGGGTATTGGTTACACAGGCATAAACATTTGTCAAAACTCATTAAACTATGCATTTAAAATCTTCATTTCACTATATATAATTTATATCTCAATTTGAAAGCAAACAAACTCTCTAGCTGCAGAACAGATGTGTTACTGGGAAGTCTGTGTTGGCCCTCTCCCTGAAAACTTAAGAACAGTGTTCTAAACACCGAGGCTTCTTGGAATTTCCAATGAAAGAAAGGTTGTTGAACAGAAGTTTGACCCTAGGACAAACCCAACTTGCAAGATGCAAAAGAGGGTTTCCCTTGCTGGGAGTTGACACTAACACAGATGTCATGGATAATGTCACCATTAACGGTTGAGTTTCCTGGAAGGCAGACTCTGGAATGAATATTAGCTTGTAGGAGGCTTTCTAGGGAGAGTTTTGGGGTCAATGTTTGTAGAAAGGAAGGGATGCAAGCAGGACGGAACAGAGGGAAAGCTGAGCTGTGATACAGTCTCAACACTCAGCCAATCTCATGGGAGCTCTGGTACTCAGGTGGCCTCCAGTGCTGACTCCTCAGGGACCAGAGGGCCAGGATTTATACTTTATACTCTACCTTGACCAATCACTAGATGAAGGCTGGCCCTTCCAGGAGGACTGACATTGAACCAGCCAGTCCTCACAAGGGCTGACAACTAAGGGCTTTCTGCCAGAAGCACTCCCAGAAGCTGGAAGAATTAAGCTTTGACAAGGTGGATCCAGATAGCTCATCAGACAACCCACCACAGTCTCCAAAATTCATTTATAACAATAATTCCCTCATTTCTTTAGCATGAACTCATCCATACTCTCCTTGACCTATATTCTTATAATTAATAGTAGTATTCCCCCTGACACGAATGATCAATGTATACACACACTTTGAAAATAAAAAACCCAAGGCAATCATCACAGAAATGCAAACTACAATCATAGTGAGATATTACCTCACACCTGTTAGAATGGCTGCCATTAAAAAAACAAGAGGTCCTGGGGCTAATAATGCATTATATGTTTATAAAAAAAAAAAAAAGACAAGAGGTAACAAATGTTGGCAAGGATATTAAAAAAAAGGCGGGGGACTCTCGTGCACCATTGTTAGGAATGAAAATTGGTGCAGCACTGTGGAAAACATTATGTAGGTTTCTCAAAAAATTAAAAAAAGAACTACCATATGACCCAGCAATTCCACTTCTGGGACGATATCCAAAGGAAACAAAATCACGATCTTGAAGAGATATCTGTGTCCTCGTGTTCACTTGCAGTGTTTCTACAATAACCAAGACAACCAAAATAACCTGAGTATCCATTGATGGATAAATGGATAAAGAAAATGTGGTATACACACACATACACCCACACACAATGGCATATTACTTGGTCATAAAAAAGAAGGAACTCCAGGGGAGGAGCAAGACAGTGAAGGAGTAGGAGACCTAAGTATCATCAGGTCCCAGGAATTCAGCTTAGATAGTTATCAAACCATTCTGAATACCTACAAACTCCACAGAAGATAGGAGAGAAGAAGAGCAGCAATTATAGGAACAGAAAAATGACCACTTTCTGCAAGGTAGGATGTGCAGAGAAATGAATCCGAGGTGATATATGGGAAGGTAGACCAAGGGGGGTGGGAGGTGGATCCTCGTGGGGACAGTGTGGTTTCAGGACCCACAGGGCCACAAAAAGACTAGGGGTATCTGAGTGTGGCAGAGCTCACATGTATTGGAATGGGGAAGCCAGCTGCAGAGACAGAGCCAAGGAGTGAGTTCTCATCTCGGGGTTACCTTAAACCATGATCTGAGGCACAGTGGGACCACTGTTCTTCAAGCAGGGACCCCACAGGTGGCAGATCCATGGAGACTCACCTCCTCCTCCAGGAGGAGCAGCATGAGAGCAGGCAGCAGGAATCTGCTGGGTTTGAAGACTCCAAATGGGTCCATGCACCAGAGATAGAAATGCTCGGTCACAGGCCAGGTGAGCTCAGAATGCGGCTGGAGACCAGGGAGTCGGGAGGGATTGATTGCTTTTCTCTGAGGGTGCACTGAGAGTGGGGCTTGGAGCTCTCGGCTACTACAGGTCAGAGATTGGGAGGCTGCTATCCTCATTCCCATCCTCCAAAACTGTACAGAAAGCATTCAGGGAACAAAAGCTCCTGAGAGCAAACCCAAGCAGATTACTTAGCCTGGCCCCTGGCAAGGGTGGTGCAATTCCAACTCAGGCAAAGATACTTGAGAATCACTGCTAAAGTCTCTTCCCCCAGAAGATCAGCAAGGACATCCAGCCAAGACCAAGTTCACCGACCAATGAGAAGTGTGGAACTCCAGAACTAGGGAAAAGCAACACATAGAATTCATGGCTTTTTTCCCATGATTCTTTAGTCTTTCAAAGTTAAATTTTTTTTAATTTTATTTTTTTCTTATTCTATTTTTTAAAATTTTTCCTCTTCCCTATTTTAATGTTTTAAACTATTTTATCTTATCAATACCTTTTTAAAAATCTTTTTAAATTTTCATTGTTATACTCATATTCTATGCCTTCATTGTATTTAACCTTATTTTTTGTATACATATTTTTTTCTTTAAAATTTTTGGATATAGTCCAACAGAATGGGAGAAGATATTTGCAAATGACATATCAGATAAAGGGCTAGTATCCAAAATCTATAAAGAACTTATCAAACTCAACACCCAAAGAACAATTAATCCAATCAAGAAATGGGCAGAAGACATAACAGACATTTCTGCAAAGAAGACATCCAGATGGCCAACAGACACATGAAAAAGTGCTCCATATCACTCGGCATCAGGGAAATACAAATCAAAACCACAATGAGATACTACCTTACACCAATCAGAATGGCTAAAATTAACAAGTCAGGAAATGACAGATGTTAGTGAGGATGTGAAGAAAGGGGAACCCTCCTACACTGTTGGTGGGAATGCAAGCTGGTGCAGCCACTCTGGAAAACAGTATGGAGGTTCCTCAAAAAGTTGAAAATAGAGCTACCCTATGACCTAGCAATTGCACTACTGGGTATTTACCCGAAAGATACAAATGTAGTGATCCCAAGGGGCACGTGCACACAAATGTTTATAGCAGCAATGTCCACAATAGCCAAACCATGGAAAGAACCTAGTTGTCCATCAACAGATGAATGGATAAAGAAGATGTGGTCCATATATACAATGGAATACTATGCAGCCATCAAAAAGGAACTCTTGCCATTTGCAATGATGTGGATGGAACTAGAGGGTATTATGCTAAGTGAAATAAGTCAATCAGAGAAAGACAATTATCATATAATCTCTCTGATATGAGGAATTTGAGAGACAGAGCAGGGGGTTGTGAGAGGAAGGGAGGGAAAAAAGGAAACAAGATGGGACCAGGGAGGAAGAAAAACCATAACAGACTCTTGCTCTTAGGAAACAACCTGAGGATTGCTGGTGGGGGGGGGGGGGGGGGAGGGGGGGGGGGGGGATAGTGGGTGGTTGGGTTATGGACATTGGGGAGGGTATGTGCTATGGTG
>NW_019154090.1:43388622-43401921 GCF_002288905.1 Enhydra lutris kenyoni | reverse complement strand
AATAGGGTGGTTGGGTTATGGACATTGGGGAGGGTATGTGCTATGGTGAGTGCTGTGAAATTTGTGAGACTGATGATTCATAGACCTGTACCCCTGAAGCAAATAATACATTACATGTTAATAAAAAAAAGAAAAGAAGGAACTCCTGCTGTTTGTGACAATATGGATGGACCTTGAGGATATCATGCTAAGTGAAATCAGTCAGAGAAAGACAAATGCTGTATGATTTCACTTACATGTGGAATCTTTTTTTTTAAGATTTTATTTATTTATTTGACAGACAGAAATCACAAGTAGGCAGAGAGGCAGGCAGAGAGAGAGAGAGAGGAGGAAGCAGGCTGCCCGCTGAGCAGAGAGCCCCATGTGGGGCTCGATCCCAGGACCCCAGGATCATGACCTGGGGCCAAAGGCATGAGCTGAAGGCAGAGGCTTTAACCCACGGAGCCACCTAGGCGCCCCAACATTTGGAATCTTTAAAAAAAAATGAATGAATGCATAGAAGCAAACAACAGATTAGTGACAGCCAGGAGATGGGGGGAGCGGTGGACAAAATAGGTGAAGGTGGTCAAAAGGTACCAACTTCTACTTATAAGGTGAATAAGTACTGGAGATGTCATGTACAGCATATGACTACAGGTGACAATATGTATTGTATATTGTAAAGTTACTAAGAAAGTAGATCTTAAAAGTTCTCATCATGGGGCACCTGGGTGGCTCACTTAGCTAAGCATCTGTCTTCTCCTCAGGTCATGATCTTAGGATCCTGAGATCAAGTCCTGCACCATGCTCCTTGCTCAGCAGAGAGCCTGCTTCTCCCTCTGCCTGCTGTTCCTCCTACTTGTTCTTTCTCTCTCTCTCTCTCTCTCTCTCTGGCACATAAATAAATAAAATCTTACCAAAAAAAAAAAAAAAAAAGTCTGACTCTTGATTTTGGCTCAATCATGATCTCAGGTTGTGGAATTGAGTCTGCACTGGGCATGGAGGCTGCTTGGAACTCTCTTTCTCTCCCTCTCTCTCTGCCCCTCCCTCCTTAAAAAAAAAGTTCTCATCACAAGCAATAAATTTGTAACCATGTGAGCTGATAGATGTTAACTAGACATACTGTTTCATTCTGCAATATATACATATATCAAATCATTAATAGATCATGCTGGGAAAGTTGGACAGCTATGTGTAGAAGAATGAAACTCGACCATTCTTTTACACCACACACAAAGATAAACTTGAAATGGATAAAAGACCTCAACATGAGGCAGGAATCTATCAAAATCCTAAAGGAGAACATAGGCAGTAACCTCTTCGACATTGGCCACAGCAACTTCTTTCAAGATACGTCTCCAAAGGCAAGGGAAACAAAAGTGAAAATAAACTTTTGGGACTTCATCAAGATCAAAATCTTCTGCACAGCAAAGGAAACAGTCAACAAAACAAAGAGGCAACCCACAGAATGGGAGAAGATATTCACAAATGACACTACAGATAAAAGGCTGATATCCAAGATCTATAAAGAACTCCTCAAACTCAACACACGCAAAACAGATAATCATGTCAAAAAATGGGCAGAAGACATAAACAGACAATTCTCAAAAGAAGACATACAAATGACTAACAGACACATGAAAAATGTTCATTATCATTAGCCATCAGGGAGATTCAAATCAAAACCACATTGAGATATCACATTACACCAGTTAGAATGGCCAAAATTAACAAGACAGTAAACAAGTGTTGGAGGGGATGTGGAGAAAGGGGAACTCTCTTACACTGTTGGTGGGAATGCAAGTTGGTGCAGCCACTTTGGAAAACAGTGTGGAGATTCCTTAAGAATTTAAAAATAGAGCTCCCCTATGACCCTGCAATTGCACTACTGGGTATTTACCCCAAAGATACAGATGTAGTGAAAAGAAGGGCCATCTGTATCCCAATGTTCATAGCAGCAATGGCCACAGTCACCAAACTGTGGAAAGAACTAAGATGCCCTTCAGTGGAAGAATGGATAAAGAAGATGTGGTCCATATATACTATGGAGTATTATGCCTCCATCAGAAAAGATGAATACCCAACTTTTGTATCAATATGGATGGGACTGGATGAGATTATGCTGAGAAATGTTTATTTGAATGATTTAAATGAAAAAATCAAGTAGAGAGAGTCAATTATATGGTTTCACTTACTTGTGGAGCATAAGGAATAACACAGAGGACATGGAGAGATGGAGAGAAGAAGTTGAGTTGGGGGAAATTGGAAGGGGTGACAAATCATGAGAGACTGTGGACTCTGAGAAACAAACTGGGGGTTTTGGAGGGGAAGTGGGGTGGGAAGTTGGGTGAGCCTGGTGGTGGATATTTTAGAGGGCACTATTGCATGGAGCACTGGGTGTGGTGCATAAACGGTGAATTTTGGAACACTGAAAAAAAATAAAATTAAATTTTAAAAAGTCATAATGTGATACACCTAAAACTAATATAATGTTACATGTCAAGTATATTTCAATAAGATTAGGGGAAAAATTAATCCAGGGTAGCCCTAACTTTAACAGCTCTTTGGAAATACCATCCTTCATTCTGCAAACTACTCAAGATATTTACTAGAAAGGAATTATTTCCATTTCCATTCTCTAGCAAAAATGTTATTCTCCCATTACATAGAAGGGGTAGTCAATACTTGGCAATAAATTCTCAATCCAAGGTTGTCGCATGGTCTCAAAGATGACTGGCCATGAGACTGTGGGTCTCTGACTGAGAAGGCAGGTGAGACCTTCATGATAGCCAAAGCAAACGATGGCCTCATTGCTCCCAGCAATGAGTATAGCCTGTTTATTAATCAAAAGTTACTTCTCTCAGTTTCTTCCTCCACATATTTGAGAAAATATGACTTATTTTGTGAATAAATAAGCTTCTTCCTTCTCTAGCTGTGCTCAGCCAGAGGCACCAATTCCTGAGATAGTCCTGAATGAGGGCATGTTTTTATCAGAGTCAGAAACAAGGACTTGGGTACAAGCCTTGTCTATCTAGGAGGTGATCTTAGGACACCAAGGAGTGAAGGAGTAGACAAAGTAGGACATGGAAGAAGGAAAAGCCCATAAAATGCATTTTATTGACTTGATTATTGCTATAGACAACTACAGCCCAGTCTTGCTGGGATCCATCTGAAGAACCACCCAGAACACATCACAGATTTGTCCCTTCAAAGAATGAGGGCTGTCTTTGTAGTGTAATGGGATGCACCCAGGGACAGGCTGAACTACCTCTCCTGACTTTACAGAAAGTCCTGATCTGCAGCAAAGTGAGGGTGCACTGCTCAGATCCCCCCCTTCAAGGTAAGACATGTTATGCAGGTGCAAGCAGCATGGTCAGCTACAGCCAGAGCTGGCTTCATGGGTGTGTAAGCCTTGTAGTTGCACAGGACCCCATAGTTCCAAGGGTCCCACCCTTGGCTTAATGTCATGCTCCCACCATCTTGATATTCTTAGTAGTTTTTGAACAAGGGGCCCCATTTTCATTTTACTCTAGGTCCTACAAATTATATCCCTGATCCTGCTAGCAGCCTCCCACTTTAACTCCTCAGAGTCCACCTTGACTCTCAAGCCAAACTCACATTCTTCTTGGGGCAGTGCCCAGTCAATGACTGACCAAGGCAGTGAAACAAGGAAGGGTCTAGACATTTCCATCCAATACAGGACTCCTCTGATGGGTAGTCTTGGCTGGTATAGACTTTGCCAGGTCTGCACTAGGATCTAACAGCTCCCCTATTCAATCCTGCTTCCTTCCTTTTCCTTTCTCAGCTGTTACTCTGTAGAAACCTTCTACACTCTTAACTCAGACCCAGTATCTGCTTCCCAGAAAAGGAAAACTGCTGCCACAGTGAAAGACAAAGGTTGGCCTGGGGATGTGATATGAGGTAACAAGAACACTGCATGGGTCAATTCTGCTACTGTCCAGACCCTGGGAAACTTCCGCCCCACCACTCAGTGAGAGGGTGGGCAATTTGTTGTGAAACTCTAAGCCTGGAATGTGTCCTACTGGTGGAGGCATGCACCACATGGCTCAGACCAGACAACTGGGTTTTGCCTCAGCTTCTCTTTTAGTGACTCAATTCTACTGAGATAATTACTGTGTCTTGCCCTGGGTCACAGTTCTCTGACCCAGCATCCTGCCTAATTCTTGTCTACCTCCCTCCCTATGGTGGATGGAGAGAATCAATGAGAACCATTAAGAACACAGCATGGCAGATTTTGATGCTTGGAAAAGCCCCAGTCCAACACCTTTCTGCACCAACACCTCCCAAAAAATACACAGATGACACCATTATCTATCATTTCTTTTTTTTTTAAGATTTTATTTATTTATTTGACAGACAGAGATCACAAGTATGCAGAGAGGCAGACAGAGAGAGGCAGGCAGAGAGGTGGGAGGGAAGCAGGCTCCCTGCTAAGCAGAGAGCCCGATGCAGGGCTTGATCCCAGGACCCTGAGATCATGACCTGAGCCGAAGGCAGAGGCTTACTTAACCCACTGAGCCACCCAGGCGCCCCATATCTATCATTTCTTGAGAGTTATTTCTCTTGCCTAGCTAAGAATGTCACCTTCTCTCCACCTGCATGACCAACATTAGCTGATGACTTCTTGAGTCATTTTTCACAGAAGAATAAAATGTATGTCTCTCCACACAAATGACAGCATGGGTAATGAGGCAAAATCACATTATTACACAGCATGAGACTGGTAAATCCATGGAATGGGTACACTCTATAATGGTTTCAATTAGCAAGGAGAATAAGTATCCTCTCCATATTTAACTAGGCCCTTACCATGAATCTAATGAATATATGTATACACACACTATCCGCACCTCTATTTCCAAATATGTATAACGTCATTGAATTCTCAGTATGTGGGGCATAATCTATTGATTGCTATCCTACCCCAGGGGCCCTTGGATAACCTCTTGAGTTTACCTCCAGCTGTGCTGGAGTTCCTGTGTACATTGCCAGCATCCACCTGAAGCACCTATATCTTGCAAATTCCATACCTGAGAGCTGGAGAAAGCACCAGGTGACCTTGCTCAGGCCATGCACAGGGCAATCCAGAATACTAAGGGTTCCAGACCACCAAGCAACCACAACCAGTAAAAGCAGAGAGTTGGTGGATGGTCACTTCAACTTCCCCACCCCCCAACCTCTCCATGGGACAATTCTGTGGCATGTCCTCTACTGGTGGTTCTCAAGCTTCAGGATACATTAGAATCACCTGGAAAGCTTCACAGCATTGATTGCTGAGCCCCTCAGCTGGGACTGATCAGTAGGTCTGGGTACTTGAGAATTTGCATTTCTAACAAGCTCCAGGGGATGGTGGTGCTGCTGGTCCAGAGATCACACTGTGAGAAGCAACTCTTCAGGGGTCTCCAGTAGCATGGAGTCCCCATCTGCCACAGGGTCCTGGGATCTAGTCCTGCATCAGGCTCCCTGCTCAGTGAGGAACCTGCTTCTCCCTCTGCCTGCCACTCCACCTGCTTTATCTTAAAAAAAAAAAAAAAAAAAAAAAACCAAATGTTTATGGACCATCTGTGAAATGAAAGTTTTATCTAAATCAATGAGTTTTTATATTTTTGAGTGTCAGGACCTCCACAGAAATCCCATGCTTGCAGCTACACTTTTCAATGGAAGGACTATATAGAACCACGTGTCCTGCTTGTGTCCCACCAAAAGCAGAAATTCCAAGACAAGGACTTGAGTGCTGGGAGTTTATTTGGGAGGTGAATCCAAGGAAGTCCAAATAAGATACAAAACCTCCTACATATTCGCAGACAGTGGAGCAAGTCATGATATACAAGAAGAAAAACTAGTGCTCTAAAGCTGGAAAAGAAAACCAATCAACCTGGACCTCTGAAAACCCCACCACTTGTCTTCGGGGAGAAGCGGCAAGTCTCCTCGGGTAGCTGTGACAGCCCCCACGCAACTGCTCACCTTGGGCTACCCATGATGACACTGCACCCTGTTTTCCCCTGTTCTCTTCATGACCTTTGACTTCTCTGACATTTGGGAACTTGTTTCTCCTTCAGCACATGCTACTCCATGGTACCATCTGCTAGCATGCATGACCTATACCTCCACCAATATGTTCACTGGCTTTTAAAATGCTCAGCCTCTTAGGAGCCGCTAAGAGGCATTGTTCTGGGGCCTTGCTGCCTCCAATTTTTCCCTCATAAATCAGGAAATGCATTGTCACATTCAAAGACATTACCACCATCCTGAGAGAAATGGTCTATTTGGGACCGTTGGCCTTAACTGAATGTAGAATTCATTTTCCAAAAGGCTGAGCAAGTGAGCCTACGGTCGGCTGAATAATTACTCCCTAATGTGTCCACATTCCAATCCCTGGAATCCATGAGTATCACCTTCCATGACAAAGGACATTTAGCAAATGTGTGCAATGGAGAGATTATCCTAGACTGTCTGCATGGATCCAGATACAATCACAATGGTCCTTATAAGAGGGAGGCACGAGGGTCAGAGTCCAAGAAGGTGATATGTTGATGAAAGCAGAGACTGGAGTGATTTATTTTGAAGACAGAAGAAGGGGCTGTAAGCCAAGGAAGACGGGCAACCCCTAGAAGCTGAAAAGGCAAGGAGATAGATTCTCCTCTTGGAGCCTCCAGAAGGAACCTGCTGACATCTTCACATCAGCCTAGAGAGACTGACTTCAGACTTTTGACCTCCAGAAATATGAGAATCACTTTGTGTTGTTTTCAGCCACTCTGGTTGTAATGATTTGTCATAGCAGCTGGAGAAAACCAGCAAGACTCTGTTCGTGGACCCATTACCTCTTTATATGGTGCTTACTTTCCAATTATGCTCTTTGAAGCAACAAGTAAACCCTGAGTAGTGTATCGTAGGGCAGCAAAGCTAACTTCTATATCCACTTCCACTGCCTGGTCAATTGACTAAAAAACATTGTCCTGCTTATTCTGCTTCAATCAGAAGGGTATTTTTTTTAGCTGCCTGCAATGAGTGATTGACTCTCAAAGCAGGGAGTCCTGAACTCGATGACTTTTTGGGGTTGTAATGAGATTCCTTACGAGGCAGTTTCTCATGTGCTGATAGTAGTTTTGAGGTGAGGCCTGGCTTCTTGGGGATCTTGCTGACCAGAGGTGATCATTGAGCTCAGGACTCCCCAAATACAGAAACTTGCCAAAAAGAGAACTCCTCACTGCCTGCCCCAACCCCACTTCTTTTTGTGCAACCATAGCTGAAGACTGCCTCATTCTCCCCCTCCCTCCCTCTTGGGGTTGAGTTGGCTAGTTTGCTAGTTCATAAATTTCACAGACAACACAAGCACACCAACCTTGCATCCATACTAAGGACACCTGTAGGCACAGATGTTGGATTTCAAGAGCAGTCAAATCCTCTGGCAGAGGAATTGGGGGTCAGTGGGCAGTCAGACCAGGTTTGCACCAACCTTTCACTGAGGATCGTAGGCCTAGGCCACCCAGCATCCAGGGGCACTGATGCCCCTACAAGCTTACCCAGCCTTGTGGCTGAGAGTCCGGGGCAAGGAAGCCAGCAGCAAGTGTTTGATAAACAAAATCAGCTTGGAAGCCTGGAGAAGAGGAATCTGTGGGGGAAGGATCAGTGAGACTGGGCTCTGGGCACCAGCAGGGGGTTCTCATTTCCCTCCATTCATTGCCCGCCATTGTTTCTGATTACGGTTTTTGCTCCCGTCCATCTCATATCCTTAGTGTTAATCCTCCCAATTTAAGCCAATTTTATCATATTGTGTTTTCTAATTTCCCATTTAAAGCACTATGGAGGCAGGTTCCCACTACTTCCTGGATGGCTCAGAAGCCAGCTGAACAGTCAAGACATGAAAGTCTTTGCTTCTGGAGTCTGCCTTTTGTGCACTAGCTCAGCACTAGCTTTGAAAGGCAGACATACCACAAGCATGGGAGCAGCTGCTTCTGTAGAAAAAGCAACAGAGCAGTCAGGAGAGAGGAAGCAGGTGGAACAGTCTGCAGACCCAGAGAAAAAGTGGTGCTAATGCTGGATGGCCAAGTCCCTCGGACAGCTAGCTGCATGTCGCTGTGTGCAGTAGGCCAGTGCCACCTGCTCCCTCCACCTCAACCTTGAGATCTCACAGGGACAGTGGAGCCTGAGATGGTGGCTCCTTGGTCAAGCCCAACTGCAGACACCCACGTCCATACCATCTGTAAGTCACTCAGGTGCACTGGTGGAATTGGGGCTGAAGACACACCAGGAGGGAGCAGCTGCCCTTCAAAGGAAACACAAATGGTCTCTTGATAGGAAAGCTAAGGAAATGAAAGTAACTAAGCAACACTCCGCTAGGGTGACACAGCCCTTGGGAAACCAGAACATGTTCATCTTTTGCCTGATGTGGATATTCAGGAAGCTGCTGCTTCTGTCGACCAAATCCTGGCATGATGACTTGCCCCCTGCTGCCTCCCATCTGTGTTCAGTGCTCATTACAACTTCCCCAATATGTGCCCCCTGTCTCATCCTGACACACAGCATCAGCAGTGAGGGCTGACTTTGAGGAATGGGGAGGACTAATATAGAATCTGCATTTCATCCCCTTTAGTCTGACCTGGAATAAGTGGTTTTCAGCATTCACCTAGCCAGGATGCCCTATGAATCTGACCCTGACCAATCCCTCCACTGAAATATAATAGCTGGTAAGTACTGAGTGCTAACTATGTGCCCAAGACCTCCTTGAGTTTTAAACTGTCTAACCACATTTAGCTTTCACACAAACACTATGTAATGGATACTACCATTATTTGCCTTTTATAGGTAAGAAATGGAGGCTCAGTAAGACTGATGAATGACAGACCTGTACCCATGAAACAAATACTACATTATATATTGATTTTAAAAATAATTAATTAATTTTTTAAAAAGAAAGAAAGACATGGAGGCTCAGAGGGGATAAGGTCATACAGCTGGGATTCAAACCCAGGCAGAGCATAAGCTGCTGTCCATCCAAATGGGAGTCCCAACAGTGTCCTGGGGTGTTGCAGGATTCCAAAGTGGCTTATATGTTACTGTATTTGCTTCAGTTATATTTACCTGGTGCTAGTCTATTTTGAAAAGCAATCATTTATATGTGGTGGTATAGAAAAATTAGCCAGAATTTTTTCCAGGGGGAAAATACTTACTGTTTATCAGAGGAATATTGTTATTTATTACCTAGATCACCATCTGTGTAGAATCTTAACATTCACTACATTAATTAAGTATTATCTCCATAGCCCTCCACCCCACACCTGGGGTGCTGAGGTAAGAATTTTATAGCTGTCATCTCAAAGAATTCTCATGAAAACACAAGAATGAGGATGGGATGTTGATGACGATGATGATGATGATGATGATGTTGACGATGATGTTGATGGTGATGATGATGATGTTGATGGTGATGATGATGATGATGATAATGGTGATGATGATGGTGGTGGTGGTGGTAGTGATGATGTTGATGATGACATTGGTGATGATGATGATGATGATGATGATATAATGATGATAATGATAGGATGATCATCATCATCCCATTTTATAGGCTCACAAGAATCTTTCAAGTTCATTATTTTGTGCTGTGTGGCCACTGAGGGCTCGACCAATCTTTATCACATGTACCTTTCTCTCCTCTTTCCTTCCATCTGGACTACTGCTTTCTCATGGCTTCTCTCTTCTCAATCTTTCTCTCCCTCTCATTTCCTGGTCCTGCTCTCTCTGTCCATACCTCAGACCTCTCAGTAGATTCTCTGGGCGTTACTAGACCTGGGGGTGATGTCCAGGCCCAAATAGCCTAAATCTAAATCCCAAGGGTTTTAGATTAAATCTAATCCTGGCTAGGAGTACCCACAAAGTCTCTTTGGTGGGGACAAGGAAAAAGGAACCCCTTTTCCTGTTATCTTTCAGGAAAATGCCCATCAAACAATTTGATGATTTAGACATAGAGACACTCTGAAGGTTTAATACTTTTTCTAAGCTATTAATAGAATTAGAAATCATCTTTAATCACCTAAGCTGATCAAGGTAAAAATCAATATGTACAATGGATTAAGTTGCCCTCCTAGCAAGAAGCTGTGGCTGGGAGTGATATTCAAAGGGCTATGTTGGACCACTTCTAACATGCACATTCATTTCACATTTTATCACTCCTGAAATCAAGGCTACTATCTGGGGCATCTTCACAATTGCTACTGGCCAAATGGCAACAGTGATGTAGTTGTCATTGCCTGGGCCTGTGTGATCTTGGTCATGGCTCCCACTGCCATCACTTCAATTGAGCATTGTGAGTTTGATGCCAACCGGGTATAATTTTCATTTTTTTTTATTATTTGATCTTATTTTTAGGTAATGTTTACACCCAACAGGGGGCTTGAACTTACAACCCCAAGATCAAGAGTCCCATGCTCTATTGATCAAGCCAGCCAGGCACCACTGATATAATTTTCATTTAAAATGTATATGAAGGGGTACATAGAAGAGTAACTTAGCCTTTTCCTACTTCCACTGGGATCTTTCTTAACTAATCTGCTTTAGAGAGCAGAGCCTGTGGTGTGTGATCCAAGAATCTTCTTTATCATGAAACACCTACAAGTAACTTCCTTGGACTATGGCAATTACAGTTTCCAAAGATGAGGCCATATTTTGGCTTTGTGTGTCTTCACAGATGTGTCAAAAGGAAGGCAAAGAAGGAATATCAGAAAGAGTTACACCAAGGTTGTGCTACACTGGGAAGCTCCCATTCTGCAAATTGATGCTATTAAAGTTTATGTTCCTTGCAAGTCTACTGGGCCCTTAAGTTTCAGAGTGAATAAATCAGTCTTGACCTGGAGACTTTCCTAATGATGACAAGGACACCTCTAATATGACCTCCCTCCCTATACTGGATCAAACTTCATTCAGGTCCGTCCTTAAACAAGCCTGGAAATTTGCTTTTACTATTTCGTTCAGAAAAAAATACTAGTAAACTTTTTGGCAGTAACCAGTAGAGTGGAAGATATAAATATTCTAGGACAACAATTCCAACTCTGCGTACGTATCCAACAGAAATACATACTTCTGTTTACCAAAAGACATGTACTAGAATGTTTGGCTTTTATTAATAGCCCCAAACTAGAAACAACTCATTTCTGGCAACAAGAAAATGAATACACACATTACATTGTATTCATATAATATTATATACTCTAAAGCAATAGGAATGAATAATCAACAACTACATACAACAATAATGTCTTGTGGAAGAATCTCATAGGCATTATGTTGAATAAAGTAAAGAATTCATACTATATGATACCATTTGCGTAAATCATGTTGTAGTTATGTCTTGCTGTGTAACAAATGATACCATAGTTAGTGACTAATGAGCAAACATTTGTTTGCTCATGAATCTGAAATTGAGCTGGACTCCATAAAGCAGCTCATCTCGGCTCCACTCCAAGGTAGAAGGGGACACTGGAAAGTTGAAACCTGTATAACCTGAAGGCTCCTTGCTCACCTGTATGGTGGTTGATGCTGTCTTTCAGCAGGAACCTCAGCTGGGTCTGGGGCTGTAACATATACAAATAGCTTTGTAAGTGGCTGGGCTCCAAGGGTGAGTATATCAAAAGAATCAGGGAGTAGTCATATTGCCTTTTATAATTTAGCCCCAGAAGTCTCATGGTGTCACTTCCACCATCGTTACCTATAACTACGGTTATACATACTCAAAGGGAGGGAATGGAGACTCCACCTCTCAGTGAAGGAAAGTCTGCATCACATTTTCAGAAGAGGTAAGATGGGATACATTAGTACAAACATCTTTGAAAAATACACCTGTCATTAAGTGCCAAACAAGAAAAACTAATCTGTGGTTATAGAGGGAAAGGTAGTTGTTACCCTTAGGGAGAGGGCAGTGACTAGAAAGAAACATGAGAGGGGGTGCTGGGGCTCTCATAATGTTCTATTTTTTTTATCCCGTGCTGGTTCACTTTGTGAAAATTCACTAAGCTATACTGATTCGTACATTTCATGGATGTATACTATACTTCAGTAAGAGATATTTTTTTAAAGATTCTTTTAAATTTATTTATTTGACAGACAGAGATCACAAGTAGGCAGAGAGGCAGGCAGAGAGAGAGGAAGGGAAGCAGGCTCCCCACTGAGCAGAAAGCCCGATGCAGGCCTCGATCCCAGGACCCTGGGATCATGACCTGAACTGAAGGCAGAGGCTTTAACCCACTGAGCCACCCAGGCACCCTCAGTAAGAGATATTTTTAAGAATGTTAGGAAAGATATTTTGACAAAGCTCAATGAATTCAGTGGGTTCAATCCAGAATTTCCTCAACAAGAGCCCCAATCACTTCCACTGGGATATATGATCACCAGGTGAATAAAAGCACTGTGGTTGGATGCTGGCCCTCTTATTGCTAACTTATAACTTGCCAGCATGGAACCAATAGGTTTCTTTTCTTCAGGGTCAGAGAAAGATGAAAGCCCACTGTGATGATAAATTTTCTGTATCACCTTGGCTGGGCCACAGTGCCCAGACATGTGGCCAAACATTATTCTGGGCGCTTCTGTGAGAGTGTTGTTGGATAAGATTAGCATTTAATCCAATTAACATTTAAGTTGGTGCTCTCTGAGTGCACAAAAGCAGAGTGGTCTATGTGTGGGTGAGCCTCATCCAATCAGTTGAAGGCCTGAAGAACAAAAGGCCTAAAGAACAAAAGGCTGACTTCCGCCCAAGCAAGAGTGAACGTCACCAGCCAAAGGCCTTTGGACATGAACTACAACATAACCTCTTCCCTGAGTCTCTAGCCCATCCACCCATCCTGCAGATTTGGGACTCAGCAGCCTCCATAATCATGTGAGCCAATTCCTTAACAATCTCTCTCTGTCACCATATACAAGTCTGGTTCATTTTGTTTTTCAGGAGAAACCTAACTAATACATCCATATTCTTGTTTGCTAGATTGTGCCCTTTCTTATTTAAACTGGATGTCATCTGGGTGGTCTATGCCTCTTAGGGAGCTAGTAAAACTTTGCTCAGCCCCAATTTCCATGCTCATGTGAGGTTCTAAAACTCTCCCTGGGACCTCTCTTCATCTAGAACTTTCTTCCAAATGCTTCTTTCTCATTTAAAACTGTCTTGCAATTCATACCTAAGCCCAACCCCTCACTGGTTTCCATTGTAAAAAATAATTTGTCTTGGGGCGCCTGGGTGGCTCAGTGGGCTAAAGCCTCTGCCTTTGGCTCGGGTCATGATCCCAGAGTCCTGGGATCGAGCCCCACATC
>NW_019154090.1:43355899-43383622 GCF_002288905.1 Enhydra lutris kenyoni | reverse complement strand
AAGGGGGTAGGAGAAGAGTAAATGAAACAAGATGGGATTGGGAGGGAGACAAACCATAAGTGACTCTTAATCTCACAAAACAAACTGAGGGTTGATGGGGGGAGGGGGGTTGGGGGGGAGGGTTATGGACATTGGGGAGGGTATGTGCTATGGTGAGTGCTGTGAAGTGTGTAAACCTGGCCATTCACAGACCTGTACCCCTGGGGATAAAAATATATTATATGTTTATAAAAAATAAAATTAAAAAAAAATAATTTGTCTCAAGCATTTCCTGAGTTTACTGACTTTACTAAAGTTTTGAGAGGATAAAAAAACAGATTTCTGTATTAGTCAGCTCTTGCCACAACATGCTGTGGAACAGACAATCCCAAAACACATGCCACAGTAAGATTTGATTCCCTGATCACATATCAGTGGATTGGCTGGGATTTGGCTGATTTAGTGTAGACTTTGGGTGGGCATGGCATACATTATGGATTGGGTCCAGGTCTGTTCCATGTGTTCATCATTGCCCTCAGTCTTGCAAATATCTGAGACATGCTCTTAGCGTGATGAACAGGAGGAATGCAACAGAGCAAAATCCTTGCCCAAGAGCATTTTAAGCCTCCATTCATGTCATATCTGCTAACATCTCATCAACTAAATCAAGTAAATGGGCAAATCTAAAGTCAGGGAGTAGGACAAATACTCAGTCCCCCTAGCCCATGAGGCCACAGCAAGGGATTTGGGTAATTAATACTAGAGGGGAGAGGAGAACTGGGATCAGTTATTCACACTCCCTTGGAGGGTTCTCCTGCCATCCCCCAGCCCCACACCACCTCCCTCTCCTTTCCTCTCCCTTCACATCTCTGCAGGGATCCAGGAAAAGTCTTCTCTTATCTCTGCAGGATGGTTTCCCCTTCATTCAGACCAGAAGCATTGTTTTCATCTCCAAAGCTCAGCACATCTCCTCGATGAGAATGGACCTCTCCTACACTTTTCCAGGAAGCTTGCTAAGAAACTAAATTTGCCTAAAATGTACACTTAGCATAGGCAGATCCCCTCAATCTGTGGCTATGATCCTGCTGTGCCGTCACCTATGAAACTCTACAAAGAAAAATAAGCCATCACTTTTCCACCCTCCAAACCCTTTCTGTGGCAAGCTTTGAAGTCAGGGAGATTAATATGAAATTTCCGGGCTCCCAAGCCATTCAAAATAAAGAGTCAAGTTCCCCAGGGGAATTGCCTCAGTCTGTTCCTGAATGAACCCCTGTCCAGAAAAACAACACAAACTGTTTTTATAGGCGTCTCAGGGGCAACGCTTTAATGGAGCAGTGCTGAACAACAAAACATCCATCTGCCAGTCCTAAAGCATATCCCTGGGCAAACTGGGAACATCAAGCAGAAAAGCAGAAAATTCACCCTGTGCTCCAGCGCCTGTCCCAGGCTCAGTCCCCTGTCAGTGCACACTGCGGCACACACCACAAGGAGGGTCGTTGTGTGGAAGTTCAGAAGTAGAAGCAGGAGGCAGTGCCACCCCAACCCTCCAGGGGCTGCTCTCATGCTGACTCATTTCGCAACTAGTTAATGAACACACCCACGCACCCACTCTTCCCCCCAACCCCCACCCCCGGGGTCTAAAGCCTGGCAGTGCCTTTCCATTTTACTCCAGAAAAATCACTGAGTTGTGTTACTAGGCTTACTTTTGGAAGAGTGTGGGGAGTGAAGTGACATAATCTTTCTATGGACAATATTTTCAGAAGATGTAGAAAGGTCAAGTGTGCAGACACAGGCTGTGATGGTAAAGAGGGAGCAGACCTGTAGGAGGTCTCGGATTTGGGGGTTGGGAGCCAGTCTGCAGGCAGCATGGGGTTATGGTGAAGAACTTATTCTAGGACAGACTTGTTTTCCCATCCTAACAGCTCTCAGGTTGGGATTCGTATTATCATCAAAGGTTCCTGGAAACCACTTCCTCTAGGAAGTTCATATAGTAACTGTGCCTGCACATGCTTGAATATCGAAAGCACCAGCATCAAAACTGGCAGAGTAGTGGCAGCTGAGAGCCGAGCACCTGATCGGGGTGGGAAGAAGGTGAGATATGATTTAGCAGCCCCTACAAAGCAGGAATTGGAAGCAGGCTAGCCTTGCATAATGGCAAAACTAGCCTCAGTTCTTGTTTGGATTTGACACCTGGTACTGCTACACCAACCCAGCTCTTGAGGGTGCTGATAACAATACTGCTGGGGAGGGAGAGAGAACCACAGGACTCAAGTTGTCAAATAATCTCAGAATAATCAGAGTGTGAGTGTTGAGAAATCTAGAATATGTTAACCAATTTGTTTTGCTTGTCTTTCTTTATGTTCATCCAAGAGGAATAGATGATAAAATCTTCATGTAATTAAGTCTGAAAGAGCTCTTTCAATGAGTTAAAGATAAGTTCCAAATGATAAGAAAGCACGACTTCACAGTTTTCATTGCAATGTTTTTTCCTCCTCGGTGAGACAGCAGTAAAAGTCCACTTTCAGACCAGGTGGGGCTGAAGACAGTATTTTGTACTGGGCTTTACCAGATCCCACATCTAATGTCTCAATTCAATCACAGTGCCCAAAAGTGGGCCAGACACAGGAAGAATCATGAACCACGCTGAGTTCTTAGTCCACATCTTCTCCTTCACTTTATGGTACTTTCCCTTCCCCTTCCTTCTTAAATGAAAAACCTCTTAAATGAAAAACCTCTTCACTCAGATATCAAGTACCACTGGATTCCTCATCTGGGTCAACTCTCAGGAAAAGCTTTGTTCCTTTCTTCTCCCTGGGGGACAGATGACACAGAAGGCTCAAAAGAACATGCCTTCTCCATAGCGTACTTGCATTTCTACAGTGGGAAAGAGCGAGCCTCTAAGAATGGGATTCAGGCACTAGCAGTGGGAAGGGAAGGTTGGGGGGAGTGAGGGAATGAATTCTTACACACCACTCCTTGAAATCTAGCCAAGTGAGTGAGCCAAGGAAAACACATGGGCAGCGTGGGCAACGGGATGGGAATGGATTTGAATTTACAAAAAGAACCTTCCTTCTTACCTTGAGGTTCCAAGTAAATGTTGTAGGTGTTTGGGAAAACGTTAAATAATCTGCATGCTGGGGCGATAGGTAGTTCGGAAGCAAATCTGGAAACTACCCACCGACAGTAGACTGGATAAACAGATTGTGATATATTCATAAAATGAAATATGGTGCCGCAAACAGGACAGGCGAGCCAAAGAACGTACGAGAGACTCATGAACTGCGCAGAGAGCACATTGAGCCAAAGGATCCGCATGCAAAAGCATGAAGAGTGCATGATTCTGTTTATATAAAAAGCAAAAACTAGAGAGACTTAACAATGTTATTTTAAGTTGAAATTTCGGTTTCCCTTGATGGGGAAATCAGGCAGGGCCTGGGAGGGGCATAAGAAGGACATGCAGGGTGCTGCGAATAGTCTGTTTCTTGACCTGGATGGATGTGTTCATTTTACAAAATTTCATGGAGCTGTACACTTCGGATGTATGTGCCTTCTGCATGTATGCATGTTTACAGGTTTAAGTTTTAGAATTTATAAAAAGATTTTTAAAGGGGAAGATTCCTTTGGTTGCTGAGACCAGAGAGAAATCCAAACAGGCTGGCTGTAGGATCTGGAGAAAGGAGACAACCTTGACTCATTGGCTTCCACTTTCATCAGCCTGCCTGAAACTAAAACATCACCTCAAACACATTATACATTGTATGTCACCATAACTTAAAGAAAACAAGCCTCAGAAAAAAAAAAAAAAAAAGCCTCCCCTTCACAGACCTGTACTCCTAAAAAAAATAACACATTATAAGTTAAAAAAAAAAAAAAAAACTCCCTTGACAGCCCTGGGAAAACACATTTCATACGTGTCAGTCAAGACTTTGAAAGGCGTTGGCTTCCTCCCCCCACCCAATTGTATTGAGCTGTAATTGACATATAACATTGAATTGGTTTCAGGTGTTCAACATGACAATCTGATATCTGTATATATTGCAAAACGAATACCACACTAAGTTCAGTTAATATCCATCACCAAAAAACACGGTTACAAAGTTTTTTCTTAAGATGAGAACTTTTAAGAGCTACTCTTTTTATTAGCTTCCTTTTTAAAAGAAGACTTGGAATCATATGCCTGCCCACATGTGCACACACATAATACACTTAAAACCTCTGATAGCCATAATTTGCAGCCTAGCCTAAATCATAGCTCTGTTACAATCATTCCATTTGTCCATTTTGTGGCCCCCAATACCCTTCCAGCCAGTTTTTACCCCTGCTGCCTCAACACTCCATGAGCCAAATTTAACAGCAGGTGATGATTTATTCAATCAACATGAACTGACCCCAGCTATGATGCAGGCCTCTACTAAGTGTTTGATGTAATTTGACAGCACGCATATGAGGCTGGAAACGTGACCATTTTACAGATGGGAGAAACTGAGGGCTCATTGGGCTCATCCAAGTATAGACGAGGTGGCAAGCAGTGGAGCTGTGATTCCCCCAGAGTTTCAGTCCTTGTTGGAAGTGATAACCATGATTTCTGGTTATCTAATACTACATAATGAGACACCAGAAAGCAGCAGCTAGAACAGGAACAATCACTTGTTTTGCTCAGAGTCTAGAGTTAACCGGCTCAACCAGACAGTCCTCTCTCTGGGTCTCCCATGAGTTTGCAGACAGATGCAGTGTGACTGTGATCATCTTCAGTGACCCCTCGTTGGGGCTCTGGGGTCCTCAGGCAGGTCTCCACGGTCTCCCCACATGGTATTTCCATGCAGCAACCTGCATGGAGTGGCAGGACCTCTCACATGGGCTGAGTGTGTGTGTATTAGACACTGGCAAAAGCCTGGGAAGCCACACAGCATCTCCTCTGCTACTTTCTATCCATCGAGGCTGTCACAAGGGCCTGGCCCCCACCCAGGTTCAAAGGCAGGGGACCTAGAGTTCACCTCTTAGATGGGAGGAATGTAGAAGAATTTGTAGGCATTTTTTAAGACCACAACCTGTACATTATAACAGTGGATATTGACAACAATTATTGTCCCACTATTTCACTCTCTTCCCCCACTTCTAATAGGGGAATGCACTTCCCTACCTTCTGATTCTGGGTATGGGCCATGTGACCTGCTCTGGCCAGTGGGATGTTAGCACAGTGATGTGCACATGAGATTGGAGCAGGCTTGGATAAGCAGGCTTGCTCTCCTTGTCATCACCATGGGAGAGACATACCTGGCAGGAGCAGTCCCCTGGTCAGAGGAGGGAGAGGGAATAGGGACCAGAGGAGCAGAATCAAGTCACCCCAGCCACACCCAGCCTAGATTAGAGGACCCACAGCCAACCTGGAGATCCAGCAGAAGAGCTCAGCATCTGTCAAGCCACAGAATGTTGAGATAACTTGTAACAGTGTTTTTGTGGCTATAAGTAAATGGTGCACTGCCATGCTAAAACAACGTTGGACCCACTTCAGAAAGAATATTTAGGAGATGTGAGAAAGTGTTATGACTAATTGCATATGATGGCACTGCTCAAGATGAAGAAAACATGAATAGAAGATAAATTAATATGTCGGCCAAGCTGGTCAGTGACATTATAGAATGTTTTCCAAGGTCTTGCATGCATGAACCCATAGGATGGATTTGTCCAGAGATTCCCATCAAAGCCACTGCCTGAGTCCTGCTCAAAACTGGCTGCCTTAACCCAGCTCACTGAGCCTCACAGGGTGCGGGATGGATAGGTACATGCAAGTGCATTTTGGGTTCTGTGTGCTGACCATGAAAATGGGACAGCATCTTTGGATGATTCTTGTAATGAAGAACTAGTAAAATTCATCAGTTTTAGTCCATTGTCTTGAGCTCTGACACTGGCTATTTCTTTAAATAAAAGAAAAAAAGAAATATTATTTTATCATTATTAAATGAACTTCCCTTAGAAAAATGATCACCTCTGTATTACTGATTCACCTACACCACCCACCCTGATTTCCTTCCCCAGAGATACGACACGGGAAGAAACTCAATGAGAAGCTGTTGGAATTGGAGTTAAAGAGCTCTGGAAATAAAAGTGGGAGACCACCTAATCCAGCTCATCTGATTGCCTGAGAAAGGCAAGACTGGAGCCCAGAGAGGGCAAGTTTCCACCTGGTGGTCACACGGAGAGGCTGGGAACCAGCCTGAAATAGAGCTTAGGTTCCCCCTTCAGAAGATTCCCTGGAAGACTGGTAACGCCCCTGGAATTACAACAACCATGACCTTGCATCCTTCAGCTCTCTGGATTTCAGTTTATTCCATTCTAAAAGGTAAGCCCTGGATTTGGTGAACTTCAAATTGCTATTAGGCTCTTTGATTTTTGTTTTTTAAATAATTCTCCTTTTTTAAAGATTTTATTTGAGAGAGAGAGAGAGCAAGCATGTGTGAGCATGGGGGAGAGCAGAGGGGAACAAAGGGGGAGGGAGAGGGAGAAGGGGGAAAGAATCTCAAGCAGACTCCCTAAGGATGCAGGGCTCGGTCTCAGGACCCTGAGGTCACGACCTGAGTGGAAACCAAGAGTCAGAGGATTAACCAACTGAGCCACCCAGGTGCCCCTGTTGTTTAAACAATTCTCTGGAAGGAGGTCAAGAACACTAAACCTCTCTCGACAAGGCATTTGGAATCAAACAGCCCTGTTTTCACATCCTGGTCTCATCCTGATCTTGTATCCTTGTACATGCCTCTCAGTTTCTCTTCCTCTGGTTGACCCAGTAGGTGCCGTGAGTTCATAGCATTGCCACATGCAATTCAAAGGCACTTGGGGGTTCTTTTTACCCAAAAATGATTTGCTACATGACAGTTGTATTTACTAGAAAGATGCTTTCCTGAAGATGTCATAGAAATCCCAGCTCACAAAAGGCAAGACCCACACAGATGATGGTGGGTTTTCCCTGACCCAGCTCAAGCAGCTCCCTGTCATGGGCAGTATCTTCAACACAGCTCACAAACCATTCTATCTTGACAGCTTTCAAATTTTGCAATTCCCATCCAACTTTAATTTTTTATGTATTTATTTAGTTTTTTATTTAAAATCAATTAGCTGGGGCACCTGGGTGGTTCAGTGGGTTAAGCCTCTGCCTTCACCTCAGGTCATGATCTCAGGGTCCTGGGATGGAGACCCACATCGGGCTCTCTGCTCAGCGGGGAGCCTGCTTCCCCCTCTCTCTCTGCCTGCCTCTCTGCCTACTTGTGATCTCTCTCTCTCTCTGTCAAATAAATAAATAAAATCTTTATAAAAAAATAAAATCAATTAGCCAAGTCATACTACATCATTAGTTTCTGATATAACATTCAATGATTGATTAGTTGCATATAATATCCAATGCTCATTATATCACGTGCCCTCTTTAATGCCCAGCACCTAGTTATTCCATCCCCCCACGCACCTTGTTTTCTGCAACCCTCTGTTTGTTTCCCAGAGTCAAGGGTCTCATATGGTTTGTCTCCCTCCCCGATTTCTTCCCATTCAGTTTTCCCTCCCTTTCACTATGATCCTCTGCACTATTCTTTATGATCCACATATGAGCAAAACCGTATCATTGTCCTCCTCTGGTTAGTTATTTCACTTAGCATAATTCCCTCTAGTTCCATCCATGTTGGTGTAAATGGTAGATATTCATCCTTTTTGATGGCTAAGTAATGTTCCATTGCATACATGAGCCACATCTTCTTTATAAATTCAACTGTTGAAGGACATCTCAGCTCCTTCCACAGTTTTATTTCTTGATACTTGATACTCTGTTTTATATTTGTATCATAAAGTGAGACTTTGTTATTATTTTATATTAGACAATTTCAGAATCACATCACTCAAGCTCACATAAAAAAATAAGTTAGGGGTGCCTGGGTGGCTCAGTCAGTTAAGTAGCCAACTCTTGATTTTGCTCAGGTCATGATCTCAAGGTTATGGGATTGAGCCCCACATCAGGCTCCCCACTCAGTAGGGAGCCTGCCCTTCACCCTGCTCATGTGTACAGTCTTTCTCTTACCCTCTAAAATAAATAAATAAATCTTTAAAAAAAAGAACTAAAATTATATGTAATAACATTTCAGAAGACATTAAATGAGTCATCATGGAGAAAAATCCAGAATTTGGTTGGCCTATCTTGCACTTGATTTATGGTTTAGCACATTCTTTATTTTTAGTCACATGTGTTGGAAGTGGAAAGAAAGCACCACCATGACTCTGAGGCCTAGACCCTGTCAGGTCTTCACCATCTGAGTAGAAATGGGAATAATTTCAGGACCTCTCCAAGTGGAGGTGATAAGGAATTAAGGTGATAACACATTGATCACTTAATGCAGTGCCTGGCACCGATACAAATGTGCCCAAGATGTCACCTCACCCTTATCACTGAGCTGACCTCCCCTTTCCCAGTTAACTTTCAAATGTCGACTTTTTTTTTTTTTGAGAATGATAAATATCCAGGCAAATGGGGATCCACTGGGGTTGTCTCTCCGATGGTGGGCTTGAAGAGAAACAGACCCACTGGAGAAGAGAGGATGGCATCACACATCTGGTTGGCCATAGAACCAGGAATCCTCAGCATTCTCTGAGCCTCCAATGGCCTCCCACTACCCCCATGTCCCCAGCCTGCCCACTGCACACCATTGTCTGACCACATACTCATATTCCTTTAGACTTAGGAGAAAAGATGATGCCATTGGGAATACAAGTGGGTAGCCTTCCTTCTTCCCTCAGCTGTTTCTCCTCTTGAATCTATTTACTGACCCATTAGGCTATAGCCTGGAAAGACACTGATAGAAAACCCTTTGTTTCATGAGTAGTCCTATATTTATGTCTTTGGTCACTGTCCCTACAGTGATGTCACAAAACCACCTCCAGCATGAGGATCATCAATAGAGCCTGGAGGAGTCTGCAGTCACAGATCTTAAGACAGGGGAAGAAACTAAATCCTCTGGAAATCCCAGCTTTATGAGTCTTTGGACCCAATTTGGAGAGTGTCATCCCTCACCTAAACCCACTCTTCCATTAGACAGATCCAGCCAGCATGGGTAGGCAGTTCTCAGACTCAGATTATGTGAGGAGGACAAGCAAAGTCCTGTCTCCAGGCTAAAAGTCCATGCTCTGGCTAGCTCCTGTGCCTGACCAGCTTTTTCACAATATCTATCACTGACCACCATGCTGTGGCCCCATAGGCCTGATCTTCTGTTCCTGGAACTCATCCTGCTCTGTCAGCCACAGGGCATTTGCACAGGTTATTTCCTCTGCCTGGAATGGCCTCATCTCTGCCCCATCTCAATTACCGCCTAATCACTCCTCTGATCTCATTCCTCAGGAAACCTGCCCTGACCCCCATTCCATCCATGAGAATGCCCTCAGCTTTTCCTTATGAGCCCTCACCACCACAATGTGTAGCCAGAGGCTACACTGGAAATTCCCTGAGGACAGGAGGTGTTCATGCAGTGCTCACTACAGCATCCCTTATACTCAGTACAAGGGTGAGTAGACTCATTACACAGTAGATGCTCAGTAATGATCACTGAATGAATGGATGCATGCCTAGGGGTTGGGAACATCAAGAGGCTGTCCCTTTTCCTCCTGCAAAGAACAGAATTCCAAAGGAAGGACTTGGTCAAAAGGTGAGGTGCAATCCCTGGACTGTCTTCCTAACTCCAGACTTCTCGTCAAACTCCCCTACAGGCCCTTCTGAATCCCACGTCCCAAACCAGCTTGTGCTTTGAAGGCACTCCTAAAGACACCCATATTTGAATGGTATCCTCAAGGCTTTTGAGATTGCTTGCCCATAACAGATTCCAATCCTGCTTCGTAACCCTCCAAGGAATCAAACAGACTAGAAAAGCTGGGAGATTCCTTTTCTAAAAACTTTCTTCAGCCACGTTCTTTTCTTTATCAGTGAGGGGGGAGAGAGAGCACAAAAAGCTCTACCCTCTTATTGGCTAAAATCCTGATTAATATATGTGGCTTCCTGGAAAAAAGCATGAACATTTCCAGAAAAATCTACCAGTATCCCCACTTAATCTACTCAAGCTACAAAACAACAACAAGAAAAAAAGGTACTTTGGGATGAAGCATTGCTGATTTGTTCTTCAAGGGAAAAATCTTCCTCAGCAGGAAATGTTCCAGAGGCTGCCAGACAGAGACATGGAAATAACCATTACTCAACTGCCTCAGGGGGCTGAGCAGCCCTCCACCCTGGTATTTTCTGCAACTCCTCTCCTTGCCCCCGTCTCCAGGGCCACCCCAGGTTCCTCCCCCACCAAAGCCGTGGGAGCATCCCCAAGGACCTCCCTCCCAGCCAGTTTCACTGGTCGCCTGCAAATCTTGTCCTGGGCTTCAGGAGCCCCCAGGCTGTTTTCAAGAGTTGACTAAACATCAACTTAATTATACTGCTGGGCTATATAAATATTGCACTCCACAAAATGGTACAAAGCAGATATTTTTAGGAGGTCACAGATGTTTCTTGTGATTAGCCAAGACGCAGGTCTGGAAGAATTTTTTTTCCCCTAAAGAAAAGTAAAAAAGAGGATCTTTGACAGCTGTTTGTGGGTACTTCATGGGCCAGCATGGACACTGGGCAGAATTCCTTCCAGCTGTAAGTTTCCCTCTGAAATGTAGCAAGTGGGGTCCAAAGTCCATGGAGCAGGTCGGACACCACGTGAATCACACTGGAACAGTCTCAACTCTGCCCGATCTCAAGTTACCTCACACACGCAACCCCAGCATGCGCTGTTTCTGTACCTCTGGACTTGTCTTGTCCCCGGATTCATGCCGCAGACCTTCAGAAAGCACCTACTGCGTGCAAGATGCTCTGCTATGGCTGTCACCAAAGTGACAGAAAGAGACTTCCAGTCACACAAATCTACAAGAAGGCTCACAGCAGCACTGTTGGAAATAGCCCCCAAATGGAAACAATCCAAATACAATGAAACACCGTTCAATGGTAAAATGAAACCATAACTACACAGGAAAATACGCAGGAGTCTCAGACACAGAATGCAGAGTGGAAGAAGCCATTTATATAAGCACAAAAATAGGCAACACGAAAATTTATGATGTTAAAGTCACAAATAATATAAAATATTATTATATTTTATATATATAACGTATATATAAAAAAAGTAAAAAGTCAGAACAGTGGCTGTCCTCAAGGAGGGAGGGCATGGCATGAGAGGGGGTTCCTGGGTGCTGGGCGTGTCCTATTTCCCAAGCCAGGTGCTGGTTACAGGTGTTTGCTCCACTTGGGAACATTTGTTGAGCTGCACACCTAGGGTTTATAGGCTTTCCTCCATCAAAAAGTGTATTTTAAAAAATAAATGAACATGCCTGAGTTCCCATAGTTAGGAAGTGGCCGGGACAAGACCCAGCCCCAGGCAGTCTGGTCCCAGAGTCCAGCCTCTTACTCCCAACAGATCAGAGCCCACTGGGGTGACCAGATTCATCACCTGCTATGGTCTGTGTTTGGGTCTCTCTATTATTCCAGCTGACTTCCAACTGCCTGAGAGCTTTCGTGGGTGCCTGGAGCTCACTCTGCCCCTGGTCCAGGAGCAGCTCTCCAACAAAGGCTGATGGGATTTGGTTTAAAAATTCCATAGCCTCTCTTTGGTGGGATGACTACTGCATCTCCTTGAACATCCCCATGGGTCCCCTTACAAACAGGAGTCTCCTGCCTTCCTGTCCAGTCCCTGATAGGTGTTTTCCGGGGCTACTTCCCAGGTAAGCTGCTGCCACTTGAACCTTTGCACTGTGGTCTGTTTCCAAACCATCAAATTCAGGCAGTCCCTTCTCAGAACTTCTCTGGCCACCCAGCTCCCCTTGGCCACATTACCCACTTTTTCCCTTTTGGTTGTATAGTTGACCCTTCAACAACATGGGGGTTGGGGGCACTGACTCCCCCCTCATGTAGTCAAAAGTCTACATATAACTTTTCACTCCCCGCAAAACTTAACTACTACTAACCTTCTGCTGACCAAAAGCCTTCCAAATAACATAAACAGTTAATGAACACATATTTTGTAGATTATATGTATTATATCCTTATTCTTACAATAAAATAAGCTAGAGAAAAGAAAATGTTATTAAGAAATTCTTGAGAAAAGAAAATACAACCAGGTGGTGGGTATTAGAGAGGGCACGGATTGCATGGAGCACTGGGTGTGGTGCAAAAACAATGAATACTGTTACGCTGAAAAGAAATTTAAAAAAAATTAAAAAAAGAAAATACATTCACAAGTACTGTACTGCATTTATCAAAAAAAAAAAATCCACATGTAAGTGGACCCATGCAATTCAAAACTGTGTTGATCAAAAGTCAACTGTACTCACTTTCTGAAATCATTTTGCTTGGTTATTCATTTATGTTTATTGTTTGTCTCCCCACCACCCTCATATGTCCCCCATCTGAAAAATGAAAGCCTGGGAGAAGAGGAACCTCAGCTTGCCACTGTCCCCCTCTAGCACCTAGAACCAGCAGTGATTTCCAGAATGTTCAGTAACAAGTACATTAAAGAAGAAACCCATCAGGACACCTACATGGCCCAGTTAGTTAGGCATCTGACTCTTGGCATCGGCTCAGGGCCATGAGATAGAGCCCTGAGTCGAGCCCCACATGGAGCCCCATGTTGAGATCTGTATTCTTTGTGGAATATGCTTGAGATTCTCTCTCTCTCCCTCTGCTCCTCTCATTCATGCTCTCTGTCTGTCTGTCTGTCTCTGTCTCGCTGTCTCTCTAAATAAATAAATCAAGAAGAAGAAGAGAAAGAGGAGGAGGAGGACGAACCCAGAGAACAGGGTCTGACCAATAGGAACGAATCCTGGTCTCATAAACAATGGGTGTTACCAGCTTAACATCATTAGTGTCTAACACATGATAAATGCTCAACAAATATTTATGAGATTAATGAATTAGTCAGTCTATGAACAAATGAAATCTGGCAGCTCATTGCTAAAAATCCAAAACCTGCCCTTATTTAAACTCCCCAGAACAGAAACCTTGCCCTTGTTGCTGATGCTTTCCTGGATCTCATGCCTAAACACAGGTGAACAGACCTAACTTGGGAGCTGAGACTGCCATTTGCCCTCTGGGGAGTGAGGAAATCAGCTGCAAAACAATGGGGGCCCTAAATGTTGCTCCAGGTCCCAGAATTAGTCTTGTCTGCACCCCAGCATGAGTAATCAGAGAAACGAAACCTCTATGGGGGTCACGAGCCATTTGCCCCCATCCCGTCTAGGCCTGGTACACAACCAAGCTTTTTCGGAGCTGAAGAGGTAGCAACCCCCCGGGAAGCTCTTTTAGCCCAAGCCCTGACATAACTCCTTCCACCAGCCCAGCCTCAGCATTCTTTCAGCCTCTCTGAGCTCCAGGTTCCAGCCCTGAGGATTGTTTTCCAGTGTGGTGTTGTCTGCTTGGATGGAGAGGAAGCACTTCATCCTCCCACTGCATCTCAGTGCTGAGCATGGAGCCCCCTCATCGCAGACGCACCATAAAATTGTGCTGAATGAATGAGCTGTTCAGTCAATGAAATGAGAGCATTTCAATACAAGACTATCTTAAGTCACAGCTCACGGGCCTTGCACTCAACACTTCCCCCATACTACCTGCCAAATCAGAGAGATGCAAATCCCCTGAGGAGTATAAAGCAGGCTGCGCACAGAAGATGAAGAGCCACTTTCTGAGGATGCCCAGTATATGAGCTCACACCTCTGAGCTGTCCCCTGGAAGGAGTTCCTCATTTCAGCACTAGGTATCCCATGGTGGTCACTGGGGGCTGGTTTCCCTCCTCCCACCCCTAGGCAGGAAAACAGAAAAACTGGCCAAGTGTGGGGTTTCATGAACAACCACATAAAGAGGGGAGAGACAGTCTCCCAGGAGAGACATTCCTGTGTCTCTAATAGAAAAGTAGTAAAAGTCCCACATCAGAATAGATTTTGTCTCTTTTTGGGCTTCAGGCAAATGAATGAAATAGTCCCAGCTATGGGGATATTCAGGATTCCCCTTCGTGGACCTAGGACTGCCCTAGGTCCTACTCTCTTCCACCCCAATCTCTACCTACTGCAGAAGTACCTGATTCTGTAGCTCTGCTGATCTCTACTTTAAAGCTAGGGCTCCCTGCCTCAGATTAGACAACCCTTTTGGTCCTAAGGGAAAGGGTCCAGCAAGGTCTTCAGCATCCCCTCTCAGGATCCCATCACACCTGGTACTCTCTGGGTGCCCTTGAGCAGACAGGAGGCCAGATGGATGGGAGGGTCGGGAAGAGCCACGGGCAAGGACAGCCTCCAGCCCTTGGGACACTGAGGATTGGCAGGAATTCTTCAACGATGAGGGTAAGTAAATCCCACTTCCAATGGAGAGGGGTCCATTTTGCAACCTTCACCAGTAAAGCTGCCCATTGTGAGCTTTTTCCTAAAGAACATGGGGAAACGTGAAAAGAGTTTCAGTGGGTAAGTGAAGTCAAACCTTTAACCCCACAGGAGGGCACTCTCTGAAGAAGAGATCTTTCTGTAACCTTTCAAAATGCAAGGTGGGGAGCAGCATCTATAGTCAGCTACCATTCTTACAAAAACAAAAAAGTGGAAGGTAGGACATGTACATTAGGGGGATATGTACATATCTGGGAGATGATCCTGGATTATCTGGGTGGGCCCAACACAACCCCTCAAATCCTCTAAAAGGAGGCAGAAAATGAAGGCAGTAGAATTCCGAGAGGCTTGAAGCCTAAGAAGGACCCCACATGTCACCGCTGGCTTTGCAGACGGAGGAGCCACGTGACCAGGAATGTGAGTGACCTTTGGGAGCTGAGAGTGCATCCTTGACTGAAAACCATCAAGGAAACGTGGGCCTCAGTCCTACAACCACACAGAACTGAATAAGGCCAACACCAAATGAGCTTGGAGGCAATTCTTCCCCCAAGTCCCCAGATGAGAGCCCAGCCTGGCCTACACCTTGATTTTGGCCCTTGTGAGATAAGACTGGAGCAGAGGACCCAGCTGAGCCCACCCAGACTTCTGACCTGCAGAAGCTGTGAGATCATGAATGGGTGTTGTTTTAAGCTGCTCAGCTGTGGTACTCTGTCACACAGCAAAAGAAAATGAACACAGGGTATTTCCATTAAGGGGAAGAGTAAGACCGTGTATGGGTGGTGGGGGGAGCTGCAGTCATGAAGGCATACACCAGCAGGGGCTCCAGTCAAACGGGCGCAGCTGAAGGAAACAACAGTGCAGGCTCCAGGAGAGAGGGCCACCAAATTTAGCTGGAGAGTCAAAGAGGCAGCATAGAGGGTGAGGCCCACACCCGTCCAGCCAGCCACCCGCCCCCATTCCCTGTTTCCTGAGCTGTTGCCTGGCAGGAGTACAGGCTTAGTGTGACCAAAGCGTCCAATTTTGCAAGAGACTCCAAAAATCCAATTTTTACATAAAATAACTTCATTCAAACTCTATAAACACTGTACTGGCCTAACTTGTACAGACCAAGCAACATGCACATGTGTACTTTGAGCCAGATGTGACCTTCTAGGGCATCAACTGAGTGTAAATGAAAAGGCAGAAAGGTGGTCCCCGGAGCACAGCACAAAATCCCCACATGTGGACTTTCTTGGAAGGCAGTAGAGAGCCAGGGAAAGTTGCCCCCTTCCCTCTCATCCAGAAGAGAAAAGGAACTCATTCATATGCGTGGAAAACTCACATGGGCCAGTGACTACACTACACTGGGCATGACCTATTAGGAGCTCTCCAACAACCTGATGTCATAAGGGCCACTGGCCTCATTTCTGGGTAAGGCAGCTGAGGTGCAGAGTGGTTCAGTAATTCTCTGTGCTTATAACCTGGGGCTCAAAACCACATTTCTGATTCCAAAATCTGAGTCCTCCCAGCTATTCCACATAGCATCCCAGCACTGAGTGATTTTGTTCCTATTGAAAGGGGGGGTTGGTGTTGTTTCCCAAGGTCGAGAGTCTTCTCTCAAATGTGAACCAGATCCCTCTCCTTATTCAAGGCTCTTCCAACTTCTACCAAGTTGGCTGCCCACCCTCCACAGCACCTCCCTCACCCATCCCACACACCCCACATCCCAGCCTTTCAGGCAGATTCCATTCCCACTGCTCACTTGTAGCTCAGTCCCTCTGCTTCCCAGTTCCAAATTCCTGAGAAAGTGTTCTCATTGGCATGGGTCATGTTTTGTTTCAAATCAAAGCTGGTCATAAGTCACTGGCCGTCTATGGGATGGGCCTCCCTTTGGTCAGATGGCAGCCTAGACGTGACCCTCTGCAACCCTTTCCTGCCTCATACCCTTCTCCATCTCCAGCCATATCTGAGCAACTCCCATCTCCAGGCCAATCCCCAGAAGCTAGGGCCAACTCAGGGAACAAGCTTGGGCAAGCCATTTCCCTAAACACAGCATCCCAAACACCTGCCCAGCTATGCCTGACATTTATAAATATGGCTCTAATGGAGGTGCCTAAACCAGGCAACGGAAGTGCTCACAACAGTACTCAGAATCAGTCTGAAGCCTCTGAGATGCCCACCGCTTGGCTGGGCAGGGCCATTGGCAGGAGCACCACACACACCACCTACCTAAGAACCAGGAGAGGAAAGAAACCAAGGAGCGCTCCGCGTCCCTACTCACAACCCTCAGTAAGGGACCCTCGGTCTCTTCCCTCAGAGGTGAACATGAACTAAACAAAAGGCCTCTTTGTTTCTCACTGAGATTTTATTAGCAACAAGCCCTCATTCTGCCTTTTTCTGACAGGGGGACCTTAGGAAGGCCTCCGCAGAGCCATCTAAATCAGTAACGGCTGGGACAGGTAGGCACGTGATGAGGTCAGAGGACTGGTGCCGAGAGACAAGTAGAGCTTTAAATCCTCTTTATAAAGCCTCTACTTTGGTTGAGGGCAGCAGGATTTCCAGTGTTACTGAGTTTGTACTGACACAGAAAAAGCTTCCCATGGGTATATAAAGTATACAATGCGATGTCTTCCCCATATATTCACCTGTGAAGCCATTGGCACAATCAAGATAATAAATCTACCCATCACCCCCAAGCTTCCTCATAGCCATTAATAATCCGCCTCCCAACCCTCTTCCCTCCCCATCCCTGTCTCTTGGCAACCACTGATCCTCCTTCTGTCCCCCCAGTGCGCATTTCCTAGTATGTTACATAAATAGAATCACATACTCTGTACTTGGTTTTCTCTGGTTTCTGCCACTCAGCATAATCTGACATTGGTCCATGCCATTGTATGTACATCAATAATTCATCCCTTTTTTTTTTTCTTTGCCAAGTAGTGTTCCACGGTATGACAGAGCATCGTCTGTAGGTGAATGGTTCACCCATTCACCTATTGATGGGCATTTGGCTTATTTACGGTCTGGAACTATCACAAATATAACTGCTGTGAACACTCACGTACACATTTTTGTACTTGTGCATATGCTTTCTTTCCTCCTAGGGAAACACCCAGAATGGAACAGCTGGACAATTTGGTAGGCATGCATTTAGGGCATGGCTGTTTTCAGGAACCTTCCATGTGGGCTTCAGAGTATAAAGGTATACAAGGTAAAGGTCTACACAGATCACAGGGGAACCAGCGTCACAGACACTCACCCATAGAGGTCACATCAGGCTACAGCTGGCTCTATTCCTAGTCCTCCAATGTATGAACAGGGCTCCCAGAAGGGAAAGTCTCCCAGCCTAACCTTTGGTTTTGTAAAATGCTCGGTAAACAAGCTCCTGACACTTCAGAAATGGCACACAGGATGGGGGAGATTCCAGGAGATCCTTTAAGTCATGGAAACATCTCATTTAAATAATGGCAACATCTCAGTGGTCTAGAACAGAATAGTTTTTACCAATTCTGAAAGCTGGAGCATGAACTAGGGCAGGGGTTCTCCAGGGGTGGTCCCATCAACATCACCTGGGAACTTGTTAGAAATGCACATTCTCCCCCGCCCAGACCTACAGCACTGAGACCCTGATGTGGAGCCCAGCAATCTGGGCTTTTACCAGTCTTGCACGTGGTGTGATGCATGCTCTAGTTTAAGATTCAGTAGCCTAGAACCTCTTCCAAACCCCTGGATTCTCTTGGAATTATATCTATCCAAAGTCATGATACACATGAGCACATGAGCACAACCCCTCTAAGTTCTGCAAATTAAAATCTCAAAGAACCAAGTTACCAACTGGAATGCAAACCGACACAATGATGGTGGGCACTTCTTTCCCCAAAGCGCAAACAAACAAAATTCTCAGGAACTCAATCATGAAAGCATTTAAATCCAAGTGTCAAAACCACCCATTTCTCTATGTGTGGCTTTCAACCTAACATAGTGTAGCATACATGAACCTAAAGGAAGAAAAAGACAAAGATTTTAGGTGAGACACTCCAACATTCTTTACTGCTCTAAAACCCTCACTGAAAATTAATGCATCAGCAGGAAAATTAATCAAACTTGAACAGGAAGAATTTGAGTAAAAATATTGGATATTTTTTGTTTTAATCTTCAGTTTAAGCATGATTTCCGCTCAACATTATAACCGGAGAGAAGTTCTGATCATTTCTTTGGTATTTTACATGCTTAAAATTTAGCCCAGTCTTTGAAAACTCTCTCGAGCTTCTGGCCAAGCAGAACTTTGCCACTCACTTTGAACTTGCCAGCAAGGAAAGCTTTCTGAGGGTTCATTTTGCCCAAAACCAACTCCATAAAGACAGGTTCCGGGATTGTGAAGACAGTGTCAGCTGGGAGCCTGGCGGATCCTGGATACATGTCCCCAGAACCATTCTTCAGATCAATGGTCCACTGCAGAATGGTCTTCCCATCTTTGGTGATGTCCAGCTGAAAGATGGCATTGACTTTCTTTACCAGTTGGGCCCCCACCTCTTTGATGTGATGGCTAATGTCCTCAAACACAGGGAAGCTCTGGAATTCTGACAGCTCCAGAGGGTGTGGCATGGCAGGTTCCCGCGCTGCACCCAGTTCTTTGAATTGGCCGGCCTGAGGCCCAGCCACTGCTTTGATCTTGGGCTGATGGTCAATTCTCTTCCACATCTTACTGTGCTGGTCCTCTTGACCTTGCCGTCTGGTTTGTGAGCAGCTGTGGCCAGATTAATGTCCACAAGTCAGATTGTGACATCAAAGGTAAGGCCCAAGCAGGGAATGAGGCTAGTGTGTGTGCTGCAGTCTTATTGGCCAAACAGATACTAAAATGTAACATGGGGTGAGACCTCAGATAGGTAATTGTGAGGCATATCCATACTACCCCCTCAAACCAATCAGGGCTGTTGGTCTCACAGGCCCAGAAGAGTCTGGACCCCACGTTGGGAATAAGAGAAAGTGGCCCCAGAGGGGTTTTTTTGGTGATAATGAGTTCTGTCTTTCCAATGCAGTCCTCTCCCCATAACAATCCTAATTCAGAGCAGTTATTCTGATTCCTTTGAAGGTGTTTAAATCCTTAAGGCACAGATCATAATGCTAGATTTGGCATTATACAGCCACTGGTGGAAGGGGAAATGTTTTTAGAGAAAAATGGCTGGTTAGAGAAAGAATCAGTACCAGGACTGGCATCAGAAAGCTTCAGAGGCACAGGGAGAAATCAGGAGATGGAGGGAGAAATATCCCTAAGACCAACAGAGAATGCTGCTGGCCTCAAATGATCATTGCATATAATAACATAGCCCTCCCTCTGAGCCACTATTGTAGGCATTACACATGTATTATCATTTTTAAGCTTCATTACAATCCTCTGAGGAAGGTACTCTTTTTATTCCCATTTTACAGATGGGGAAACTGAGACAAGGAGAAATGAAGTGATTTACCCAAAGTCATACAGCTAATAAGTAGGGTAGCCAGGTTTAAACAGAGGTAGAATGACTCTAGAATACATATATATTTTCCTTTAATTTTTAAATAATGTCAGATTTACAAAAAGGTTATAAAAACACCCAAGTTCCTGTATCACCTGCACCCCACTTCCCCAAAGGTTAATATTTTACATGGCACAGCACAATGATCTATACCAGGAAAGAAATATGGGTACAATACTATTAACTAATCTACAGACCATACTCAAATTTTGCCAATTGTCCCACAAATGTCCCTTTTCTAGTCCTGAATCCACCTTCTGGTCCAGAATCCTGCACTGAATTTAGTTTTTATGTCTCCCTAGTGCTCTCCAGTCTGGGAGTTCTTCAGTCTTTGTCTTTCATGACCTTGATACTTTTGAATACTGGCTAAGTTCCTCTGTAAAATGTCCCTCATTGGGGGCAGTCTTTTTTTTTTTTTTTTTCATGATTAGGTTGAGGTTGTGCATTTTGGGCCAAAATACTACAAAGATGACCTTATGCCCTTCTCAGTGCATCATATCAGGGGCTACATGGTATCAGTGTGTCCCATGACTGGTGATGTTGACCTTGGTCACTTGGTCAAAGTTGTGTCTACCAGTCTTATCCACTGCAATTACTATTTTTCTTTCTGTAATTAGTAACATATAAGGAGATATGAGACTTTGCCAATATTCTGTTTCACATCATACTTCAGCCCTCTCTTTGCATCCATCAGAGGTCCATCAGTGTGAAATGTACCAAATGGCCATTTTCCACCCCCATCACTCCCTTTAGATTTAACAACTGGAATTTTGCTTAAGAAGAGCTGCCCCTCATGTGCACCCAAATGTTTATAGCAGCATTGTACACAATAGCCAAACTATGGAAAGAGCTTAGATGTCCACCAACAGAAAAATGGATAAAGAAAATGTGGTATATGTATATAATGGAATAGTATGCAGGGCGCCTGGGTGGCTCTGTTGTTAAGCATCTGCCTTCAGCTCAGGTCATAATCCCAGGGCCCTAGGATCAAGCCCCACAACAGGCTCCCCGCTCAGCATGAAACCAGCTGCTCCCTCTCTCATTCCCCCTGCTTGTGTTCCCTCTCTTGAGGTGTCTCTCTCTGTCAAATACATAAATAAAATCTTTTTTTTTTTTTTTTAAGGAATGCTAGGTAGCCATCAAAAAAAACAAAATCTTGCCATTTGCAATGACGTGGATAGAACTAGAGGGTTTTATGCTAAGTGAAATAAGTTAGCCAGAGAAAGACAATTATCATATGATCTCACTGATATGAGGAATTTGAGAAACAAGACAAAAGATCATAGGGGAAGAGAGGGAAAAGTGAAATAAGACGAAACCAGAAAGGGAGACAAACCCTAAGAGACTCAATCTCAGGAAACAAACTGCAGGTTGCTGGAGGGGAGGGGGGTAGGGGATGGGGTATCTGGGTGATGGACATTGGGGAGGGTATGTGCTATAGCGGAGTGATGGGTGTAAGACTGATGAATCACAGACCTGTCCCCCTGAAACAAATATTACATTATATGTTAATTTAAAAAAAAAAAAAGAAGAGCTGCCCCTTCTCCCCCATTTCTTTATTTGTTCAAATATGTCTTTATCTCAGTAGGGACTTGTGAATATTTATTTTATTCTGTGGGTCATAATCTATTCTTGTCATTAGGTATTTTCTTGCTCAAACTGTCCCAGGTTTGGCCATTGGGAGCTCCATCAAGTGAGTGACTATGCCCTTTCATAACCATGCTGCTCTTATATGCAAGTGAAGCTACATTAAATAGAGTTGTTTGTAGCTTTGTTCTCTCGGGAAGGAATGCAGAAAATTAAAAAAAAAAGATTTGGTATATTTTCTTTGGTACATGATAGATAAGCAACATTTTAACTGCTCAACATGGAGCAGTTAAACAAAACCCAGCAGCTCCCAAAACCAAGACTTTAACCTGAGGCCACCTGGTATGGACATCTGCACAGAGAATTTTAAACAAAGAGGTGAGTGAATACTCGAATTTTAAACAAAGAGGTGAGTGAATACTCAGTAAGATTGCTGTGAGCCACCAACAGTGAACTGAGCCCCCATCACCACCCATCACCCATATATGCTTTTCCTCAGAGCAGGGTTGTTCCTTCTGAATTATTCAGATAGATCTCCAACTAGGCTGCCACTCCTGCCTCAGCATGTCAGAGGAGAACACAATTCCAAGCCCATATTTGTCCCCTTCATGAGTTCCTATCTTTTATAAGCATTTCTACCATTAAAGGAATTCCAGTATGAATGGCCAGTATACTTGGAAAGGTGCTCAATATCATGAGTCCCTAAGGACAAGCAAATTAAAACTACAGTGAGATACATCTTCCTACCCACGAAAATCATGAATATTGGAAAGACTGACGATGGCAAGTGTTGGCAAAGCTGTGGAGCAACTGGAGCTCCCATGCAGGGTTGGTGGGAGTGCAAAATGCTGCTGCTGTGGAAGACTGCTGGCTAGGGTGGTAAAAGTCAAACACACACTCAGCACACAACCCGTAGGTACTTCTCTTGAGTATTTATGCAAGAGAAATGAAAGGAAAAGAAAGGTAGGACTTTATAAGTGTTCCCAGAAGCATCGTCCATTAAAGCAAAACACTAGGAGACAATCCAAATCTTTGCTTATGTCCTTCATCTTTTGTTCATCAACAGAAGATCAGATAAGCAAAATGGCATAATTATAGAATGGAATACTACTTGGCAACAAAAAGAAACAACCTCTTGATTCACTCCACAACGCAGATAAACCTCAGATGCATTATGCCGAAAGAAAGAAACCAGATTCAAATGATGACATACGATTCAATTCATACAGCATTCTAAAAATGGCAGAACTGCAAAAAGAAAAAAAAATGACCAGTGGATTAGGGGAAGAAATTGAGTTTGTCTAGAAAGGAACACAAAGAATTTCTTTTTGGTAGGAGTGGGGGACAGTGATGGAACTTTTCCTGATTGTGCTGGTGCTTACACAATTGTATGTATTTGTCAGAATCCAGAACTGTATACTAAAAGGGATGCATTTAAGTATGTAAATTATACCTCAACAAACCTTACTTTAAAAACAAAAAGAGGCATGGACAGATCTGCACTGTCACTGGTATGAGTTCTGTCTAAAGCAGAGGGCACAAGCCAAACGTGGAATACTGGTTCCTTTTTTTTTTTTTTTTTTTTTAATTATTTCCTATGTCTGTCAGTCGCTACTATTGCACTGTGATGCATAATTTTAACTTTTTAATTCATTCTTATATCACTTAACTCTTGCTATATTATGTAGCAAAACAAACAACCTCAAAATTTTAGCAGCATGTAACTAACATTAAATAATTATTTCTCACGTGTCTTTTGGGTGGCTGGGGTCTGCTGCACTGCGCTGAGATGGACTAGGCTGCTGTTCTAGATACATGTGTCTCTCACCTTCTGTCTGCAACCAGTAGGCCAGCCAGGCATGTCCCTCCTGTGGTAATGGCAGAAGTAAAAGGGCAGTGAGCAGAAAGGCCCAGGCTTGTCCCTGGCTCAGTGCCACTCCTGCCCATGGACCAGCAGCAAAAAGCAACTCTCAGAGCCAGGTGCAAAGTCAAGGGTTAAGGAGGCACACTCTACCATGAAGGGGACATGACTGGGCAAGAGGCAGGGAGAAGAGAAAAACTGGGACCAACAATGTAATTTGCCATAGCTACTGACACACAAAAAGAGAGATTTCACATTTTAAGATCCAGATTTGTGGCTTTTCTTTTTTTTTTTTTTAAAGATTTTATTTATTTATTTGACAGACAGAGATCACAAGTAGGCAGAGAGGCAGGCAAAGAGAGAGGAGAGAGGAGGAAGCAGGCTCCCCGCCGAGCAGAGAGCCCGATGCGGGACTCGATCCCAGAACCCTGGGATCATGACCTGAGCTGAAGGCAGAGGCTTTAATCCACTGAGCCACCCAGGCGCCCCAGATTTGTGGCTTTTCTTATTCATGGAAAGATCCATAACCTTGGACCCACATATTTATCTGGCAACAGAAGGAGAGGCAGTTCACTTCAGGCAGGAAGGGCTCCCCACAACTCACCATCATCATTGTCATAAGGATGACCCCTTTCTAGAGGTCAGGTGTTCTGAGGAAATGTTCCAGTATTCCCAAGATCTTTTCCACACTAAATTTCATCAAAAGTTCTGCAAGAATTTGGATAACTTGAGTATTCAAGGATCCTCAAGTTTGTTACCATCTCCATCCCCTCAACATATTTGCTGAGCATTGACTGTGGAAAGCCCTGGGCTGGCACTGTTAAGAACACACACAGATGGAAAGTGGGTGCTGGCAAGGATGTGGAGAGATCCGAACCCTCGTGCACTGCTGGTGGGAATGGAGAATGGCGCAGCACTGTGGGAAACAGAATGGCACTTCCTCTGAAAATTAACCCTAGAATTATTATATGACTCAGCAGTTCCATTGCTGGGTACATACCCAAAATAATGAAAGCAGGCACTTGTACAGATATTAGTACATTCATGTTCATAGCAACATTCTTCACAACAGCTGAGAAATGGAAACAACTCAAGTGTCCATTGACGAATGAATGGATAAACAAAATACAGTATAAAATGAGCAAAGGAAAAAACTGAGATAAATCAAGAAACAGACTCTTTTTTTTAATTTTTAATTTTTTATAAACATATAATATATTTTTATCCCCAGGGGTACAGGTCTGTGAATCACCAGGTTTACACACTTCATAGCAGTCCCATAGCACCTACCCTCCCCAATGTCCATAACCCCACCCCCCAAACCCCCTCCCCCCAGCAACTCTCAGTTTGTTTTGTGAGATTAAGAGTCACTTATGGTTTGTCTCCCTCCCAATCCCATCTTGTTTCATTTATTCTTCTCCTACCCCCTTAACCCCTCATGTTGCATCTCTACTTCCTCATATCAGGGAGATCATATGATAGTTGTCTTTCTCCAACTGACTTATTTTGCTAAGCATGATACCCTCCAGTTCCATCCACGTTGTCGCAAAAGGCAAGATTTCATTTCTTTTGATGGCTGCATAGTATTCCATTGTGTATATATACCACATCTTCTTTATCCATTCATCTGTTGATGGACATCTAGGTTCTTTCCATAGTTTGGCTATTGTGGACATTGCTGCTATAAACATTCGGGTGCACGTGCCCCTTCGGATCACTACGTTTGTATCTTTAGGGTAAATACCCAGTAGTGTGATTACTGAGTTCTGGGGTAGCTCTATTTTCAACTTTTTGAGGAATATCCATGCTGTTTTCCATAGTATTTGCACCAGCTTGCATTCCCACCAACAGTGTTGGAGGGTTCCCCTTTCTCCGCATCCTCGCCAGCATCTGTCGTTTCCTGGTTTGTTAATTTTTGCCATTCTGACTGGTGTGAGGTGATATCTCATTGTGGTTTTGATTTGTATTTCCCTGATGCCAAGTGATGTGGAGCACTTTTTCATGTGTCTGTTGGCCATCTGGGTGTCTTCTTTGCAGAAATGTCTGTTCATAGTGTGGAGATTCCTCAATAAACTAAATATAGAGCTTCCCTATGACCCTGCAATTGCACTACTGGGTATTTACCCCAAAGATACAGATGTAGTGAAAAGAAGGGCCATCTGTACCCCAGTGTTTATAGCAGCAATGGCCACGGTCGCCAAACTGTGGAATGAACCAAGATGTCCTTCAACGGACGAATGGACAAGGAAGATGTGGTCCATATACACTATGGAGTATTATGCCTCCATCAGAAAGGATGAATACCCAACTTTTGTAGCAACATGGACAGGACTGGAAGAGATTATGCTGAGTGAAATAAGTCAAGCAGAGAGAGCCAATTATCATATGGTTTTACTTATTTGTGGAGCATAACAAATAGCATGGAGGACATGGGGAGTTAGGAGAAGGGAGTTGGGGGAAATTGGAAGGGGAGGTGAACCATGAGAGACTATGGACTCTGAAAAACAATCTGAGGGGTTTGAAGTGGCGGGCATGGATTGAGAGGGCACGGATTGCATGGAGCACTGGGTGTGGTACAAAAACAATGAATACTGTTATGCTGAAAATTAAAAAAATAAATTAAAAAAAAAAGAAGGATGCTGTTTAGTCTCCATATATTTGGGTCCTTTCCAAATTTCCTCTTGTGATTGAGTTCTAGCTTCAGAGCACTGTGGTCTGAAAATATGCAGGGTATGATCCCAATCTTTTGATACCTGTTGAGACCTGATTTAGGACCCAGGATGTGATCTATTCTGGAGAATGTTCCATGTGCACTAGAGAAGAATATGTATTCTGTTGCACTGGGATGGATTGTTCTGAATATATCTGTGATGTCCATCTGGTCCAGTGTGTCATTTAAGGCCTTTATTTCCTTGTTGATCTTTTGCTTGGATGATCTGTCCATTTCAGTGAGGGGAGTGATAAAGTCTCCTACTATTATTGTATTAGCGTTGTTGTGTTTCTTTGATTTTGTTATTAATTGGTTTATATAGTTGGCTGCTCCCACGTTAGGGGCATAGATATTTAAAATTACTAGAACTTCTTGTTGGACAGATCCTTTGAGTATGATATAGTGTACTTCCTCATTTCTTATTATAGTCTTTGGCTTAAAATCTAATTGATCTGATATAAGGATTGCCATCCCTGCTTTCTTCTGATGTTCATTAGCATGGTAAATTTTTTCCACCCCCTCACTTTAAATCTGGAGGTGTCTTCAGGTCTAAAATGAGTTTCTTGTAGGCAACATATAGATGGGTTTTGTTTTTTTATCCAATCTGATGCCCTGTGTCTTTTGATTGGGGCATTTAGCCCATTAACACTCAGGGTAACTATTGAGAGATATGAATTTAGTGCCATTGTATTGCCTGTAAGGTGACTGTTCCTGTATATTGTCTCTGTTCCTTTCTGATCTAGTACTTTTAGGCTCTCTCTTTGCTTAGAGGACCCCTTTCAATATTTCCTGTAGAGCTGGTTTGGTGTTTGCAAATTCTTTCAGTTTTTGTTTGTCCTGAAAACTTTTTATCTCTCCTTCTATTTTCAATGATAGCCGAGCTGGATATAGTATTCTTGGCTGCATGTTTTTCTCATTTAGTGCTCTGAATATATCATGCTAGCTCTTTCTGGCCTGCCAGGTCTCTGTGGATAAGTCTGCTGCCAATCTAATATTTTTACCATTGTATGTTACAGACTTCTTTTCCCGGGCTGCTTTCAGGATTTTCTCTTTGTCACTAAGACTTGTAAATTTTACTACTAGGTGATGGGATGTGGACCTATTCTTGTTGATTTTGAGGGGGTTTCTCTGCACCTCCTGGATTTTGATGCTTGCTCCCTTTGCCATATTAGGGAAATTCTCTCCAATAATTCTCTCCAATATACCTTCTGCTCCCCTCTCTCTTTTTTTCTTCTTCTGGAATCCCAATTATTCTAATGTTGTTTCATCTTATGGTGTCACTTATCTCTCGAATTCTCCCCTCATGGTCCAGTAGCTGTTTGTCCCTCTTTTGCTCAACTTCTTTATTCTCTGTCATTTGGTCTTCTATATCACTAATTCTTTCTTCTGCCTCATTTATCCTAGCAGTGAGAGCCTCCATTTTTGATTGCACCTCATTAATAGCTTTTTTGATTTCAACTTGGTTAGATTTTAGTTCTTTTATTTCTCCAGAGAGGGCTTTTATATCTCCCGAGAGGGTTTCTCTAATATCTTCCATGCCTTTTTTGAGCCCGGCTAGAACCTTGAGAATCATCATTCTGAACTCTAGATCTGCCATATTACCAATGTCTGTATTGATTAGGTCCCTAGCCTTTGGTACTGCCTCTTGTTCTTTTTTTTTTTTTTTTTTTTTTTGTGGT